>NW_028082759.1:15362654-15833368 GCF_014824575.4 Sturnira hondurensis | reverse complement strand
GTGGCTGTTTCTTTCCCCCTTCTGGTACCCCTATAATCCAGATGTTGGAACATTTAAAGATGTCCTGGAGGTTCCTAAGCCTCTCCTCATTTTTTTGAATTCTCATTCTTCATTCTTTTCTGGTGGGATCTTTTGTTCTTCCTTCTGGTCCATTCCATTGATTTGAGTCCCAGTTTCCTTTCCATCGATATTGGTTTCCTGGACATCTCCCTTCATTTCAATTAGTTTAGCCTTCATATGTTCCTCTAATTTGTGACTGTACTCTACCAATTCTGTGAGCATCTTGATAAATAGTGTCTTAAATTGGGCTTCTGAGAGGCTGGCAATCTGTTGGTCGCTTAGAGTTATTGGCTCTGGGACTTTGAGTTCTCCTTGCACCATCTTTTGGGCTGTTCGTGCCTGTTAAGTAGCAGGAACGGAGCCCTAGGTGTTCACCAGAGCAGGGCAACTCAGTCGCTGGGTTGTGACGTTGTATGTGGGGGCGGGGTCAAAGAGGGACAATGGCTTCCCTCTGCCTCCTACTGCTGTGACCCCCACCAGCACTGCAGCCACCACCGTCACCAGGCCCTCGCGCCTCGCTCCACGGCATGTGAGTGTGCTACCGCTGTTAGCCCTCTGCAGCCACCACCGTCACCAGGCCCTCGCGCCTCGCTCCACGGCATGTGAGTGTGCTACCGCTGTTAGCCCTCCACCACTGGGTTCGCCCCCTGGGGCCTGCGTGGTCCGTCTCACTGCGCGCGAATGTGCGACCTTGGTCAGTCTGCCCCGCACCCCGACTAGTTCTGGGCTGCCGGCGCTCCTAGGTCTGTCCTGCCCAACCCAGCTCCGCTGCTGGCTCTACCTCTCTTACCGTCCCCGTTGAACGGTTCGTAGCTGCCGGACTTCCGTATAATTCCGTTTTCTGGTCTCTGGGTGTGTCTTAGTTCTCCAAAACTTTTGTTGTATCCAAACTTGTTTGTGGGAGAAGGTACAGTGTTTCCACCTATGCCTCCATCTTGGCGGAAGTCTCTAGCCTGTGAAGTTTCTTGAGCAAATCAGCTGCTAATCTTATGGGAACTCCTCTGTAGGTAACTAATTTTTTTTCTCTTGTTGCTTTTAAGATTCTCTCTGTATCTTTAACCTTTGGCATTTTAATTATGATGTGTCTTGGCATCCACCTGGTTTGGGACTCCCTGTGCTTCCCGGACTTGCATGTCTATTTCCTTCACCAAATTAGGGAAGTTTTCTTTCATTACTTTTTCAAAGAAATTTCCAATTTCTTGCTCTTTCTCTTCTCCTTCGGGCATCCCTATGATACAAATGTTGGACCTCTTAAAGTTGTCTCAAAGGTTCCTCATACTATCATTTTTTTGGATTCTTTTTCTTCTTGTTGTTCTGATTGGTTGTTTTTTGTTTTCTTATGTTCCATATCATTGATTTGATTCTTAGTTTGATCCACTTAACTGTTGTTTACCTGTTAATTGTTCTTTATTTCAATTAGTGAATCCTTTGTTTCTCACTGGGTCTTTTTTATGCTGTTGAGGTCCTCACTAAGTTCCTTGAGCATCCTTTTAACCAGTATTTTGAACTCTGCATCAGAGAGATTGCTTATCTCCCTTTTGTTTAATTCTTTTTCTAGGGTTTTGATCTGTTCTTTCATTTGGGCCATGTTTCTTTGTCTCATCATTTTGGCTGCCTCCTTGTGTTTTTTTCTATATATTAGGTGGAACCGCTATAATTCTGCGTCTTGGTAGTGTGCCTTAATGTAGTAGGTGTCCTGTAGGGCTAGTGACCCAATCTCCCCTATCACCCAAGCTGGGTACTCGAGGTTCACCCTTCATGTGGGCTGAACACACCCTCATCTTGTAGTTGAGCCTTGTTGCTGTTGCTAAGTCAGTGGGAGGGATTTACCCAGGCCAGTCAGCTGTAGGGACTGACTGTTACCATTGACTACCAACCTCCGCCCTCTGTGGCAGATCAGCTATGCCAGGGCAGGGTGGAGAACCTCTGATGTGGTCTGTAACTGTCCACTGGGTGGGCACACTCTGGGGTTTCCCCAGATGGTGCAGGCCAAGGTCAGTCCCAATCTGTGATTTCCCCAAGGCTCCTATGTCTAAGCTATAAAGCAATCTGAAAGGGCTGCTACTTTTGCTGGGCTTGGAGATTCCCAGGCAAAGCCAAGTGGTAAATCTAGGCTGCCTGCTGCTGGTGCCAGGCCTGGGGCCACTTAGCAAGAGGTAGGGAGGCTGGGGAATTACTGAAGCTGGCTGTTGCTTGTTTGAAAAGATTTAGGAAGTTGTGAAGCATGAACTAAGACCAGTAACCCATATGAAAAAGCAGCTTGTGTGGCCCAGTAAGTTAGGTGGGACAGAGCCTCTGGGGATCTCCAGGGCGGGGCAAACAGTGTCAGCCAGGATGATGGAATCTCAGATATGGCACCAGCCAGCTCTGTGGCTCTCTAAGGTGAGGGTTCAGAAAGGGGACATTTCAGGGCCTCTGCCTGCCTTTCTGTATGGGAGACAGCTGTCCCCTGGCTCTTACCTTGATGCCAGACACTTCGGTTTCTCCCAGTATGCCACAGATGCCTTTCAAGCTTCTACCCTGGTGCTGGAGCTCAGAGAGAGTGAGTCTGAACACGTCTCTGTGTGGATCCTTTAAGAGGAACTCCTTGGGGTTCCACAAGTTTCTTCCACAAACTCAGTCCCCACTGGTTTTTGCAGCCAAAAGTTATAAGGACTTATCTTTCTGGCACTGGGACCCTGGGCTGGGGGGCCTTCTGTGGGGCTGGGACCGCTCAGTCCCGAGATACCTCTCCCGAATCTTGACCCAACACACGTGGGTGTGGGACCAGCCTGCTCTGTACCTCAGCCCCTTGTACGGAATACTTTTGACAGATATGGCTGCTAGGAACCCAGCCCTATTCTTTGTGATGGGAATGATTAATGAGTCATTTTGTAGCAGGTAAATACCAAAAACATTTTGTATCAGTTTCTTAACTTGCTTGAATATCACAGACTCCTTTGAGAAGTTGAAGAAACCTGTTTCCCTTTACACAAAAACACACAATTTTGTTTAAGCTTTCTAAAAAAATCCTTAAACTTTGAAATATATCTATGGATCCCAAAATAAGAACCCTGGCCTAAAAAATTAAATACTTAGTGGAGTGAATGTAAAATATCTGCCTTCAAATAGCTGCAGAACTATCGGAGAGGGGGATTAAAATATGTAAGTATATGTACAATGAAAAGATTAGAATGCTACATAAAATTGAAAATGTGGTTGTCTTTCAAGGTAGCATCATGGATGATTTTTACTTTTTTGTGTTTTTCAACTATCCTACCAGAACATATATAGCTAGTTTTATAGTCAGATAAAACATTTTTTAAAGCAGAGACAATGAAGTTTTCAAATGCTTCAGACTGAGTTTAGAATAGTGGGTGAAAGCGACGAGAAACCAGATATGACTCAGAGGCAATGGCTGCCCTAAGGGTAACCCCAATGTCCCCAAATTTGTGCTTTCTTTCCCTTCTCTAATCTGTTCTCACAACAGAAGCCAGTTGTGTTAAAATGCAATCACAGCACGTCTCTCTGCTCAGAGCCCCCCCGACGGCTCCCCAGCCGCTGAGAGTATAGTCACAGTCCCTGCCTTGGCCTACCAGGCTCCACGGAGCCTGGCCCACTATGAGGCTTCCCACACCACCATCTCCTACCAGGTGCCTCCCACTCAGTCTGATTCCTCCCTTCCTTAGATTCCACCCCCTCCTTCAGCCAATAGTATGTTCCCAGGGAGGCCTACCCTGTGTTACACTGCATTTTCTCACCCTGTCACCACCGTTACTCTCCAGGCTCTGTACCCTGCCCACTTTCTTTTTCTCAAAGCACCTTTTGCCTTCAAACCTACTACACAAATGACTGACACTCTGGTTTATCATCTGTTTCTCCTACTTGAATAGAAGCTCCATGAAAGCAGAGATGTTTGTCTTTCATATTTGTGTCCTGTTTGCTTAATCCTCAGCACCTAGAGCAGTGCCTGGCTACCAGTGGACAGTCAATAGGTATTTGTTGGAAGAAGAGAAGTAGAAAAGGAGGGAAGGAGAGAAAAAAGACTTGAAATAGCCAACCAAAGATGGAGGGGCTAGCTTATAGAAAAAAAATTCTGAAATGGGAGAAAAGTTTGGTTTGGAAATTTCAAAGTTTTATCGCAAATCTAAGATACTACATGACAAGATTCTTCCTTTCATCCACCATAACCCACATTTTCAGTTACTCTGTTTTTTTTTTTTTTTTTTACTTGCCAAATTTTTTTTGGACAGGAGTCATCTGGATGTGAGGAGTAGAAACTACCCAGTTCACATTAAATAAAGGGGGACGTTTTCATTTAATGCATGGGATCTCTTGGATCCCAAGGTCAGGAATTCCAGGGTGGCCCTTTCAGAGGCTGAAACCAGGATGACCCTTCTGTCTTCCTGGTACTTTGTGAGTATTTGGCTCACCTTCTCTCAGCAGACACTCATGTCTCCTTCCTGGAGAACTGCAAGATCTCCCAGCTTCAGTGCCCATCACTAACCAATTAGAGCCTCTGTCTCAAATCCAGACTCTTTAAGAGTGACTCTGATTGGGCTGGCACAGCGAATCAATTGTTTTCCCATCTGTCAAGTACCATCAGCTGCCACTGGAGACAGTGGCACTAAAGAGTGCAGCTATGACAAAAGAATCCGCACTGGTGGGCTTGGGACGGGAAGAAGCACATGAGCTGAGCAGGCAAATTGGCTAGCACACCAAGCACCGCTCCCCTGGAATCTAACTGTATTAACACTCCCAACGGTCTAATTTCATTTCCCTAGCAATTTCCTGTCTGGAAGAGGTTGCTGATTTCTTTGAAGCTAAAATAGGCACATACCTCACTTATAAAAATAATAAACAGCTTTCTGAGAAACTTCTGAGAAAAAATTTTTTTACCACCTGGAAAAGCACAGTAAGAGGGTTTGTCTCCCAGAGTAAAAGTGGGAGAGGCTTTATTCTGAAATAGAACCAACAGGTCTCAAAATTCTATACAGTAATGACAAATGTCTATATAGTGGTTTTTATAATAAATAAAACAATGGAAGTATAACAAGTACAGAAATATGCACAGATCATAAGTCTTCAGCTGGATGAATTCCCAAGGGTATGTAAATGCCCATGTGACCAGCGTCCACATCAAGAAATCAACATTAACACCCTAGTAGGAGCAATTCTTCCCCTCTCTGCCACACACATCCCAAAGGTAATCACCCCCCTGACTTCCGTAGATTAGCTTTGCTAAAGTTTAAGTCCTTGCCTCCTTTTGTTTTTCCTACTCAGTGGGCTACCTTGGTTTTTCTTTAAAAGCAATTTTACTGAGATATACTGGACATGAAATAAAGTGCCCATATTTAAAGTGTACAATTTGATCAATTTGGGCAAATGTGTGTACCATGAAGTCATTACTGCAATCAAGATAAGTGAATCCATCCATCCCAATTCCAGCCAACCACTGATCCACCTTCTGCCGTCATAGATTGGCTTGCAATTTCTAGGATTTTATACAAATGGAATTATGAAGCACGTCCTTATTTTTGCCTGCCTCCTTTCATTCAGCATGATTATTTTAAGATTCATCCACATCAGTACATGTATCATCCCTAATTCATTCCTTCTTATTTCTCAGTAGTATCCCATTGAATGGATATACCACACTTTGTTTATCCATGAACCTAATGACAGGTGTTTGAGTTCTTCCCAGCCTGGGGCTATTTAAAATAAAGCCGATAAAAACATTTGTGCACAAGTCTTTGAATGAACGGACATATGCTTTCATTTATATTGGGTAGATATGTAGGAGTGAAATGTCTGGGTCATATGTTATATGTATGTTTAGCATAAGAAAATGCAAAAATGTCTTCTGTTTTGCACTCTCCTGAGCAGTGTATGAGAGTCTCAGTTGCTCAATTTCTCAATAAGTCTTGATGTAATCAATCTTTTTAGTTTTAAACTTTCTATGTGTATAGTTGTATCTGATTGGGATTTTAATTTGCATTTCCCTAATCATTAATGATTTTGCACACATATTTTGATGTGCTTGTTATCTGTATGTCTTTTTTGGTTGTTTTCCTTTGCCCATTTGAATTAGGTAATTTTCCTGGTATCGTGTTCTGATAGTTCTTTATATTATCTGGTTACAAGTCCTTTATCATATATTTTACTTGCAAATAGGCCTTCCAATTTGTGGCTTGCCTTTTCACTCCTTTAATAGTGTCCTTCCAAAAGCAGAAATTCTTAATTTTGATAAAGACCAATGTATGATTTTTATCCTTCATGACTCGTACTTTGGGTGTCCTATGTAAGAGATCTTTACTTACGCCAAAGTCACACAGATTTTCTGTTTTCTTCCAGGAGTTTTATTTCTATCAGGTTTTATATTTAGGTCTGTGACCTATTGTGAGTGCAGCCATGCGTGTGCTGTGAAGTATACATCGAAATTGGTTTGGGGGGGGTTGTTTTGCATTTTGATAGCCACTTGCTTTGACATCAATTATTGAAAGACCATCCTTTCTTCTTTGAATTGCTTGTGCACCTTTGTCAAAAATCAATTGGCCATATATGTATGAGTCTATTTCTGGACTCTTCTGTTCCATTAATCCATTTGTGGATCTTGATGCCAATACTACACTGTCTTTATTGTTGGGCTTTCATGATGTGGACTCCGACCAGTGTGGTCCATGTGTTGTTGAGGTGACGGACAAATCCACACGGACTGCAGAAGTCCTGTGGAGAAGAAGAAATGGCATGGCCAATCTGCCAGTGAGAGAGAGCTCCCCGACCCCTGCTTGGACAGGCTTTTATTGCTTTTCTGGGAGCATTACCTCAAAGAAGGTCTTCATTCATCATTGTCAGGCAGAAAGGATCAAACAATAGATAACATTCAAAGAACTATGGGGGCTTATTCTGAGTCAGGGTCTGTTAGCTAAAGGGCCATGAAACTTTGGGAAACAAAGTCATTTCATGCTTGGACCCTTATCAGAAAATTGAGGACATTCTAAGCAAAGCAGCTTTCAGAGGATTTTATGCATTCTTTCTTAGGCCTGATTGCCCTGGGGACAGCCTATTCCTGCCCAGGGCTGTACTGCCCTCCAACATTGTTTCAGACTTAAGTCAGGCAGAGGAAGTAAGGCAGCCAAGAGATTAGGAGACTACTATAAGATAGGATGAGGACTCAGGCTATGTCAAAGCTAAGGGATGAAGTTTCATCACCCCCTTTTTGTATAGCCCCCCAAGTCCTTCCCTGAGGGCCCCTTCATGACCATGCCTGTCTGAGGTCATCCCTCCCTTGAGGAATCTAACCAGTCATCTGCCCTGGGGCCAAGCAGGGTTAAGTAAAGCAGGCAAAGGTGGTGCCCTTGACAGGGAGATGAGCTTTGTCTCCTTAGTGGTTCGTGGTCCCAAGGTCTCTTTACTCAGCCTTAGCCATGGAGGGTTATAGCTCCTGAAACCAGGCAGGGCAGTTACCAATACCTTATATAACTCTTGAAGTCAGATCATATAAGTTCTTTAACTTTGTTGTCTTTTCAGTAGTTTTGGTTATTTTAAGTCCTTTGCATGCATTTCTGTACAGCTTTCAGAATTAATTTACCAATTTCACACCAAAAAAAGCTTTCTCAGGAATTGATTAAAATTGTGTTGAATTTATAGATCAGTCTGGGTGAAAACTGACAATTTAACAATATTATCTTGTGATTTATGAACTCAATATATTTTCCTTTGGTTTTCTTTAATTTCTCCCAGCATGTCTTGAATCTATGGATTTACAATTGCGACAAACTTTGATAATTTTTTGGCCATTGTCTCTTCAACTATTTCTCTGTGCCCCCTGCCTTTGGAGACTCAAGTTACATGAATATTAGGGCACTACCAGTGGTCACATTTTGACTGATGCTCTATTCATTAGTTTCAATCTTTTGTTCCCTCTCTGTTCATGTTGCTGTGCTCAAATTCACTAATCTTTTCTTCTGCGCTAATTTGTTGTTCATTGCATGCAGTGTATTTTTCATGTCAGTCATTGTATTTTTCATCTCTAGAAGTTTTATTTAGGTCTTTGTAATATCTTGTATGTCTCTGCTTAATGTGTTAAGTCATTCCTCCAGATTCCTAAACATGGGATATAGTTATAACGACTGTTCTATTTTTGTTAACTAACTTCATCATCTCTGGCACTTCTGGGTTGGCTTCAATTGGTTTTTCTCCTCAGTTTGGGTCATACTTACCTGCTTCTTGTAAGTTTCTCATTAAATGTCAAACATCGAAAATTTTATTTTGTTGGGCTTTGGGTAGTTTTGTTTTCCTATAAACATATTGAGCTCTTCTTCGGGAAATAGTTAAGTTACTCGACAACAGCTTGATCCTTTGGGGTCCCGCTGTTTGTTAAGTGTTCTCAGGGAGGACCACATCATCATTGCCACCAGGGCTAATTTTGCACCACTACTGTGATTCAGTCCTTCAGGGCAGTTCATAGTGCCTTGTGACTTGTGATGCTTTTCACTGTGTCTGGGAGAACAGGCGCTATTCCCGCCCTGTGTGATTCTCTGGTGACTTTTCCTTGTAATCCTTCCCTCTGGTTCTTTCCCCACCTGGTAGTTTCTTCACCTGCATCTGCTGATGGATATTCGGCGGGAGACTCGAATGGGGGGGGGGGGCGATCTCCAGNAGTTTCTTCACCTGCATCTGCTGATGGATATTCGGTGGGAGATTCAAATGGGGGGGGGGGGCGATCTCCAGAGCTGGAGAGGAGATTGTGATTCTAATTTTGTAGATTTCCCGGAGCCCAGTGGCATATAAAGATAGCTGTTGGATTCCCAGATTGGTTGCTCAGGCAAGAGAAACAGGCTGGGGGTGGAAATTTGGGAAGCGTCTCTGTCAAGTCAGGATAGCACCACCCATGAGAAAGTACAGATTGAGAAGAGAGGTGTTTCTGCCTTTTCTCCTTCCTCAAAATGAGTCTCATTCTCCTCTCCCGATGTCTTTCAAATACCTGACTAAGTGCCTCCTCCAGGAACACTTCCCAAGTATCCTACCTGACCCAGTCCCACCTCCTTACGCTTTCACTGGTTATTTCCCTCCGAGCACACTTTCCACAGTCGGTGCTATGTTGACTTCCTATTTGTTTACTACCATCCTCTGCGGCCACCACTGGAATACCACCTCAATGCATGCGGGGAACTTTGTATGTCAACCCCCAGCACCTCATTTCCTGTGACAATTGTATTTTCAAACTCAGAGGAACTTCTTCATGTGAATGTGTGTTGATAAGAAAACAACTGAGGTTATTGTTTCCAGAAATACTCATTTATCTCCTAACATTTTAGCACGTTTATCTGATTATCTATTTACATTACCTTCTAAAATCTGCTTTTCATAAATAAGTTTGAAAAGATATTTCTATTACAGGGGCCTATTAAGCTCAGAACCAGGTGCCATAATTGTCGAACACACACAACTAGGCACACAGAACACCTAGGAAGTTTCCCTTTTCTAGTCCAACATCCCAGGGGCAGATATGAAACGGTCAAGAGGAAGAAACTGGGAACAAAAAGAGCCAGTGTGAGGCTTTAAAATATCCCTGAGATAGATTCAATCAAATCCATTGGCCCCACAAAAAAACTAAGCGTTCCTACCACTGTGGCAGGGCTGCGGTGGGGAACAGCCCACAGGAGCCCAAGTGGGTCCCCTTCTGCCCGCCCCCTCAGGCAGGTATCAGTGGCACCCTCCGCCGCCCCCCCTCCCCAGCCCTGACCTCCGGGGTCCCTGCCCTTCAGTCTCTGGAGCAATCTCCCTCCGGGCGGTAGTGCTTTTCAGACTGTCCAGTAGAGAAAACTCCCCAAATTTCAGATCTCATACACAGTACAAACTCCAAGTAACACACGGCGCGCCAAGATGGCAAACCCAACGGAACACTGGAACGCTCCTCACTCCTCCCCGAGCTCAAGCCCAGGCTGTGATGCCCTTGCCTCAGCCTCCTTCTCCGGCCGGTTGGGGGCTCCGGCCGCCACTGCCCCCGGGCGGCGGCGGACCCCGCTCCAGCATCCCGAACTACAGATCCCAGGGTGCCTCAAGGACTCCTGCTCCCTCCCTCTCTCGCTCACTCCTCCTCCCGTCGCCTCCTCCCAAGCCCTTGTTGTTTTGGCTGGAAGCGCCCGGGCGGAGTTTCAGAGAAAGTCCGAGCTGAAATCGGAGCCAGCCAGAACGTGGGAAGGGGAGGAGGAAAGGGAGGAAGAGGGAGCTGAGAGGCCGGGAGAGGGTAGGATCGAGGCTGGGCGCTGGGCGGCTCCGAACCTGCCGCTAGCCCCGGGTGGGGGAGGTGGCCCCGGAGGAGCGCGGGACAGTGGGATCCTTCCCGGGAGCCGATCAGCCGTTCCGCCGTCGCTCCCCGCCCTCTTCCGCGGTCACCAGCACCCACCCACCCTTCGGCGGGACCTGCTCCCTGGCCAGCACCCGCCACCCGGTGACGCCCGTGCTTCGCGGCCAACCTGGGACGTGCCCTGCGCCCCTTGCCCACAGGACCCTCTTGGCTCCCCCTTTCTTCCCGGGCTTGCTGAGGAGTGACCACCTCCCCCCCCCCCCTCCCCGCCCCAGGAGGAGGGATAGGATCGCTCCCAGCGCACCGAAACCGAGAGCGGGAGAGCTCGAGTAGGCGCCACACTGGGTATTGTGTGTGTGAGTGAGTGAGTAGTGAGTGTGTGTGTGTACAGCCTAGCGTCTGTTTCAGAAAACGCTCTGGGGAGGTCCTGTCCCTAGGGGGCGGAGCGCAGCGGACCGAGGCCCCGGCTTGGTGCCGGGGCAGAGTCCCGTGGAGCCTGATCACAGCTGGGGGCCGGCGGGACCAGGCGCCTGGCGAGGAGGCAGGCGCACTAAAAGGAGGCCCCTGCCCCGAGGTGTCGAGGTGCCCCGAGGAGCAGCCAGCTCACTTGTGTTCACGTCCGAGGATCTGCAGGGCAGAAGCTTGGCTGCTGAGCCGGGGCGCGCCGCACGGCTAGCCCACCCCGCCCACTCCGTCGGACTGGGGTGCCCGGCCGGAGAGCGAGGTCCCCACTGCTGTGCAGCCGGGAGGCGTCGGCTGAGTCGGGAGCGCGCTCGCCTGCCCCTCCGCTGCCCCAGCGGAGCCAGAGAAGCGCGCAACATGAGCGGCGGGGAAGTGGTCTGCTCCGGATGGCTTCGCAAGTCCCCCCCGGAGAAAAAGTTGAAGCGTTATGTAAGTAGAGTTTCGGCCGAGGTTCCTGGGGCTCCACGGGCCTCGGCTCTCGCACCTCTGCCTGGCCCTCTCGCCAGCGGCTGCAGCTAGGCACTCGCGGGGCTGGTTAGTTCACATCGTTTTCCTCTCGGCCCTTTTGGGACCGAGCCTGTAACCTCACGCCCTGGCCTCCACTTCGCCAGGTAACTTTCTTCCTCCAGATTCCAGACGCCTGCTTTGCGGGCTTCATCGTCCCAGAAGAGGGCCCCATATTTCCAACTAAACCTCTGCTGCATGTGTTTTTATGATTTCTTTGTGCAGGGGTGGGGAGAAGAGCATTCTCCTTACCTTATATTTGCATCTAATCATTGTGGGGCTGCTGGATACTAAATTTCCTGCACCAGGAAAACAGCTGAGGTTTGTAGAAGTCACCAGTCCTCTCTTGGGTCCGCACAAACCTTGCTTTCTCCCGAGGTTACGGGAAGCGGGCTGTGGGTATGGGAAGCTGGAGTTAGACACAAGCATCTCAAGTCCTCAAAAAGAGAAAGAATGAGAAGTTATTACGCGCCCTACCGTTTGCTTAGCAGAGGTTCACATAATTCGCGGTTTTTTGAATCCAGGGACGTTGGAGTTTGGGCCGAAAGCCTTGGCAGTTTGCTGCTAGAGGAGGGCGCTGTGGGGAGCCTGGTGGCTGGTGTTTGGCCGCCTTGGACACGCTGTCAGGCCCCGCAGGAGGGGACAGCTGAGGCCCGGAAGGAATTCTGTGGTCTTTTCCCAGGCCACCAGAGTTGCTTAAATGGTATTTGTGTAATTGGTACAAGATGCCGATTATGTGTAAAAGCTATTAGGAAAAATATTCCTTGAAAGAATCAAACTTACTTTGGTGGCGATCTGTGCCCTCTCTAGGGGTATGGGATCTTACTCGCTTCTCCCCCATTGGTTCTTTGGCCGTTGCCCCGCTGCAAGGAAAGAAAAGATACTTTTGCCCTGGCATATGGAGCAAATTTTTTTCTACTAAAATATATTTCAAAAGCAAAATCTATGCCCCACTTAAATATAAATTTACTACCAAGGAGTCAACACTTGTAATGGAACCTATTTCTTGTTGAAGGATATTTACACCCAGTGTTACAATAGAATCAAGTTAATCTTATTAGTCCCTGTTTGTGTGCACAAAACGAAGTTTGCTTATAACACTTAGCTTCACAGACAACTGATCAGTGAGTTTCTTGTTTACTTTCTGCCAGATTTTGTTACAGACAGGTAATTGTCATTTAAAGACATGAGGCCACAAAACCTCAGAAAATTCTCCAGAGGTTTTGAGTCCTTCTACATTCTTTCTCTCCAGGCATCACAGTTTGCTTTCATACTCTGGTAGAGATACTAACTTTACTCCAAAAATTTGGGACAGGTGGAGGTTCCCTGCTGCGCCTGCCTCCCCACCCTGCCCCAGGTCTTAAAAAAAGAAAAAAAAAAGAAGGGTGCATGTGTGTAAGAAGAGAAATAAAGAGATGGATTTGTTTTGAGGAGGCGCATTTGGGAAAGACCTAGACCTAAGTGATTTGGTTCTTGGGGGAACTAAAGGACAACACATTTGTTGGAATTGGTGGTGATGCCAGAGGGTCAATGCGTTCTTTCACGAGGTCGGTCTATGACTCTTTCAAACGATGCCTCGCGCTAGACTAGGCCCCCCGAGATCAGGAAATACAGTAGGAAAAGGCCCTGCCTCTTGGGCTTGCACTTGAATATAACATAAACCAGGAAAAAAGTTAGCCAAGCGCATTGTCTTAACAGGACCAAAAAGAAAAGGAAAGGCCAAGCTTTTTACAAGTTATTATTTTATTTGATCATTCCAGCAGTTTTCCGAGGCCACTTTATCTCTGGTTTATGGATAAGAAAACAGTCTACAGAACTAGAATGTGGCAGAGGCAGAGTTTGAACGAGAATCTGCCCAACTGGGCTAGAGAAGGTTGATTCAGACTGGATCATCTCTAAATTTCCTTTCAGATTATCATTTTTCTAAGTGTCCATATTAGTTTGGAATGCAAGGAAGAGGTGGGGTGCAGGTTAGTCAGGCATTGCTAAAGAAATGTAAGACCCTTCAGGTGGCTTTCAGAGTCTAAGAGAAGATGAGGTGAGTCTATGAAACAGTGAGCCCACAATGCAAAAATGTTTTTGATCATGTGCCCAAGCTGAGTGCTATATTTTTTTCTGTTTTTTTTTTAAGAAATCAGAACATCATTTTTTAAAGGTTTTATTTATTTATTTTTAGAGAGAGGGGAAGGAAGAGAGAGAGAGAGAGGGAGAGAGAAACATCAGTGTGTGGTTGCCTCACATGCCCCACAGTGAGCAGCTGGCCTGCAACCCAGGCATGTGCCCTGACTGGGAATCGAACCGCGATCGTGTGGTTCGCAGGTCCGATCTCAATCCACTGAGCTACACCAGCCAGAGCTGTTGTTGTTTTTTTTAAATAGATGTTTTGAGGAAAAACCTCAGTGTAGTCTGAAACCATGGGAATAGTTTTAGAGAGATAGTGGGATCCTTAAATTGTATTTCCATCAGGGGAAGACTCTGCCAGCAGCTGGAGGGAGGCCGAGTTTTTTTCTTGCCTGATGGAATACTAGTGTTTTCTTCACACACTAATGAAGTACATGGAAATGGCCCTGGGAGACAGTGGGCGGGGCCGCTGTCAGAATTGAGGGGTCCAAGAAGGTGGCTGGGGTGTTACAAGTTAAAATGAAGCTTGTGTGTATTTCAGCTGTCAAGTTGGCTGCCCAGGAGATTTGAAATTCCCAGATTATTAATCTTTTGGCTTTGATATCCAGTTCAGAGTGCTTTTGTTAAAGCAACTTTGACCCTCAGAGATATAGGCGTGTATTTATGCATTTGTATGCTTGTTTTCTATTTGTGTAAAATCTTTATTTTCTGGAGAGAAGGACACTTTGCTGGCCACCAAACTGGCAAAATGTTGCTTGGTAATGGCTTCTAACGAACGGATTTGCCATGAAAAGATACCTGGATGCATGGGACTGTGATTGGTAAATGGGACTTTGGAAGTTTGAGCATTGATTCTTTTGGGAAACAGTTGGCCCATGAGACTTTGACGTTGTCCACTGTTGACAGTATTTATATAGTTGTCCCAAGATTGATTAAGATGATCCATAAGGGCTTTTAAATGACAAAAAATTGTTTCAGTGTTATCTTTAAAAGCCATCTTAAGGGACGGCCCGAGTGCATTCCATTCACAGCTCCATTTTATGTGCACAGTTGACGGTCCACTGAAGCAGCATTGTTTTTGCATATTGGGGTGTTCATCTGATAGGGCAGCTTTTCTGGAATTTTTTGAGTGAAAGTGGAATAAGAGAAAGTGAGAGAAAGAAGCCTGGAGTCCTTAGCAGATTTCCTAGCCTCTTTGTCTCTTTGTCTCTTTTTCTGTCTGTATTTGCAAAAGGGTCTTGTAGATGTTTCACTCTGTGAATTTTTTAGAGTCTGTTCAAAGTGGAGGTGAAAATGTACCTGCTTTCTTTCCATTGCACTGGTCCTGCATTGTTTCTGTCCGGCGTTACTTATTGAACAGCTGCTTTTTTTAAGGACCCGATGGAACCATCCGCGGGTCAGCACCTCTGAGGGATACAGAAAACAAGTAAACCTGGGTAGCATGCACTCCGCAGACTCGCTCAGATTTTTCGAGAGTTTATTTAAAGACATATCAGCCATTTGAAATAATGGTGGAATTTCCACCAGGACTTGAAATTTTAGCTGAGATCAAATGTAAGTCTGGTGACAAAGGAGTGATTCAGGCCAGCTGGCAATCCCCCTAGCCCTGCAGGAGGGGCTTCAGTCTGGCCTGCCTCAAGCCTGGCCACCAAGTTCGGGTTCCTCCATGGCCTTACTGTCAGCATCGGGCAGGTGTGCAGTCTCAGCAGGAGAACCTGCTTCTGAGGCCACAGCAAGGTGGCCTGTGAGCTGCCAGCCAGCCTGGGAGCAAGAGCCCAGCCGGTTCACGGGTGTCTAATCTGCACCCAGCTTGGGGCCTGCTCTTCAGCTGTCAGTTAAGAGAATGGTTCTTGTCTGGACTCCCAGAACACACCCCCAGTGCTGGAAATGGGCCTAGAAACAGAAATAGCTTCTCTGGGTGGGCACCTGACATCTTACATGGAAAGAAGGTCATGGGCAGCCAGAGCAGCAGCATCTCCTTGGTTCAAGGACAGCCTGGGGTCTGTTGTGCTCAGCATCAAGTCTCTGCTCAATGTCTGGAGGCTCTTCCTGTCCCTTTTGGCAATTACCGGAAGCAATCAATGGGTTCTGAAGCTTTCACGTACAGTGACTAAAGAAGCAAAGTTATTTTGTTGAAATTTTTTTTCTTGCAGTCCTTATGCTGGTAAGTATTTCCCTCAAATTCCAAATGTTTTCTTTCTACCTTTTCCATTGTTTCTATTCCCAAAGACCATCAACTACCTATTACATTAAGCCTTTCTGATGGTTAAGGAGAGTTAATTCTTTCCTTGTGCCTGGGCTTCATGATGAGCACAAAACTCTCCATGTAAAACTGGCTGCGTTCCTCAGTCTGCTTGTTGTCTTCTGGGAGTCAGGAGCACCTACCGTTAGGAACGTGTATCAGTTTGCAGGGTAGTTTTGAGTTCTACTGATCAAAAAATTTGTTCTTAAAGTTTTAAAATGATCGTCTTTGAACGAAATACAATACCGCAAGAATTACACTTGGGTAATCTGGCTGACAGCAGCATTGGTTATTCCGGTGCCTTTTGTCATTGTAAGTCTGCTTTAAAAGTATGGAAGAGCCCTGGCTGGCGTAGCTCAGTGGATTGAGCGTGGGCCTGCGAACCAGAGTATCTCGGTTCGATTCCCAGTCAGGGCACATGCCTGGGTTGCAGGCCGGTTCCCAGCAGGGGACTCTCGAGAGGCGGCCGTACATGGGTGCCTCTCTCCTTCTCTCCTTCCCTTCCCCTCTAAAGATAAATAAATAAAATCTTTAAAAAAAAATACGGAAAAAATATAACAACAACGCACTTTTTAAGACTAAGTAAAATTCCATATTTTGAAGTTAGCATAAAAAATGTAGATAAGTCCCTGGCCAGTGTGGCTCGGTTGGTTAGGCATTGTTGGTTCAATTCCCGGTCAGAGCACACGCCTGGGCTGCAGGCCAGGTCCCCGGTCACGGCACATGTACGAGAGGCAGCTGACCAGTGTTTCTCTCTGCTATGTCGATGTTTCTTTCCCTCTCTTTCTCCCTCCTTTCCCTCTCTCTTTCTCCCTCCCTTCCCCCTCTCTAAAAATACAATGGAAAATGTCTTTTTTTAAATGTAGATAAGTTCTTGATAATTTGTACGTGGAAAACTTTTAAGTGCCAGCCCTCTGATTCTCTTACAGGGACTAACAATGGACAGGGGAGGTCGTAGGGAGACTATGTAGGACTTTGTTTTTTAAAGGTTTGGGGGAGCGTCAGGACCCAGGATTTGACTTGACTTGGCCACTCTCCACCTGACCTTTTGACTGATCTCGTCCTCTTTTCTAACCTGTAAAACGGGGAAGGGGTGAGCAGTGGGTGTACAGCCTGAATTCTTGCAGGTTTTCCATTCCTCTTGTCAGACCCTTCCTTGGGAAGTAGAGGCTGATGTGGAGCTTCTTAATAGTCTTCTTTTCTGGGAAATAAATCTTAATTTATGGTTCATTGAAAGTAGTTTGGTGGCCGTATTTAGGCACTGCTCAAGCTGAGCTCTTTGGGGACCCTGGGTGTCTTGCTTAATAGAAATGCACACGGCAGCCGAGTTTCTGTGCTGGGTGCTGTGACTTTAGCACCCAGGGCAGGGCCTGGCTCCGAGGAGAAGCTCCCCAAATCTCTATTGACTGAACAAATAAATGAACAGGTATTTCTGGAGCTTTTGTAATGTGCCGTGCGTGGTATACAATGGAGGAAAAAGCCCACGCCCTGCCCTTAAGGAGTTTCTAATCTATTTGTGAAGGCAAACTGTAATTAATGCCTGTACATTTAAATCGTTTTATAAGGCAAGTTAATAAAGCCATATATGATTAGTCGCCAAATGAAATGATACAAATAATTGCTTAAGAGTTCAGATGGAGAGGGGCAGAGGAGGAGGCTGCCAGGGAGACGTCAGAATTGAATTTCAGGTTCAGTTCTTGGAAGAACTGAGATACTGCGGGCAGAAACAGCAAGATTGTAAGGGAAGTCTGATATTCAAGGAAGAGCGAAGAATTTGAGATTAGACACCCTTGTGAAGAGAACGGTCTCAGAACACCTGAGGTCTGTACGTGGAGTTTGGACACAGCCGCGCGCCCGGTTCCAGACTGCTCTGTTTCTGCCGGGCTCTAACGCTCCTGGGTGGGAACCTGACCGCCAGTGAATTTCGTCTGTCAGACTAGCAACAAACAAAGCAACTTGTTGGGTCACCTGAACTTATTAAAATTCCGAGGGACATGTGTTCTTTAAGATTTCTCTATGTCTGTTTTGAGCTAAATAATTCATTCTGGCAAGCGTTTAGTTTACAACAGAGCGGGAGCATGTTCTGGTGGGAGGGAGAATAAAAGAGCCTTTGATTCGTTTGCTTCTGAGTCCCAGCGGGAGGGCCAGTGCTGCCTTGGGCTAGCCTCTGATTTTGGACTTTGGAAGCCATCTTAGCCCAGCTGTGGGAGTGCCAGTTCGTGCTGGAGGCAGGAGAATAACCCCATTGGATCACATTAAACCCCCGCCTGAGTGTGGATGGAGGGGTTTCTCTCGTTTCACATTCCTCGCATTAACACGGTGGCTAATTTCCACAAAGTTAGAGCGCCATCCGAATTTGCCATTTGGACTTAGGTTGCAGTCACATTTCTGTGACTCCTTTTATCTCAGTCTGTCCATTAACTAGAGGAAACTTATCAAGACCCAGGTCCCTTTGTTTCTTCCCCTCTTGGGCTACAAAGCACAAATAAAATTAGCATTCTTTTCTTCTTTAGGTTGCTCCTGGGGGAAAGTGGCTCATTGTACTGTGGATTTCTACATCCAGTAAATAAGTAGCCTCTTCAGTTGCCAGTTCCATCGCTGGGGGAGACTTAATGAATTGTAGATGAATTCAGGCCTGTGGAATTACTGGGAAAAGTCATTTTGGGAACTGGAAGTTTTTGACCATTCCACACTTGTGTGTGTGAGGACCTTAAATAATTCAAGAATGCCTTAACTGAAAAAAAAAAAAAGGACTCTTTTATATTTTAAGTGATTCTTCTATTCATAAGGTCAAAATTCTCCCTAACTGAAGAGACAAATTCTCATTGCTAAACATGTGTCAAGTAGATCACAGTCTGCTTTATAAGAAACAGTCGGGACTGTGCACTGAAAGTGCGCCTGTTAGGTCGTTATCGCTGGTACATTAGCTCTTGAAAAATTCTGATTACAACTTGTAGCTGCCAAGCCCGGTCCTGCAGTGTTATCTGGGGCAGAAATTTTCCATGTGGTTGTTTCTAGCAGAGCTACTATATGCAAACTGCACATGAAGATGTAAGTTGCAAAGACAAGAGCTTCTAGAAGAGGAGATGTGAGTTATCTTAATTTTGTTCTGTCATTTAATTGTTCTTCCCTTAGTGTGTGTTTCAGACATTTTTATCATATTTCTAAATGGAGTTTTCCTTTATTTTTACATACTGGAAAGAATGCCAGATTTGTCACAAGTTTTTCTTATGGTGCTGGGGGTTTTTTGGTTTTTTTTTTTTTTTTTTGCTCCCTGCTTTTTACTTTGAGTTTATACTTGGCCTAGGTAATTCCCTATGCACTAAAAAGAAAAACAAAACAAAACAATGTCCCAGAAGGAAAAAAAAACATGGCTACATTGTTCCATGAATTAAAAACAATATACTGAGAGTCTAAACATTTCTTTTAAATGCAAAAAATCTTAGGTCATTTTTTTTTGAAGGAAGAAAAATACTAAACTTTGCTTTAACTATCCTATTCATTGGTTTTTTTTTTTCCTTTTTGATTTATTTTCCTTTGTTTTGACTCACGTAGCCTACATTTTTTTTTTGGAAACAGTATTATATACCCTTCTTTAAGAACATCACACTTGGAAAAAGAAAACTCTAGAATTCCATTTCACATCGGAAAAGTGACCGGAAGATCATCTGGTCTCCAAGGGGGGGGAGGGGGGTGTGTCAATCCACATCAAGCCTTATGAACTTTCACACCGCTTGGTTGCATTGCAGAGTTGTCCTTATTGCTTAGCTCTCCCACCAGATAAGCAGGTGGATATAATTCTAGTTAAGAGAGTCAGTTTTGTGAAGTGGAAATGCAGGACAACAGCCTTGGGCGAAGGTGGGCCGTGCAATTTATTTTGTTGTCTTTATTATTTAATGCATCAGTGAACCAGTTGCTCTAAAATTCTGTTTGCTAACTGGTGTAAGTGGCAGAAAGGGAAAAGCATTCTCTGCCCCGTAGATCCCTGCCTTCTTCCTCTTTTCCTCTATTTCCACTTCTTCCTCTGTGACAGAAGCCTGGCCGCAGACAGCACAAAGTACGTGTGTCAGAATCCGGGGACACACATTCTTTCACCTTCTCTGTAATGTGGTCCTCGAGACCAGGAATAATAATGGTCCACCGGCTCGCAGATTGTTTTTCTCTCCGGAAAGGCAGTGTTAAGTTACTCCTGTGCTGGGAAATGTGGTTAGGCCACTTTCTGACTAGCAGAACTCCTCCCCAGATGACTACCTGGTTAAAAAATGAAGCGCCTGCCTGGTGTGCCCTCTCAGCTCCAGGCCATCACACATTCCCATCAGCGTCTCACAGTAGCCAAGATGAAAGTGCTTCTGGCTTCTGGTTGGAGGGATGAGCCGCTTGATCGGCAGGAGAGAAGTGCTTTAATCTTTGACTCTGGGAAGAGAAGCACTTGGTAAAAGGCCACCTCTTGTGTTTCGAATTCCAAGGGTGTTACACGGAGCTTGATGAGGACGGACCACCTCATTTCACTCAGGGAGGTATTAGTTGAAGCCCCTTCCCTCTGGCAAAGTTATAATTGACCCCAAAGCAGTGTAGGAGTATTGGATTTTACAAGTTCTCCCAGACCGTTCCAGGTTTAAATGCTTGGAGTCCTGAGAAAGGTAAAAGGAATTACTGAACTAGTACAATAAGAATGCAGAATATTTGGGAACATAATTTTTTCCTAGTGATGCTATTACATGTAATCAACACCTTCTGAGTAACCTTCACTGGCTATATAGGTCATTTATCTCCAGAGAGATGCACAAAATTAAGTTGCTGCTGGTGAATAGTATTCTTCTATTTCCTCTCTTCATTTAAGCAAATAGTCAAAACAGGAAAAGCAAGCCTTAATACATTTTAAAAGATATTTTTCTAAATAGTTTTTATAATGACCCACGGCATACAAAGTAGAAGGCGTATGTATACACATGATTCGTTTGCAGAGAAAATTAGAGCCTCATTTGTCACCTTTGGGTGTTTGTTATAGGACATTAATTTCCAGAGGACAAAGGTGGCCTTTGTTCTCTGTGTCTAAAAGGTACAGTGGGGCACCTTGCACAGTCTCTTGAACAACATGACCAGATACCTGTAGCACTTTAAACCTGAAAGTATAAATCATTGAGTCCGGCGTCTCTCAATCTTTTCAAACCCATTTCTCTCTAAGGTATTGCCAGGGTGTCCTTTGACCTTTATTCCAGCTTCACTTTCTAGGATCCGCATCACCGAAACAGTAGCTACATCGAATACCTTTTCCAATTACAGGTACCTATCTCCTCCTCCCCTAGTCAAAAGCCCAACCTTCTTGTTTTATGGGGAGTGCAGATCAGCCTCTGGGAGAGTCATCGGTTTGTCCAAGGTCACGCAAAGTAACCAGCTGTTCCGGTGGAGCCACGGGTCTCACTTCCCGGGGCCTTCGGTCGCTGAAGCGACGTCCATCGTGAAGGGCTCAGAGGAAGAGGACCTAGAGAGTACTCTCTCCACCTTCAGGCGCTTGTATCCGACGAGGGACGTGGGCGCACTCAGTGCTGCAAATCGTGATCAGTGAGGGGGGAGGCGACGCACGGAGAATTCAGCAGAGGGAGGCGGGTTCAGGGGCTCTCGGAAGGATAACGAAGCTGGTAAGAGATTTCACCAGACCCTTAAGCGGGTTCTGGGCACTTGGCTGTCCCTTCCTCCTCACCTGCCACTCATTTCTCAGTGGAATGTAGACCAGATCCTTCTCCACCACGCTCGTTGGAACAGCTCCCACGATGGTCCCTGGTGACCTCCTGGTTGCCAAATCGAGCAGAACTAGATTTGGAGATTTTTGGTTCTTGTTTTTCATGGAACTCCTGATGGAAAGAAATGACCAACCCCTTTTCTCAAAATAGATTCTTTCCTGTGCCTTCTGAGACCAGGCCCTGGTTTCCTCAAGTGACGGAGTTCCTAGGGTGCTGGTGGCAGCCCAGGCTGGTCTCTTCCCCGTTCTCTCCCTGCTGGGGGTTCTTCATCTGCAGTGAGTTCATGAGCTCCTTTGAAAGTCTGAGAAAGGCTCTGGGCACTCGTTTCCACGGAATCCTTACAGACTCGATGCAAGTGTTACTGTGGCCTGGCGTGTCTTCTAACCTTTAAAGCCCACCTGTGGGTCTTAAATGCCTCTGACTTACATGCGGGCTGAGGATTTGAGGATGCTGTCTCCACCCATTCCTTGCTGCAGGCCTGTGGGTCTGCGGAGGTAGCCTGCAGCAACTCTGAGTCAGCACACCCGCTGGGGCTCTCTCCGTCCAGCCTGTCCCTCAGCCCTGTCCTCTCACTGTTCCCTCTCACTCAGTCCACCACCATCCCTGGCCTGGTGGCTTAAGCCAGCAGGGTTTTTTTGCTGTCCCTCCCTCATTCTCCACTCTCAGTGACCATATCCTGTCAGTTTTACCTCCCAAGTGTCTCTTCACTCGTTGACCTCTCTGTCGCCTCAGGTATTTTTGCCTTTCTTCTGGATTGTCGCAATAGCTGGCTGTCTTCCTCCTTCCATTCTCGTCCCCCCTCCAAACTGTCCTTATCAAGGCAGCTGGCAGGACCTTTGTGGACAGGGATCTGATAACACCACGCCTCAGGCAGAAGCTGCTGGGCTGCGCTCCTTTTTTCCTGGGAGTGCCCAGTCTACCTCCAGCTTCAAGGCTCTTTGTGACCCGGGGCATTGGTGGCCGCCTTCTCCCTCCTGCTTTCCACATCAGCTCTCCTGGACTTTGATGTCCCAAGAGGCCCTGTGACCTCTCACTCTGGCCTTTGCCTGTGCTCACCCCTCCACCAGGGATTCGTGGCTCTCTCCCTTTTCTGCTGACTTCTGCTCATTCTCCAGGGCCACACTGGGACCCTTGTGAGCCTCGGGGACTTTTGCCTTTGTGGGCCACCCCCCCATAAAAAAATAATAAAAGTTATATTTTGCAACCACATCAGTATGATGATGAATATATTCCAAGCTGACTTTATTATTATATATTCATTATTACTATACAGATTTTGCTTGACTGAGGAGGGCGTCCTGTGCCCACAAACCCATTGGTTGAAAATAATCATCTGTTGAAGATGCATTTAATCTATCTAACCTAGCGAACATCAGAGGTTGGCCTGGCCTACCTGAAACGTGCTCAGAACACAGTGTCCAAAATCACTGGCGGCCCAGGCCCCTGCAGAGCAGGGGCTGTGAGTCTGTGGATGGCCTGACTGGCTGGCTGCTGCGCTTGCTCCGCATCATGAGGAAGTCTTGTACCAATTATTGCTAGCTCAAGAAAAGATCAAAATTCAAAATTTGAAGTGCGGTTTCTACTGAAGGGGGGTAGCTTTTGGACCGTCATAAAGTTGAAAAATTCTAAGTCAAACCATCGTAAATTGGGGATTGACTGTTTTCATGTCTTACTCTGATTTTAAGAGAAATGAGTATTAAAACACTTTCCATGAATGCCTGCAAGCCTCATGGTCCTTAGCACGGTGCTGCTGGTACCCAGTGGATACTTTGGTCTGTTACATGGACATAAGTACTTTGGAGATTCAGCTGATGGATTGTGACCAGGAAGGGTGCGGAGCCCACTTAGTTCCTTGTTTTGTTATGTGCACTTCTGTAGTGGCTTGGGTGGCTTACTAAAACAGGGATCATGCGCTTTAGTCCCTAGCAGTGGGAAAATGTATGGAAAGCAGGGTGATAATAAGTGTTCTGTGCACACACACACACATATATACACACTACACACACATACATTTATATATTTAAAGAGCAGAAAGCATGAGATTTTTTATGATGTCAGAAATAAATTCTGTGAGCTGTTTCACTAACATGAACATCTGTCTGTGATGTTTCTGTGGTTTTTAATGGGAGTGAGGAGTGGTTTTGCCCCCACTGGGGACATGGGGCAGTGTCACATGGAGACATTTTTAGGTGTCACAACGAGGGGAGCTCCTCGCTGTGGGTGGGTAGAGGTCAGGGGTGCTGCTAAACATGCTGCAAGGCACAGGACAGCCCCCTCAACAGGGGGTCACCAGGGTGGGGTGTCTATAGTGCTGAAGTTAATGCGCTCTCGTAGAGGGATCCTTCACACAGCTTGGCTTCTGCATCGTGTTATGTAAACAGTTTGTTTCCTCGCCATTCCATGAAAAGCCCTCATCCAGGTGCAGGATGGTGTCGTCACACTGGAACCAAACATTTATTTTTCTGACTTCAGTGAGGTTGAGAAAAGCAGTCATCGAGGTGACTGAGCTTTCGAATACCAGAGGTCGGTGCTGTGTGTGACCCTTTCCCATGAGGTTATAGGATTGGCAGAATCTCTCTCAAACCGCCTGCTGTCATTTAGGTCGTTACAGAAACACTCATTTTGCTCTTGCTAATTCTAGCTAGAGTACAAGTATTTGTTGTCTGGGTGGGGAGGGGGATGCTGAGTCATTTATTCGTGCTTTTTATTACCTCTTGGCTTGAGTATCGCCATTCATTGTTCACAAGCCGCCCAGCTTGTTTACTTTTTATAAATTACATGTAATCACTCCCTTTGCAGGTCTGGCTGCTGTAATTGGCAGGAGCCACGGAGCAGGGCTGACGGGTCTGCGTTTGTGCTGATGCCTCACATTCAGTTCCTCCACGCTGGCTGTGCTCTCCACGCTTTCTCGCCTCTTCCTTCTGTGCTTTAAGGGGAAGGTGAACAGAGAACCGCCCCCATGCTCTCTCTTCTCAGATGCCTGATGCTCCTTATTTAGAGCTTGGTAGAGTCCCTGTGTCCTTTGGTTTGGGGAGAGTCAAGGGTTTTGGTCAGTGGTCCTCAGATGTCAGTGTGTTTAGCAATCACCTGGGTAACTTCTTTTTGGGGGGTCGGGAGTAACTTCTAAAATGAAGATTTTTTTTCACCCACTTCTTTGCATTCACTTCTTTTTAAAAAAATAAAGTATAGTTGCCATACAGTATTATATGAGTTTCTGGTGCATGACTTAGTTACTCAACATTTATATCCCTTTGAAGGGATCACTGTGGTAAGTCTAGTAAATCTAGGTGGAGGTCCCGGAAACGACATTTTCTAATCCAGACTGCTGCTGATGCTGATGTAGGTGGTGGTCCCTACGTTATACTGGGAGACATCTGCTGTGTTGGGCGTGGAGGAAAAAAGAGAGAAGGAGAAAAACCCAATGGAAGTGTCTCCATACAAGTGGCCTAGGGAGACAAGAACCAAAATTCAGGAAGTGATTTAGCCTGTTTTCTGTGAGATAAGGGAAATATGCTATAATGCTTAAAAAGGTATGCGCTTGGTGTTTCCTAGCAGTGATGTATGGCAAAGTGTCTCCTAATGACATAGAGGATAACAAAAGTGAAGGGGGCTTTCTAGAAAGGTTAGACCATGAGAAAGTACCTAACTATTGCCAAGAAGCTCTAAGGGCATTATTAACTCCAAGATACTGAGTTGTACTCAATACTTAAAGGTATTATGTAGGTATTGATTTCAAAAAGAGTGTGTGTTCCTGAGTCAAGAGTTTCTACATGACTTGAAATGAAGAGACATGGACAAGGACTAGCTGTTCACCTGCGTGCTGCTTATTCTGGTTATTGGGTCTGAAAGCGTGTTATTGAAATGCCGTCCAGACTTCTGGGGCTAGTTCTGGTTTCAAACATTCTTCCCCATGGTCTTGATTGTGCATGTGTCTGGTTGGCCCTAGTGTGGGGTTAGCCGAGATGTTTTTGATTTGTCAGAACACCGACGTGGTTGTATTTGTCTAAAGAAGTTCTCTTGCTTCCCTCTCCGTCTCACTCTCTTTCTCTCTCTCTCTCTCTGTTTAACAGATGTGTTCTAATCTCTTTTAACCTAAACTTTGATGTTCAAATCCATTTTAGAGAAAGAAAGTGAAAGAGAGAGATAAGCAAAACAGACTGTTTCAGAAAACTGACCAAGAAGTGGAACCGCGTAGGAGTAGGTGTTTAATCCTAGCACAGGACTCGAGTGACGGGCTCTCTTTCCAATGATCTACTGAACTGACTTTGTTTCTAGAAAGCTGTATGATTCTTTAACATGTTATTTTACTAGGGAACCTTTAAGGTTTCTTTCAATTATGTTGCAGGAAGATCTTTGACACACGCCTCGCCAAAAGTAAGGGGAATTTGGCAGTTACTTATAAAACATCTCTAAGTCTACCAGTAGCTTTCGTTGAATCATTCTTTACCCTGTTCTAGCTCTATGTCAGAGTGTCCGTTTTCACATTCACTTTACCTTAACCATCTCTGTGTCAGAGTGTTTTTTTCCATGCTAGGAATCTGGATTATACTGTAGAACTTTCCATCACCAGCATGCCCACCTTTCCCCTCTCCCTCTCTTTCTGTGCTCTGCCACGCTCTCTCCCTTCTCCATGTCTTTACCTCAGCCTTAGGTACTATACTATGCCCATCTGCCTGCAAGATCTTCCGGGATCTCCCGGTCTCCTTTGTATGAGTTGAGTATCATTACTGTTATTTTTCAAACAGCTTTTTATTTTTCTATTACAGTTGATATGCAATATTATATTAGTTTCAGGTGTACAGCATAATGATTAGTATTTTTATAACTTCCAAGGTAATCACCATGGTAAGTCTAGTACCCATCTGACACCATACAAGGTTGTTACAGTGTCATCGGTTATACCCCATATGCTGTGCTTTACAGCCCTGTGGCTGTTTTTATAACCGGCCGTTTGCACATCTCAGTCCCTTCCCCATTTTCACCCAACCCCGCAGCTCCCCTCCCATCTGGCAGCTGTCAGAATGTTCTCTGTATATGAGGTTGTTTGATTATTCTGTGTCTTTCAATTCCACATGTAAGTGAAATCATATGGCATTGGTCTTTTTCTGTCTTGCTTCTTTCATTTAGCGTAATTTCCTCTAGGTTAATCTGTGTTGTCACAAATGGCAAGATTTTGTTCTTTTTTATGGCTAATAGTCTGTTGTGTATACATACCACCTCTTCTTTGCCCCTTCCTCTCTCGGTGGGCACTTAGGCTGCTTCCGTGTCTTGGCTATTGTGCACAGCACTGCAGGAAAGTGGAATTGCTAGGTCCTTCTTGGTCTCTTGTTGTAGCCTTTGTTTTAAGGTCTATTTTGTCTGATGTAAGTATTGCTACCCCAGTTTTTTTTTCCATTTACATGAAGTATCTCTTTCCATCCCTTCACTTTCAGTCTGTGTCTTTCAATCCAAAGTGGGTCTCTTGTAGACAGCATATGGGAGGGTCTTATTTTCATATCCATTTAGCTACCCTATGTCTTTTGATTACAGAATTTAACCCATTTTCCTTTAAAGTAATTATTCTGGTAGGTATGTAGTCATTGCCATTTTATTACTCATATTTTTAAATCATTCCCCCCCGACCTTCTACTTAAAGAAGTTCCTTTAACATTACTTGTAACACTGGTTTGGTGGTAGTGCACTCCTTTAGCTTTTTCTTGTCTGGGGAGTTCTTTATCTGTCCTTCCCTCCTCCGCCATCTTGACCTGAAGTCGTCGTTATTGTTGTATGTAGTCCCTGCCACGCCCTCTCACCGCACTGGCAGTCCCAGTATGTTTGGTTAGTAGATCACTTGGCTGCTGAAGTGAATAGTAGACAGGCTGCTGCTGATGGTGGTGGAGGCTCAGAACCAGCTTCTGCCGTTTGCTCTGGCGACCGGCAAGGGCTCGCCTCCTGGACCCCTGCCTGACCCAGGGAACGAAGGCTGGGCTCCTGACTCGCGCTCTTCGTTGCTGGTAACCTTGCTTTCTTGCTCGCATGTGTATTTTAAACCATACACTTGGTAAACCTCTTTTCTTCTCAATAGTTCTGATTATTTTGTCAGATTTTTTCTACAGTTTATTCTGACTCATCTGTTGTTTAACATGATAATAGACGTTTCCAGGGAGTATTTATATTGGCTGAGAACAAGTGTAAATGCTGAAGGAGACCCATACATTCAATAGTCATCCAAGTGTAGCATCCAAAAATATAGCTTAACTTCTCAGTGGCAGTATTTTAACGTATACTGCTTTGGGTTTAATGTATAGAAAAAAATGTTTTAAATATTAAGCAGATTTATTGTTCTTTGCATAAGTTAATGAAGGAAAATGTTTGTTTAATAATTATACAAGAGTTATTAAAGTTAATATACATCTTTTAGCCTAAGAATAATTGTATTTTTACTTAAATTTGAATAGAAAATATAGATAGATTCACTTAAAATTCATAGTATATTGGTACTCTGATTATTTCTGTGTTTTAAGGTATAATTTATAATACTTCAAACATAGAAATGTTTAACATCCTCCTACTTATTTCAGTGATTCTTAAACAACTAAAAGATACTATCTTAAGGTAGTTCTTATGCACACTAAAGTTTTTAGCAAATATGGTTTTTATTCCCAAGTTGGAGAAATAATTGTATGTTGAGAAACCCATTTTTTAACTAAGGGAAATTGGAACATGGATATGGAAATATTTTTAATCTTTCAAGTAAGATTCTAGCCTTAAAAGCATCCTCTCTGTTCTCAAATAGAATCTGTTGTGTTTGTTTCTAAACCACGTGTTTCTAAAGCAGAATCTATTTTCATAACTTTGGAGACTTTAATTGAAATGGTGGAGGAGAAGAAAATGATTCCAGGAAGATAAAGGCCAGTTTTTCTTAAAGTAGCCAAAGGAGAAAAACTTCCATTCCTGTTTCTGTTCTTAATGAGAAAAAGGAGGCTGTAGGGAACTGAGGCCTTGGGAACACCCTGAGTCCAGGGCATGGTGTCCGCAGCAGGCAGAGATAGGCGGGACACGGGTTGCCTGATGCCCAGCACCCGGATTTCCTACCTGTCATATCCACCTCTGTCTTCAGTGGGTTGGTGTAATTTCTTTTTTTTTCATTTTATTTTATATATATTTTTAAAATTTACTTGAGAGTGAGAGAGAAACATGATTTGTTATTGCACTTATTTGTGCATTCATTGATTGATCCTTGTACGTGCCCTGACTGGGGACTGAACCTGCAAACTTGGCGTACCAGGATGACGCTCTTAGCAACTGAGCTACCTGGTCAGGGCCTGGATGGGTGCACTTTCTAAAATTCAGACACTCGACATCGTAAGAACGTTTAGCTGCCTCTCAGAGCAGTGGCAATATGGTAAATTCACCCCGATCTCTCTCCTTTTATTTTTATTGGGGATTAAAAACACGTAACATAAAATTTACACACGCCTTTTGGGAAGGTGTGCACCTTACCTGTATGTGCTCCGGCACCGCAGTAGGAAGTTAATTCTGTGGGATTTGCTCACCTGCGCTACAGAGGAGAAGCTACTTCAGTACACACTGGAAAGCCCACACCCGTTTCTGCCCCTGAGGAGAAATTCCTACCTGATTTTAGGTTCAGTGCTCAGCTTAATCTCGAGCATCTGACAGTGAGTCACCCTGGGTAAGTGTGTAATCCATTTATACTTTCCTTTCAACCTCCCTTTAATTTTTAAACTTCAGATACTGGGTCCTGATTTCCTTCCTAGGATCTGGTGAGCTGGGGCCTCATTTAGGAACTAGGAGATGTTGAGATGACGATGATGATGACGATGATTATTATTATTATTATGTTTAACTAGCACGTTCTGTTCCACTGAAAACGAAGCTGCAGAGTGCCTAAGTTTTAAAATTCCGACTATGTGTGGAATGTCTGGGTGGACAAAGAAACAAGTAAACGCTTCTGCGGGGCGGCAGGGAGAAAGAGGAAGGAAAATTTTTAAACAGTCTTTATTTTGTGGGGGAAATCTTGAGATTTTTTTTTTTTTGGATTATGTACAAACCAGAAAGGAGGACATTTTTGATGTCTTGGTGTACCCGAAAGAAATACTTGATATTAGGCTAAAAAGATAATGGTTCAGTAGCTGTGTTAACTCGATAGCTCTCCAAGTTTTGCTTTTAATTCCAGTCACCGTTATCTCTCCAGCGTGGAACTGCTACTTCCATATCTTCATTTGTGGCTGAAAAGTATTTCACTGAGGAAGTACTTTAAAGAGAATATTTGCAAAGGGGCTCGGAATCTTTAAGGTACTTTGAATATAGTACTAAAGAAATGTAAATTGCCACAGTTATGTTTTTATACCAAGAGAGTGATATGGAGATGGGAGTGACTGGAACGTCAAAATATTTGTTTTTGAAGACAGCACACATCTGAGCGAAGCTGTGCTCCCCAAATGCTTACTTCGACCTGGCAGTCTCTGAGCCGGCAGCAGTCACTGAGCAAGTGCTTGGCACGCCCGTTTTAACCTGCACAGGTTCAGTTCACGCAAAGAAAGGGAGGGTGGGGTTATGCGATGGGAGCACCGTGTGAGCCTCATTAACATAGGTTGAAGAACTGTGTTTGAATATTTGCCAACTGAGCTAGGCTACGTGGAGGCCTGCCAGCGAGCAATGGGAATTTCTGAGAGGACTATAAAGATTTCAGCCTGTAAAATGCTTCCTTTTTCTTCTTGGAGGGGAAACGTTTTAGAAGACCCCATGTAGGATCGTTTCCTTACTCTCCCCACGTTTTTTATTTTTTGAAATCTGCAGAAACCTTCGATCTTCTCTTTCACCACTTTTTTTTTTCTTTTTGCAATATGTACCATAGGGCTTGTCTCACAAACAGCTCTCAGTAATCTCTCCTGGGTGAGTGTGAGCTCCTTCTCGGCCTGTTTTTTGTCTTTGCAGAATTAGTCCTGCAGCTCTTCCTGGGAGCCTTGCTGGGGAGCCTCTTCCACCAGCTCACCCTGCGAACACATGTGTTGGGAACAGGCCAGACAGGATGGACTAGGGTGCCCGCAGAGCCAGCTCCTTCCCAGCAGACACTCACATCCCACAGACGCCAGCCTGGCTCAGCTCCGTGTGCAGTACGGAGCCAGTCTTCTCAAGGTGCCAGTTTTGTGGCCTGTTCTGTAACCTGTCAGAAATACTCGTTTGACTTTGCATCGACACCTGCCTGGCTGAAACCACCACTTCAGGTTCTAAAACTACCCACAGGAGTAGCCGACTGAAACCAGGGCTTCTCAGACACTCTGCTGTGTCGGGTTTTTAGGGTGTGAAGATGAGGTGCAGTGCCTGTGCCTGGTTCTCTAGTTCTCGTCTGGGGGCAGGACAGGGAATACTCGTGTTACCAGGGAGCTTTTTCCGAAACCATCCACCTTGATTTTTTTCCCTCTTGTTTGCCTACTGCGGTGAGACGTGGGTAGGGATGACGTTGTAATGAGGTGGCATTTGACTTCACTGTCTGAGGAAGTCATGGGAGCTTGCCACGGCGTAGTAATTAATTTCCATAGTTTAGGTTAGTTTTCAACCATGCCCTGTGCTTACTCTTTGGAGTGGAAAGATACAGCCTGGTGAGAGCAACTCTCCCTCCTCCAGTCAAAGGTTTGGAGACTATGTTCAATGTGCACTTAACAGGATTGCCGGAAGAGGGTTCCCCACTCCCCGAAGCCCCACCCCAACTGGGGCCTTGCTTTTTTTCCTTTGTGTCTATATAGGTAGTTCTTAGATTGACTTTTTAAAATCACAAAAATGGAGTCTCAAAAACAGGAAAGAACAAATTTGATCATACTTGTTAAAAAACACTTTTTAAAAAATGAGAACCTAGGAAAGAACTCTGGTGCATTAAACCAAGCCCTAAATTTTCTAACAGGTATTGTAATGAACATATATATTTATATTTCATATGCCAATCACATGTGTGTGTGTATATATATATGCTTTTAAACTTCTAGACTGAGTTCTTAAATTTCAACTGGTTTTTGTGGCACTTTACTGATTAACTTGTAACTTTGTTAATGTTTTAATGATCATTGTACTTATACAATCATTGTCTACTCTAAACTAATTACAATGATTCTTCATAACTTCCCCCCCCCAGTTGATCTGTAAGAAAAAACGTACAAGTGATTGTCATCATGTAATTCGTGAAGCACTGTAGGGTTAATGAGTACCTTTGATTACCATTTTAGTATTTTTCGTCTTTATTATAAAACGTTAAATGCTGTATTTGTGGAGCTTCTCTCTGTTGTGTTGGCTTATCGTGTTGCAGGAGTACTTATGGCATGTTTACCAGTTTCACTGTTTAGTGCATCTTCGACATCTCTGAGGATGGTAGATACAAAATCTCTTTCTCAAACAAGTGCATGCACGAAACTGAAACGATTTATTCAGGTTGTACAGCCACACTAGTGAAACTTGAATTCTGGCGCTGGGCCCACATTTCAGCAAATAGAATGTGCGTGTGGGAAGAAGATACTAATCATTGATAATCTCTTTATAATGAGTTAATATCTTAGGTCCAAATATGATTTGTTCACTAGGTATCCAGATTTAAAAAAAAAACTAAATGAAATGTAAATATTGACTTTCACATCCCTTTTGATTTTAATGACTTAGTAAGTTCGTATTTGTGGAAATACATAGAATGAGAACTTTTTTTATTAGCTTTTGCATTCTTCGTACTTGACTCACAAAGTAGAAGGAGAGAAGAGTGAATGAAGAGGCTGCCTTCAGTTGGAGCGGGGTCCAACTCCTTTAACTATTGTTCCGGCTCGTCATCTTTCCATCAGCTGGTTCCCCAGCTCCCGGCTTATTTACATATTGTACTCTCCAGTCCAGGCTGGCTTGTCCTGTTTGGTAGGTTCGTTACAAACTGCAGAGCTGAGGAAACGTGTGATAACGTTTTAAATGGCCTTAGAAGTTAAACAGCGCTTGAGAAGTGATGTTGCTGAGGGCCCCAGCTGTCAGGTGTCCCAGGGTCCCCAGGGTGTTCTTGGGGGGCCATTTTTATTTTCTCTGAGTAACAGGAAATAAATGTGAAACTGTAGTCCTCCCCAGCTGGAGGACCACTCCTTTATCCAAATGACATCAGCATGCCATATCTGATGCTAAAAGTAGGTGTTCACTGTCCGTTCATGAGTTCTGTACCCAGACTGAAACCAGCACACCAAACGGAGCCTTCATCTGTCTGTGCCCAGTGTGAAAACGGGGAAGGGCAAAGGTAGCTAGATGAGCCCTGGCCCCTCCTGTCTCGCTGTGTGACGAATGTCCCCATGTGCTTTGTGATGAGCACTTCCTGTTCGCTGCGCAGTCCGGGGTTCAGCAGACATATAGTGCCTCGCTCGTCCCCCCCGTATAGGGTGATTGCTTTTTCTAAAGCGTCCTCATTGCGATGCGTTCAGCTCTATGCAGCGTGTGCTCAACCCTCCATGGGGCTGTGTGTCCCCTTCACTGTTGTTTATGTCCTCCCCAGGTTCACTTTCCATCAGGTCCCCAGGGGAAGTGGGGATGTAATGGTGGGGGGAGGAGTCTTTCCTGGAAAGCTTCCCCAAACCACATGGGGCCTCTGAGGTGTGCAGGGCTTCCAGGTGCCAAAGGTTGTTTGGTCCCCCTAGAGCGATGGCCGTGACCTCCTGCTGCCCGGTGATGCTCTGCAGTCTCTCGCTTTCTTACCTGTTCAATCTTGGGGCTTTTCTTTGAGCAAAAAAGAGTGAGGAACCCTAACTGAGAAGATCTCGGTTTAGCAGCAACCTACTTTTTTCCCATGTGTCACTCTTAATTCGAGATGTCCTAAAAGAGGTTGTCATTTCTGTGAGTCAGGCAGGTTGCAGCCTGCTTGGTTTTTTTTATTTATTATTATTTATTTATTTATTTTTAGTATCTTGGGTTAAATGATTTTAGAGAGTAGAAGAGGAAATGGCTCTTTCATGAGTGTTTGTGCAAATGATCTAACCTCACATGAATGAATCCTGGCTTATAGACAGAAGCTTCATTTGCGTAAGCAGATTCACCACTCTGTAGCCTAGGCTGAAAGAATGAGGAAAGAATAACCCCATATATATCACATACTTTTTAAAATCACAATTCAGAGTTGGGTCAAGTTTCAAACAGTGCACATTCTTCTGACTTTTTTTTTGAAAGATTATTTTTTGCTGTTTTAAATTTGCTTTCACTGTTTGAGATCAAAAATACATTTTTCTACTCTGACTTTTTAGTTTTGAACTGAAGATTAAAAAACCTGCATCCATGGAATGATGTCCTTTCTGTGGCTGCTATTGGAGTTTATGATCAGAAGATTGTGAAACCTTTAGAGAACAAAATGGAACATGAAGTCAGTTCTAGGACAAGGAACTCTACTTGAATACTGCAAAAATAGCAAAAAATTTTTTTAAAAAGAGTGAATAACTGGCAACACAGACACTTCTTCCTGTAAGTTCCCTTTTCCCCAAATCCTTGCCATCACACTAAAAAAGTTTTCTTGTGAGTTGTTTTTTCTCAGAATCCTGCTGTTTACTACTAGTAAGAATTTTCCCATGTGCCAAAGTTTTGTTTTTCATGTGATTCCTGCAGCCATTTGGGTCTTACTGAAAATATTTTTCAAGTACAGTGGTAAAAGTTAATGACAATAAGTCAAAAGGAAAATTTAACACAAACTTCTGGACAGTTTAGTTGTAGTGACTTGGAGAAATTAAATGTATTACCCAAGCTGAATGAAGTTAGAGTATTGTAAGAGAAATATTAATTCTAACTAAAGTATGAGTACTTATTTACTTATTTCCAGTTCCAAAAATTATATTTTTTACTTTCAACCTCATCTTTTCCCCAAAGATGTGTGTATTTAAAGATTTCTCTATCAGGCTAACACAAGGTGAAGCCATAGTTTCTTTGGGGATAATTAAGCAGGAAGATAAAAATGCAAGTTTTTGGAAGGGGACAGTTGGACTTCTTGGGCAATAGGATGCCTTAGAACATGCAGGAAAGCAGTGGGATGCTTTTTAGGGGATGGTTGGCGTTCTGCATATCTCAGTCCAAGGGGAAAAAGAAATCATAGGAGATATGGCTATTACAGCAGCGTGGTGATGTAGTCGTCCTATTGTTCTCGTTAAGAAATGATTTCAGAGACTCCACAACACCTTGCTTGGCAGCTCGCTCTGACTCTGACTTACTGGGAGGATCTCACTGTGTTTGTTTGCCCTGTGAATCTTAACCACGGCCTTTGACCGAAAGTAGTAAAGTGCTGCCTGGCTTGGTACATTAGTCAGGATTCTCTGCTGTAAGCAGCAGACACCTCTGGCTGTTTTCGTTAGAAAAGGGCTTCATTAAGCCTAACGTAGGTAGCTCACAGCTGAGAACCTAGTTTGGAACTAGGAGTGATGGCACCGAGCTGGTCCGAGGAACCTGTTGCCGCCTGTGGGCCGTGGCTGTAGGTCTGCATCTCACGCTACTGTCACCAGTGACACTGGACACTGAGTACCGGCCATTGTTGCCTCTGGAGGCTGCACTCACTGCCACCCCCTCACCTGGGTTTCTGTTTACTTCTTCTCATGCCTTGTAACTCATCGGTTCTCAATCTCTGGTCCCCAACCTCTGGTCTCAGCCTGGTAGGAACCACACAGCAGGAGATGAGCTTGAATCATCCCCCAGACGTGCCCCTCCCCCACCACCCCAGTCCATGGAGAAGTCATCTTCCGTGAAACCAGTCCCTGGTGCCAAAAAGGTTGGGGGCTACTGTTGTAACTGCTTGAGATTCAAAGTCTGGGATGGGTTCGTTTGTCGGAGCCAGTGGACCCAATCGTGTGCTTGCACTCTGTTGCAAGGGCAGCTAAGAAAACGATGATCTATAATTCGCTGCTCTGTAGTAGCAGGGTTAATGATTTTCCAGACCTGGGAAGGGGAGTTCAGATGCTGGTCAACCTAAGGGAACCATAGGAGCCTGCTACCTTTGGCATATCAGAGGATGAAAAATATGGACAATAGCTACACTCCTACTGTACTGAAAATAAATGCTTGCTAGTGATAGGTGTGAGGGAAAAGTGTCAGGGCAGAATGTGTAGTTTCTCAGTGTCCCCGTAACAGCAGCCTCCACACACAAAGAGCAAGCACTCTGTTTACTGGGCAGCTGTCAGGTGGTGGGTGATGGGTTTTCGGTGGTTTTTTTTTTTCTATTTTTAATCTCTAGTCCACACAATAGTCTTGAAAAGTAAATCTCATTGCCCACAGTTTTACACAGAGAGAAACTGATGCTCGGAGTCACTTCCCCAGTTTTCCCAGCTGGACTGTGGCTTTGCTGAGCGTGTTCCAAAGCCTCTGTTCTTTCTGTTGAAGCAGGTGTCCTTCTCACAAAATTTCGGTGGGAAAAAAGGGAAAGATGACCTCCCCGATGTAAACCAGAAAATGTGGGGGGTTTGTGGGTGCTTCTGCGTTGTTTCCCTCACTGATCCATTGCTTTTCATTTGTCATAAGCTGGGACCCCTCCCCGCCAGGCTCCAAGGAGTGGCTGGGGCTGGAGCTCCAGGTTGGGGGACCATAAGAAGTGTCCCTGAAGGGCTTTGGGTCTCCGTGCGGTTGTGTGGAGTTCATAGAGAAAGAAGAGATGGTGGGACCATACAGAACACTCATTCAGGGGTGGAGTGAAAGGAGAGAACTCAGCAAAAAGACAGAGTGATTTTTACGTGGTAGGAGGAGATCACAGTAGGGACCTGTTTGGGCAGCCAGACATGAGAGTGTGAGAAGGAAGGTGTGATTGGGAGCCAGGAGCTGTGGGGATCGAAACAGGATGGTGTGGAGAGTGGGCAGTGGCGCAGACTGGCCAAGAGGGAAGTTTTGGTGCCAATTTGGAATTTGAACTGATGTTCTCTGACTTTTACCCTTCTCTGTAAACCCACTGTGAAGTGCAGTGATAGAAACACCACCCTGTATCGTAAGGTTTACCTACTCAGCAGACATGCAATTTCGTGTTTAAATTTTCAGTGCCTTTTAAAAAAATTTTATTTATTTATCTTTAGAGAGGAAGGGAAGGAGAGAAGGAGAGAAATATCAATGTATGGTTGCCTCCCATGAGTCCCCCACTGGGAACTGGCCTGCAACCCAGGCATGTGCCCTGAATGGGAAACGAACCGCGATTGTGTGGTTCCCAGGCCCGAACTCAATCCACTGAGCCACACCAGCCAGGGCTTTAGTGCCTTTTTAAATGATGCTTTGGTTTTGGTGGTTTGGGGGGCAGCACCCACACCATGAACAGCCGGGACAGACTGGAGAGTGTCCTGCCTCCCATTGTGGAGTCACAGCTGTTGATGTCAGATGCCATCGTCCCTCAGAAAGTGGGACTCTTAGAGGGAGTCCCCCTCGGTGTTGTTTGATGTCTGCCCACGTGGAAGCTAATCTGCCGCTTTCCTTCCTACTCAGGCGGCCTTGCGAAATCTCCTAACCTGTTTGTCTTTTTGCAAATCAAAGAGCCTCGTGTCATCTCTAAACATCCCAGTAGTGAAACTTCAGAAAGGATGAGTGATCAGAATGTGGTTCTGTCCAGTATCATCCCTTCCTCTTTCGAGTACACAGGCATGGGACGGAAAGGAAAAGAAGTTTTCCTGGATGGCTGTAGACGTTTATGGGGGAACCGGGGAAGTGTCTGAATGGAGTTCCCTGTCTGCGAGGCTGGGTGTCTAGAGTTGCCTGTCTTGGGTGCAGGGACCACCTTCCGTGAGTTCCTGTGCTGGCCACGCCCACTCCCACTCACAGCAAGATCCCTCCTCTCTCGGTGGGCAGTGACTTCCCTCCTTTTGGTTCTGTCTCAGATGGCGGTGGTCCCCTGCCCCCTCGCCTTTGCTGGTGTACTCCCACAGGCCCACGTCGATGCTGGCCACCTCTGCCCTGCAGTAGCTGGCATTGGGATTTGCAAAAGGGTGGGTCTAGGACCTGTGAAGATGAAGCTCTCCTTGCATGTGCTTTTTTAGTTATTTGTTTCCATCACTGCCAGTGACGGAATGAACACAGATGGAAGAAGAAGGAGGGGAAATGATGCCGGACATGTCTAATATTCTTTCCTTTTTGTGCTCATCAAACTTCCCACCACCTCCACCTACTCACCCTCACCCCATTCTCCTTCACTGTCTGGCTTCCCTGATGGACTATAAGCTCCAGAAGGAGAAAAACTATGTTGATTTTGGTCTGTGTTGTGACCCCCAGGGCTTAGCCCGGGGCCTCACCTGTGGACCCCCACATATGCTCGTTTGGTGAATGAGTGAGGAACAGGAGGCGAGGAAGGGGAGTAAGCTTTTAGTTCTCCCTGTATCGTTGTCGACAGTTTGACCCTAGTCTGATTTCTTCTTCATCCCTTTAGTTTCTAACCTTGAAGAGGCCTGCCTCCCAGCAGCAGCACAAAGGGGGGTCCCCTAATGGGGTACTAGACACATTGGCCGGGGTGCAGCTTCTGCACGGTGGGTGGTCTGTTGGAACTCTGTAGTTAGGGAAGCTTGTGTAGGCTGGCCAGAGACGCGAACCGTTATGCACAACATTGTGTGTGTGGGAAAATGCATTCTGAGTTCAAATAAATCTACTTTCCTACAAACTTGTGGATTGCAACCTCTCCATGCGTTGGGGACTGCCATCGCACGATCTCCCATTCAGGCTTTTATTCATTACCAATTCATTACCAATATATAAATGAACAATGAGCCATTTCTTTGTAGAAGGAGCAGAGCCAGAAGTCTTTCCTTCTGAGCTTATAAACGGTTACATTAAAGTGAACTTCATTCATCCAGCAAACATGGTGGTTTGTTTCAAACGTATGTGCCGAGTGCCTGGCACATGCCCAGCCTCACAAGAAGGATTCACATGCGAGTAAAACAGGGCTCTGTCCACTGGGCAAGGTCACAGTCAGGGTTCTAGGGAAATAGGAACTGGACTCATGTAGCACACGAAAGCACTTCCAGCTCTGAAATTCAGTAATTCCGTGGTTCTCAATTGCTCTATTCATTTGCTCATTTCCCTTGTCATATATGGTTCTGTTATAAAATGCGTTTTAGGCAATAATGCAGTAAGCATATTTACATTCATGAGTAACACTTTAGAGCAGTAACCCCACCTTTCCAGCTTTTAAGTAATTCTAAATTTGATCTCTGTCTTTATTATTAAGAATGCAAAATCCAGGAACAACCATTTATGCTTTTATTCTGGCTTTTTATCATAAAAAATGTAGCCACGCACATTGTGAACTTAGACATGAGCATAGAATGATAGGGGCTGTTTCTCTGAAAGGAGAAGTATTCCACCCTGGCCATGTGGCTCAGCTGGTTGGAGTTTCATCCCCTATACCAAAAGTGTTGTGGGTTCGAGTCCTGGTAGGACCCATGCAGGTTGCCAATCAGGTTGCAGGTGTGATTCCCCTATCAGGACATGTACAGGAGGCAAGTGATCGGTGTTTCTCTCCCACATCTATGTTTCTCTCCCTTCCTCTCTCTCCAAAATCCGTGAGCATATCCTTGAGTGAGGATAAGGAAGGAAGGGAGGAAGGAAGGAAGGAAGGAAGGAAGGAAGGAAGGAAGAAAGGAAGGAAAGAGGGAGGGAGGGAAGGGAAAGAGGGAGAGAAAGGGGAGAGAAGAAGGGGCATTCCATAAGCATAATATACAGAAGTGGGCAAAAGTAGGTTTACAGTTGTAATACAAACAAATAATACAATTGCTAATAAATAATAGTGCAAGAGTAAGCTCTGTTTTCTTTACTTATAACTGTAAACCTGCTTTTGCCCACCCCTGAATATGGGTGTTGGATTAACAAACAATTGCTTGTGTTTTCTGCATGCTTTCCCATAATTTCCCACCATTTCACAGCATGCGTGTGTCACTGCCTCGCTGCTACCACCCCATGCACACTCGTGCACACACATGGCATATTTTCAGACCAGTGAAAACATTGCAGTGCAGTGCGCTTTCCCCCCAGTTATTCACTCCCATGTCTTCATAAATGCTTGGTGAACAAGTCCTGATTTCTGGGAGCTGGAATATGGGAAATTGGGCTGTTTATATAAAAGACTTTATAAACATTTATGAAATATACTTACAACTAACTCCCTGGAATAAAACAGAATAAGCATTTTTTTTTACACTTTTTGGAAATAGTCTTACTCTGCCCTGAAACTTGGAAAAGTTTCCTGGTAGTTAATTTCAAATCTGTTTTTAACCACAGACTTCTTTATTGGTGAATCTCTTTTATTTTTAGTAAATTAAGTCTGTAATTCAAGTAACACATTAACTGTTTCTGTCAGTGAATTACTGGCTATTTCCTCCCAGGACCTGGACAGAAACAGGTACTATGCCTAGCTTCTAAGATTCCACTTAGTGATCAGGATAGTGGAATCACTAGCGCTTAAACTAAGATTTGTAAATACATTTTGGAGTGCTAGTTTTCTTCTTTACATAATAGCTCCCAATACACTGCATTTTTTATTGCCTTGCTGCTTTCTTATTTATTGTTTTAGCAGTTTCTTTTAATGTAAAAAGCAATCTTTAGCTGGATTCAGCTCCCCATAATTATGGGAAACTGAAAACCCACATTCGAAGAGTAGTTTGGCTATAGTGAGAGAACAATTCATAAATTATGCAGGAATTTGCTTCAGTGATGCTGTAAGTGTTCTTTGCTCTTCTGTTTCATACAGAATGGTGACCTGTGAAGGTATACCTCCCAGCAATGCGGATGCTGGCTTGTGGGGTCCTGGCGTTGTGGGTGAGATGAGACAAATTCACATGGACTACTGAGTCCTGTGGAGGGAAAGGGATGGCATGGCCACTCTCTCAAGAGGAGAGTGTGCCTACCCTTGCCTTGATAGGCTTTTATTGCTTTTCTGGGCACATTATTGAGGACGGTCCTCATTTACTATGCACAGGTTCACTTTAGGTGGTTACTTTTCACAGAAAACAAAGAGGATGCCACTAATCACATCACAGAAGAAGGATATTTGCAAATGCAAGGGGAAAAGTGGTTGAACTGCTTACACTCATCCTTGGAAGGTTTAGCATAGATTTTAGGAAGTCACTTTAAAGATATGCAGTAAACGTTTGCTGCCTCAATTCAGGGTGAGGGAGTTTTAGCAAAAGGCAAGTCTCCTGTCAACCTAGGTACAATGCAGGCCTGATCCCCCACGGGAGAACCTATCCATGGGTGTGGCTCCTGTGCACCGGACCTCACTTTCCACTGGCCTTTCCAAGTGGGAGCTGGGCCTACGCCACACAGAGCGTTCTCTTACATTTCCCCCCTCTTTTTTAGTTAGGACTGGTATAGATCCCACAAAGCTTGCTACTTGCTGGTCTCTCACACGACCCTGGGAAAATAATTTGCAAATGCGTCAAAGTACACGGAGCATTATTATAATCAGTAAGCAACCAGCGGCTCCAAAGACCCACATTCTCAGATTAAGCCCATCAGTCATTGTCAGGCAGTAATGATCAAATAATAGATAACATTCAAAGAACTATGAGGGCTTATTCTGAGTCAGGGTCAGATAACTAAAGGGCCATAAAACTTTGGGGAAACAAACTCATTTCAGTCTTGGACCTTTTATCATTTAAATTGAAGACATCTTAAGCAAAGCAAGTTTCACAGGATTTTATGCATTCTTTCTTAGGCCTGATTACCCCGGGGAACCTGCCCTTTCCAGCACAGGGCTGTATCCACTTCCAGCATTGTTTCAGGCTTAGGTCAAGCAGGGGAAGTAATGCAGCCAAGAGATTAAGAGACTTCTTTAAGATAGACTGAGGACTCAGGCTATGTCAAAGCCGGAGGAGTGAGGGTCCATCATCCCCGTTTTCTATAGCCTCCCAAGTGCTTCCCTGAGGGCCCCCTTGTGATCATGCCTGTCTTAGGTCATCCCTCTTCTGAGGAATCTTACCCATCATTGGCTGACCTATCATGCCCTGGGGGCCAGGGAGGGTGAAGTAAAGTGGGCAGAGGTGGTGCTCCTGCCAGGGAGATGAGGTTTGTCTCCTTAGTGGTTCATGGATCCAAGGTCTCTACTCAGCCTTAGCCTTGGGGGAGTTATAGCTCCTGAAACCAGGCAGGGTGGTTCCCAACATCATAGTGCCTCTACTAACAAAAAAACTCATGGTCTGGAGTTGACAAGAATCTTAAGTGATTAGAACCAACTGGACTCGTATTAACTTGGTTCAATCAATACCTACTATTTCACCATTCTAGAAATTAAAAGTAGAGACACCTCAGCAAGTTTATTGGAAGATTGTTTTTAACTAAAGTTTAAATTTTTAGAAGAAAAATCACATTATTGCAAAGGAATGAATCAAATGTAAAATGAGGGAAAGGCTTTTCTTGATAACTGGCACATAGTAGATCCTTGATAAATACTAATCATTTCATTTATGACAGAGAGAGAAATATTTAGAAGCCGGGGCCACCTCACAATCCACAGGTCTGCACACTGTGAGGCATTTTCCTTCCATTTTGCCTAAACTATATGCACATGGTGTAGAATGGGTAGGCTCTTTATGGTTTTATTACCTTTCAGTTTCATGTTCTTTTACTCTTAAAATGAACATCTAATTAAGCTCTGTTTTTGCTGGTGATGAGCGAAGTTTTGCTGTTTGAGGTTTTTCTAAGTTCATGTGTATAATGAAATACAAAGACAGAAATTTATGGTAGATATTATTACCCAGAAGGAGACACTGTTAGCTTTCTAAATCCTTTGACCCCTTCTCAGAGGAAGACACAATAAATTCAATATTAACGTCAGGCCCACTTTGTCTAACTAAGAATAAATAAATGAACCACCAACACAAAAGGAAACCCAACATCTGATAATGTGTGGTTATTCTTTTTTATGTGGTCGCAGAGCACATACACAATGGGATACAGCTTCAAGTTTTTTAAAAATGCCATTTGAAAATTAAACTTGATGTCTCGTAAAGGACACTAATCACTTAACACTAACGATGGTTTTTTGTGTTAAATATTGAGCTTCATATGTCTTGCACTTATCATTTATTTTAAGACCTAAAGTGAACCTGATTTAGGGATTAAGAATATAGTAGATTCATTTCTTCCAGGAAAGTTCTAAGGCTTCTAATCCCAAATACTTAAAAGTAAAGTTCAGCTTGCCTTCATGTCCATGTTCAGGATGTATGTGGCATTCTCTATGCACAGTAAATGTGTACGTCTAAGTGGGAAAAATGTATAGGGCAAAACAGCCTAGCTATTCAAATTCTTTATAAGCATAAATATTAAAGTGGATTAATTTGTTTTTTTATAATAGCTTTATTGAGCTATAAGTCACTATAAAGTTTACTCTTTTACTATACGTCCATCTCTGCTTTCTAATTCCAGAGCGTTTTATTACCCCCCAAAAAAGCCCCATATACATTGTCACTTCTTTTTTTTTTTTTTTTTTTTTTTAATTTTTTTATTTAATTATTTTTCAAGTACAGTTTTCTGTCTATTGTCACTTCTTATGTCCTCTCAGCAGACACCTCCCTCCCCACATTAGCCTCAGGCAGTCACCAGTTTACGTTCTGTCTATATGGATTTGCCTGTTCTGGATATTTCATATAATGGATACAATATGTGGCCTTTGGGGTCTGGCGTCTTTCACTGGGTGTAACATTTTTTAGTGTCCTTCCCTCTATGTCACAGCATCTTTCACAACCTCATGCCTTGTGTGGGCCATTCCATGGTACAGATGTATCAGTTTGTTTGTCCAAATGGATTAAATGTACTTTTGAATTAAAAATTTCACAGTCTTCAAGGCCTTCCATGATTTTCCCGGCTCCTTTCTCTTACCTCTCTGTGTTCCAGCCCCGCACCTTTCACTGCTGGGTCTTTGCTATTTTTTTTCGAGGATTATTTCAAATGTAGCTTTCTGAATTTTTCCCTTGATCCTATGAGTAATAAGTAACGTCTCTTCCTTCAGATTCTCACAGTTCTTTTTCTTTCCACAGAAAGAGTAGTATTAGTATTAGTATTTTGGCTGTTTATATACCTGTCTCTCACTTCAGATTTGAATACCTGAGACAAGGGCATTTCTGTTGCCAGTAGAAGTAGTCTTTCGAATAGCCAAAAATCAATACGCAGTGTTTAAAGTAATGAATGAGATCATTGGGGATCACCCGGGTGTCCTAAAGTTAAGGCTGTAATTGATATCTCGTCGGATGCCAAAAAACAGTCTCAGGAATTAAGGAGGATAACCTGCCTTCTCATTATTAATTAGTGCAGCGATCTGGTGTCTGGCCCACAGTCGGAGCGCAATAAATGTTTGTGGAACTGGACTCAATATCTGGTAGCAGGGCTGGGAAAATTTTCAGGGTTTTTAGAAAGGAATTTCGATAGCATTTATTTATAAATACATGCAAAAGCCCCAAGTTGAGAAGGGAGAGGGTGAGAACACACGTGGGTCACGTGAGGAGAGCGTGTGGAGGGGCCTCTTTGCAGGAGAGCCCTGAGCCGTGGCTTTTCCCTTTCGTATGGGATGCGTCGTGTTTGGATGTCAGCAAAGGTTCTGTTTTTCCTTCTCCCTTCCCGAGGAGTGAGTGCCAGTTACACCGAAGCCTTAATGGAACAGACGGTGACGCGTTCTGCTGTAAGTGCAGGGCTTGAGGGCACAACTTCTTCCTTTTGAAGCTTTGTTGGGATCTGCCCTCAGTCAGGTGGGAGGACTGCAAATCCGGGTGAGGGTCTGTCAGTGCCCGTGGTGGGCCGGCCACGCACAAAGTGCTCCTCTTGGGTGCGGCCTGGCCTTTGGCTCTGGGCTGGTGTTTTTAGTCACATCCATCGGGCTTTGAGAAGGAAGACAGATGCGCTGGCAAGTTGTTTTCAAAGCAGAAAGAGTGAACAGGGGCTCTACTCCATGACAAAGATGTTCGTACCTTCCAGTGCTGACACGTGGTCAAAGACCAGAGAGGGGGCCCGAAGGCAGCCTGGTGTTGGAAGAGGTGAGCACCAGACTCTTGGGGTTCTCTTAGTTTCTGGTTTCGTCCCGACTTGTTGTCCCCAACACAGGACTGTGCTATTTTTGGAGTAGATGATGCTATTCCGTCACCTGTGATTGTCTAAAACTTAGATATTTAAACAGTCTGAAAACTTGTTGCAGTAGGAATTGAAAAAGCTTTATGACTTTCACTTTTATCTTTTCCATTCTTACCTCTCTGAAGTTGCCAAAGATTCTATAAATATATACAATTAAAATATTTTAATTATAGTGCATAAGTAGTTATTCTTGGCAGTAGATTCCTAAGGAAGTTTTTCTTCATATTTTGTGCCGTTGTCAAGATTTGGTTCCTTTTTATGGAATAATATATAGAGATGTCTTTATCTTCCTTTGTCTAAATTCATGTGGTTTTATGTGTACTTCTCACACCTGGTCTTTTGTTTGCTTAATGCTTGCCATGTCCCTAGGCCACATAAAGACACACTGAACCTTACAGAACATTTTTACTCATTTTATACCACTCTGTTGGCAATGAGAAAAGACATTCTTTTCCCATTGGATACATTCTTTTTTTAAAATATTTTATTTATGTATTTTCAGAGAGAGGGGAAGGAAAGGAGAGAGGGAGAGAAACATCATTGTGTGGTTGCCTCTCATGTGTCCCCCACTGGGAACTGGCCCGCAACCCAGGCACGTGCCCTGACTGGGAATTGAACCGCGATCCTTTGCTTCACAGGCCTTTGCTCAATCCACCGAATCACACCAGCCAGGGCGACTGGATATATTCTTTATAAGATACAATTCAGTGCAGGGTGAATATGTCCTATTGCTCTAGCGCTTGCCACAAAAGATACGCCTCAATCATCAAAGACAAAAAGGAGAAGTTTGGTAGCTTTTGTTCTTTCACAAACCCGCATCTGGAGACAGAACATGGACGTGGTTTCCTGATAACTGCCGTTGGTGCCCCCGACCTGATACCCTTGCGCGATCCCCTGACACGGCTTCCTGTGTCTGAGGGAACGATTGGATGGGAAGCCAGGTGGCTCAGTAAACTGGGAAACGGCCCTTGGAGAATGCACAGGAAGCTCAGCTGCTCCTTGACACGAGGCAAACTGTAAGCTGTATGTATGGGCTGTCTGGCGTCACCAGGGTGGCTGGGTTTGGAGACTTGCTTCAGATAAGTGAAAGGCCCGGTGTTACTGTCCTAGTTGCACTCACACTCACGATCAAGAATTACAGAGTCGGCTGATGGTGCCCCAGGGAGCTGAACCCCAAGGAGCTCCGTCCTGGGACGTGTTCGAACAGAAACCGGATGAGCACCTGCCTAGGTGGGACATTGGTCAGGGACCTGGTGGGGAGCAGGTAGCAACATTCAAGTTGGATAATTTGCGGGAGGGTCCAGCAAAAGACAGCTTACCAAAATAGAGTCCAGGAAGCATAGTATAAGGGCAGGTAAGAGGGGTGGGCAGGGGCCGGCACCTAGAGTGAAAGAGGAGAAACAAGGGAGTGTCACCAGATGCCAAGGGAGGGGCTGTCGAAATGGCTGCCTGGCAGAAGCCGAAGTCTCCGGTCAAGGGGCATGGTGTCCATCGAGAACCCGCAGGGGCGCAGCCAGGCAGTCTCTCCCTGACCCTAGGCTCCTTGCCCTACATCCCCAGTGGCCAAATCCAGTCGAAAGCTGAAAAGCAAGAGTTTGGCGTGGTCCTTCACAGGTCAGCCTCCCCAAGCTGAGAGTGGGATGGAACTCGTGGAGAGTGGATCTGCCAGGGGGGTGGAGACTGTCCTGTCCAGAACAGGTGCTATAAACAGAGATTTCCATAGCGAATGGGGCATCCCTGCCCTCCCCGCTGGTATATGGGACTCACTTCTATGGGGAATCACCAAGTCCCAAAAATACTTGAGGTGGTTTCGTTCAGGCATCTAGGAAATGCAGACTTCCTAGTCATCCCACATCTAATTCAATGGTTTCAGTGACAGAGAACCAAGTCTTACTTCAAGAAGCAGCTGGTTCCGTGGTCGAACTGCTCTAGCTATTGGGACGGTTTCTCTTGCCCTTCATCTTGTATCTCCATTACAGCCTTTGTGTTATGTCCCAGCCATTCATTTATTCACCTGCCACTTACTGAGTGTCTGCTCTGGATCCGGACTTGTTCTCGGTGCTGGATATTCAGCAGTGGGCAAGACCAAACTCCTGTATTCACGGGGCTTCTAGATTAGTGGGTAGAGACAGATGCTGAGCAAACAAACCGATCAGGTGCCGTCCAGGGGCGCTAACCGCCAAGGCCATCAGCCGGTAACTGTCTTCACGGGACACAGTGACGGTTCGGGCTTGGTGTGAGTTCTTTGTGAGTCATCGTGTGCAGTGCAGTCGCCCGAAGGCCTACTTCCATTTTAGGCTGTGTGAGCAGAATGCCCAGCACCAGGAAGGTAATGTTTCCTCTGCTTTCTTTTTGTCCAGCCAGACCTGGAGGGTTGCATTTACATTGGAGGGGGCCGCTGACCGATGGCAGTTTGTTCAGGGGACTGTCCCTCTATAGCCTTTTAAACAGAGCACAGAGTCCCCAGCCTCTGAACACTTTCTCCTGTGATAGGACTTCTATACTCCTAATCGACCTGGCCTTTCTCAGGGAATTCATTTCCTCTTAAAATGCTGCTTCCAGAATTTCACTTGGTTCTCTAGATGTGGTTTGGTCCGTGCCTAGTAGACTGTCTGTTCCCTGAGTTTGGTTATTTCATTTTAGCAATGCAGCTGCAGGTTGAATTGTGTTTTTTTTTAAATGGCTGTGTTACTCCCGACTATGAGAGGGCGGTTAAGCCAGGCCTCCAGCATTCGTTTCTACAATTTATGCTTGTACTTAAATATGAGAGTCAACATCTATCTCTATTTAAAATTTTTTTTAATGTTTATTGATTTTTAGAGAGAGAGGAAGGGAAAATAGAGAGACAGAGAGACAGACATTGATGTGAGAGAAACATTGATGGGTTGCTTCTCATATGCACCCCAACCAGGGATTGAACCTGTGACTTAGGCATGTACCCTGACCGGGGCTTGAACCTGCCGCCTTTTGGTGTAGGGGATGATGCTCCAACCAACTGAGCCACATCTGTCTCTACTGGAATGTCATCTCACTGCTGCGCATGCAGAATTACAAATGCTACAGCAAGATTCCTTTGAACACCTTCTGTCATCTAACTTTGTCATCTACAGAATTAATAAGCATATTCTCAAGCTTCATCCCTTGTGATTAATATAATTACTCAACTGAAAAAGACTAATGACACCAGACCTTTCCTTCAGGTTACCGCCGCTTAATAGTCAAGCCTCTTGTAGGGTGGCCTTTCAAAGACTGGACACACCTTCACTGTGCCACCCAACTCACCTTTCTTCATTTTACCCAGACAGTTTTGAGGAATGAAGAGGTGTTCCGTTTATGGCATTTTTCTAATCCCAGACTTATCAAAAAACATGTTAGGATGGTGGCCATGGCATTGGGAACTACAGTAAGCCATTGCTGCTCCCTCCTACCCCCAAGTCTTCATAATTCATGGACTTGAAAACTGCAAGGTGGGGTTTTACCTGAGTCAGTGCAAGCTTACCTGTCTGGGGTTGAGCCTCCACCTCCCAGCGTAGACAGGAGCTGACCAGTAGTCAGGGCCTGGGCTCCGGAGGAGGGGATGAAGCAAAAACTTAAGTGGCCTTGGCTCCCTCTTTTGAGGATGGGCTACCATTTCCAGCTTGAAGTCTTTTTCTCGATCAAACCTAGAACACTCAGCTAACCTAGACATTGAGTGACCCGACTTTCTGACTCTTGTGAAGGTTGTATCATCCTTCCCAGGGTTTTTATCTTGCTTTTCAGAAGCTCAAAAGAAAGTGAGAGCGTGGCTGTGTTGTCACAGTTGCCGCTGCTGTTGAGGTCTTCCTGGGGACCCTCACCTCCCCAGCCTCCTAACGCACCTGCAGGCGGTGAACTCAGCATGCAGCCTTCGGCAGGTGCCCAGAGCAGTAGTAAGTGTCATTCGTTTGGCTTTTCATTCATGAGTACCCTGTTTTCTTTAGGCACCTCATTTGTGGGTTAGGAAAAAGATAGTATTGACCTCCTTCTTGCTGGATATACTTTTATTTTCCAAAGACTTTGGTATCCTGTTTTCTAGGATTCTCTAGGTGAAATGTTGTAACAGCTCGGCTCTGTTCAAATGCCCACGAACCCATACACCTTGCTGGTAGGTAGTACAGCTTGCGAGGGGAGAGTGGCTGAGGCCGTCTCTTGCCTGATACAGAGAGAAGTGTCCATGGACCAGAATGTGGTTTAAATGTGACAAACCTGTGAAGTCAAATGACTTGTAACTGAGGGTGGGGACTGACTGCAGGTTCCAGTAATGTGCTTGTGCAGGTTGGAGGACCAGTATCTTAGAAGGATTCGTGGGTTAAAGCTTAAAGACCAGAGGCGATTAGTAGTTCCCCTTGCTTTTTATGTGCGGCCAAGAAGAGGCCAAGTCCCACCTCACGCACGCTGCTGTGGGAATCTTACACTTTGAGCTTCATAAAGAGAGTCCGCTCAGGATTTCCAGATTTGGTGTTTGCTCAGGTGTGTTCTGTGTTGATTTTATACAGAGTACCGAACGTCTTTCCTTTGGACCCTTTCCTTTTGTCGACTGAAAAAGTGTAAGTCATACTTAGGTTTGGCACCTGCGGCTCGTCCGGGTTCACGAGGGCATCCTTGTCCCCTGACGGTGCTTCAGCAAAGCTGCCATGGCTGTCACGGCTTTGGTGAACACGTGTCCTGGTTTATACTGTCGTCCCAGTATAACTCACTCTCAGAAGGGTCTTGGTCTGGAAGAAAACTCACGCGGTTCCCTTGGATACCTCCCAGAACAGCCTAGAAGGCAGGTGTTCCCACTGTGTGCTCAGTGCTCTGCCCTCTGGGCCTTCTTCGCTCCCCTCTCCCTGCAAAAGCTCCAGTGACTTGCAGGACCAGAAGACCTAATAATACCTGGAATACTGTTCGTCCTCCTGGAGGGACATTTGACCTCCTAATTCCTTAGAAGGCCAGAGATGACGTTCCTGGCTCGGGAACACAGCCTCATCATTTCGGTAGAGAGAAAACACTGCTGATGGAACTGAGCCTTTCTAGCTGGATTGACTGATGTAAAAACTTACTCATGAAGCCTTCTTCTTAGGGACAGCTGCTGAGTAAATGCGGTTTTGGTACCTAGTGGGTCTGTAAAGACCCTGCGGGCCTTTGCAGCCTCACTGCAGTTTGCTTTATCCAAGTTCTGCCCGCTCTGTCGATTGCTGTCTCCTTCTCTGGATGGTGGCCCCTGGAGGGCGGGGACCCTGGTGTCCTCATCGTGCCCCCCAGCATGGTCACTCAGGAGGGACAGATAAGAGATGGAGGGGGTGGGAAGGAGAGGGGGCTGTGAATAAGTCCTGTTGCTTTCTGCTTCTCTTTCAGAAGCTGAAACCCCTGTGCTGCCTGTGTAGGAGAAGGAAAGGTTGTAATACGTATTTTGGGAAATGGCATGCGCAGTTTTCTGAAGACAACAATCATTTGGTTTCCCAGGTTTGTGACTCTGTGGCAGGCATTCTCGGCCTCGGCACGGTTGGCTGACCCGGGTGGTCCTTGTTGCAGGGCTGCCTGGGTGTGCTGCCCGATGTTTAGTTAGCAGCATCCTTGGTTTCTACCCACTGGGTGTCAGCAGCTCATCCCGCCCTCACCTCTGACAACCCAAACTCTCTCCAGAGGCCCCCTGCCCCTGCCTGAGAACCACTGCTTTGCGGGAGTTCGCATCTGGGATAGAGGCAGACCAGAGACACCAGCAAATAGCAGAAATTAGGGGCCGGGAGGGAGGTTAGGGGTCATCGGCGTGTTGTGTCCCCTGCTGCTCCCACCCACCTCCGTTCCATCACACACCACCACTCGTTTGCACCTGAAGAAACTATGACCCTGGGGAATCAGTGGGTATAAAAAAAGAAAGACGGCAAGTATTGGAGGGCATATTGATTGTGGACTGTAGGCTTCTCTGTTTCAAGTTTGTTTGCAGGTCAGGCAAGTAAGTCTACTTTCAGGCCACTCAAAAGGAAACATGGCCTTATAAAAACAGGTAAGGGGGAGCAAAGGATTATAACACAGGGAAACTAAAGGCTAGCACGGCTAAAAAAAGAATTTAACATGGGTGTTGAGCGTCTCCCAGATGAAGAAGAACAGAGCACACTCACCAGGGTATGGCTGGGTGTCTGGTAGAGTCCTGGGCTTCATAGGAGACTATTTTAAGTGCATGTACCTAAAAGGAAACAGCAGAGGGTAAGGTCAAAATACTCTGCTTTTCTCAAAAAAAAAACCCTTGCTTTTTATATCTAGGTAATCGAGATAATGATGAGGTCTTTCTGCTGCAGGTTATGTTTTATAAGGGCGTTTTGTATCTTACTGAGCATTCTCACAGAGAGATAAGAACACCTTATTAAATATTAGCTGCCTGTGGTTATTTTAAGACCTATCTCAATAACTGAGCGAATTTGGTTCTCACACTTTGTACCTTTTTATTGCAAACAGCTTTAAACAGGTTTATGTTGTCCCTCATGAAAAATTATAGGATTGGCAGACTGAGACGCATTGGGACTGAAGTTGGGCAACTCTGAGTTTCTCAGGCATGTAAGCTGCTTTTGTTTTGATCCCTATCGCTCTTAGTTTGTGTGTCTGTCTGTCTGAGGGTTCTGCTGGAAGGGCTGTCCTGAGTGAGGACGTGAGAGAAAAAGGGCAGGATGCTGAGCAGCGGAGTCCGAAGGGTCCCTGTCTTTTGAGGTGAGATCCAGGGGGGCGGGTTCTGTTAGTACTTTCATGGGAGTGTCATGTTGCGATTTCATCGAACTGTTCTTGCTCTTTGTTTTTGTTTGGTGAGGATTAAGGATAAGTCAGGTACCTCTGACCCTACAGAACAGGAATGTTTCTGGAAAGTTATGGGTCAATCCATTTTTCACTAATCAGAAAGCATCAGGAGAACTTACTAATTGAATTCATCCGGGTGTCTGATCACCTGTGCCCTTTTAACAGTCAATGATCACCCCCATTCTGTGCTTTGTCTCTGTATGTGTCATCTGGAATTTTTTTTATCTTCTTAAAACAAACACCTCAATTCTCCATGGAAAAACTTTCAACCATGTATGTGGATGGTTTGTTGAAAATCCGTAACTGAAAAGCTGCTATTCTGCTTTTCGTATTTGAAATCTGTTGGCCGGGAGACATTTTTTCTGGAACAGATCTTTTGGGGTGGGCTTCAGAAAGTTAACTATTCGGGCAGGACGTCCCTTCTGAACTTTTTGAATCATGCCAACATCCTGCTGCTTTATCTGAAAAGCGGACTCTGACGTGAGTGGCCGCGGAGCCCTGGCAGACGGGGGCATGTCAGACGTCTTGGCAGAGTTTGGGGGCAGGGGGGACGTTCCCACTGCTTTATGTTATCCACAATCACAGCATGTGGGAGTTTTATGAAATTTCTTCTGTTGCCCTGAAATGCTTAGCTCTTCCTACTGGCCCTGCAGCTCTGTGAAACGGCTCTGTGCACGTCTGTGTGTATTTAAATGAAAAAGAAAAGTGAAATCCAAGACATTCCTCAAGTTTGCAGGGGTGATTATTTTTAGGCCCTGTTCCTGTGTTCCACAAGATCTCTTTTTAAAAAAGTCCGTGGACTGGAACTTGGAGCAGAGCTGCCTACAGAAACAATAGTGTAGCATACGTGCTGGTAAAGTTTCCACACCAGCCCCCCCAAATTTGTTTAACCCATCACATGCCTGCAGCCTTTGTAGGACCGGAGACAAGGATGTGCTGCATGTCCGCACACGGTTCATCGCTATTCAGCCTGCAACCTGTTTTGGTGCTGGAAGTTCAATAAAATTGAAAAAAAATTAAAAATGAATGAGGAATAAGTTTTCTTTCTCGTAAAAGGTGGGTGTGGAGGGAAAGCCATTTTAGAGACTTGGGGGGCGGGGAGCAGAGAGCCCCAGGCGAACCCAAAGAGAAGCCGTTGGCGGTCTGAGCATCTTGGACAATCGCGCCCACCTCTCAAGTCTCAGTCTCTTCAAATGTCATGAAGTCCTTTTGAGAATCAGAGCAGGAAGTACACATGAAGTTGATCTATCAAGTTCTAGGCAAGTACATAGTATCAGTTCTGGTTCTTCATAATGAAAATTCTGTGCCCTGGCCTTTCTTTTTCTTGACACACATGTAGTAGTTGCAAAACTGTGCTGAACAACAATTGATAAGGTCCCATGTAGCCCACAGATGCAGTAAATGCATGTTATTTTGACTCAGTTAGAAGACGGTAACATTGGCTTTTTGGAGATGGTTGGAATTTCCAAGGTACTCTCTCTCCCCTCTTACTGACATTCGTTTTTCTAGTCTCCAGATCTCTCCTATTCTTTCCTTGTCTGAGCATTTCTTTCTCAACTGCCTCCTCAAGTTTTCGATTACACCCCAGGGCTCCCACTCTAGGCTGGCCTCTCCGTGGCCCTGGCCTCTCTCTGACCTGTGCCTCTGGCCTCGGACCAGCTCCCCACTCCTGGCTGACCCTGCTGTGGACCAGCTCTGACGAGGGGCCTCTTCTGCTCAGGTCTCACCTGATACCAGACAGAGGCAGCCTGTCTGCAGCGCACAGCCTGGCAACAGAATTGTTGACGGGACAGGGCCAGCCATGGGCCTGATTCCCCCAGACCCAAGGAGCTTTTCTGGAAGAAGTAGGATTAGGGAAGGAAGTGAGGATTCGGTGCCCACGGAGAAAAGCTTTCCCATTCCCTGAGTCTCTCATTGGGGCAGGTCGGGGTGGGGACTCCTCATCCACATGTGAGGGTCACAGTAGCCCACCGAACAAAGAGGCAGATCAGAAGGGGCTTACTAAAATATTTTTGTGTGAAGTTGTAAATGTAAGGACCCGACAGAATAATAACATTTAATATTGGAAGAAGCCTTAGAGGTCAGGAAGTGCAATGTATTCCTTTTGGAGCGGAGGGCTCTTACCCTGGACAGGTGACTGATTTACGAGTGCCTTGTGCTTTCTGTTCCTGGGTCTGTTCATAGCAGGGCCTTAAGACACTACGTCTGGGTCTTGTATGGGTGACACTGATTTTGCACAGCTGTGTGCTGAGATCCTAGGATCTACCTGCCAAGCTACACAGGGCAGAAATGAAGTAAGGGGTAGCCTGCTCTACTGCCTCTCACCCCTCCTCCCGACACAGGGAGGAGTAGTACTGTTTATTAAGGAAGGCAATTGGTAGGACCTTAGAAACAAGAAATGTGACACAGTTCCTGCTCTTTCGGAGCTTATAGTACTGGTTGTCTTCCGTCATTAGAGCGAGCTGACTCTGGACCACCAAAATGGATGTGTGCACTGGGTTCTAGTTTTGTTTCTTCCACTGGTTTTAGTGGTAGCCCTGGCCGGTGTGTGGTTCGGTTGGTTGGAACGTTGTCCCAGGCACCAAGAGGTTGTAGGTTCGATTCCACTGAGGGCGCACACCTCGGTTGTGGATTTGAGTCCCTGTTGGGGTGGGTGCATGCAAGAGGCAACAATCGATGTTTCTCTCTGACATTAATGTTTCTCTCTCTCCCTCCCTTCCCCCCTCTCTAATATCAATGGGCATGTTCTCGGATGAGGATAAAAAAGAACAAAAAACTCCACACTGGTTCTAGTGAAGACCTAAAAAGATTATTTACTTCCTGGGGCTTAGTTTTCTTAGCCACAAAATGGGGTGATTGAATCCTAAAGCCTCAGGTCGGTATGTTTTCTGAGTCAGAGTCTAATGACACTTCCTTATTTTCATCATCAGCCTTTGATCCTTATTATTCTGTTTATTTTGAGAAATTCTTAGCCTAGATATAGACACTAGTTCATTTATTTGTTGATGTGATGGGCAACTTAGCTATGTGTAATGGTCCATTTCTTCTGTTTTAAAGCAGAACAAGACTCCAAACCCTATGTGAGATCATTTGGATTATTATGTACCTCATTAGGTTTGTAAAATAGATCATACCTGATTTCGGATATTCAGAGGCTTAGAAAGTAAATTAGAGGATGATTATTATAAAAAGGCTTTTGAGTTTAAAAGGAATTGGGCCACAGAAGTTTTGTTGAATATTGCGTTCCTCTAGTGCGTTTAGTAGGTGATACAATTTGCAGAAGCTGAGTTTCCGTGTCTCACAAACACACGGTTGTGTTTACAGCTTAGGTCTCTGCAGCGGCGCTGAGCGTGCACACCCCGAACCTGCTTTCTGTCGTTTCTGTGACCTAATTGGGAAGTTTGTGTGGTTTGGGAGGGTTTTTTTTTTTTCTGTTGTGTTGGAATTTCACTGACCTTTCTTCCCTCCCTCTCCCTGTTCTTTCCAGTCGTTCAGGCAGCATGTGCCTGTGAAACAGTGAGCTCGAATATGGGAGCTTGTCCCTGGCATTTGGATGGGTCACCCACTTCGGGGAGGCACCTTGACTGGGAAGGTGGGATGCTTTCTGGAAGGACGGAAACAGACTCTTGGAAACAGAAACAGGTTCACATTCAGCAAGTTACTTAACCCCTTGGAATCTCCATTTTTCATCTGTAAAATGGGAATAATCATAATAAGGCTGATAGCACAGGATTGATGAGAGCATTTATCTTTTATGGAGGGGGCTGATATAAAACATGCCCTCGGTGCAAGGTAGCTGTCTGCCCTTCCACTCCACTCGTGGGAGCAGCCACAAGATGCCGTGCTGGGAGGCACAGTGACTGAGGCCTCCCTGAGGTTTAGGCAAATGGGCCTGCATGCACTAGGAGCATTCAGTGTGGGGCAGCTTGGTGTCATGGTTAAGCCCTTGGCCTCCAGAACCAGAGAGCCTGAGTTCAACTGTACTACTTCTGTGATCCTGGAAAAGCCACTTCTATGCTCGGTGCCTCAGTTTCCTGATCTGTAAACTGAGGCTGATGGCACTTATTACCTCTTTGGGCCGGTAGAGATGCCCTGCGTCGATTTGTGTAAAGTGATCAGAACAGTCTCCGGCATACACGTCTCTGTGATTGCCATGGTCTATTCCAATGCAACCCCCGCCACACACACACACTTTTTTTTTTGGTTCGAGTTTAATGCAGACTTTGAAAACCTGGCATGGGAGAGCTGTGGGCTTTGTGAAGAGAGCTGGTCTTTTCCACTGAGGAGGCTGTTTCCGAACAGTGCTTGGCCGGTTTCTTTAATAGGAGATAGATTTGCTCTTAGAAGTCTCCACCAGTATTTCATCTCTTCCTCCCTGCCTGCCTGTCCACTCTGTACAGCTTTTGTTATTAATGTGGAGCAGTTGAAGTCACTGACTTGGGCGAAGGCCAGGCCGGCGTTTCTGTGGGCATGTATTACTTTCCTAGGTTCTGGTCATGAGCAGGAGGATGGCAGTCAGAGGTGCGGGACGCTGCCCTTTAGGCAGCCTGCGTGAAAGGTGTGTCTGTTGTCTTCATATTGATGCTAATAGATCAGAATCTGGGTTAGTATCTGAGCAATATTTTTTTCTCTCTTAGCCTACAACCTTTCTCGCTTTGGTCTGTCATTTTGTGTGCTCTCTGGTTAGACAGACGAATGCTCTTTTGTTATGTGTCTTTGTTGTCTGTTGTTGTTTCATTGTTGAAAATCTTCTCTTCAGGTAACTGAGTGTTTATTTGAGGCAGTTAAATTTTCTCCATAAAGCTGTATGTTTCTGTAGGACAGACAGACACACACACACATTTGAGGGTTATTCAGTCTATATTGTCTCTTTTTTGGTAAATAAAATAACCCTATAGAGAAAACAGTCATTGAACTAATAAGTGAAAGTGTGTTTCCCTTAGGAAGAGTGTAATTCGAGAACATACTTTTATTTTCTGCTCTGCCTTTGTGTTTGGGGCTTGGGAAACTAGTTTTTATTGTTTGGGAAAAGCCATGGAATTTTATCACACACTTTCCTGAAACTCCCTAGCTTCACCTTTTCCTGAAATATTTCTTCCGAAGTCCTGTTTTCCTCTGTTAAGAGGTTCCATCGTTTACAAAGTGAAGGAGCCTGATTGGTTTAGGCCTTCAGGATGAACTGGTAACTCTGTAAAAGAAGAGACAGCTCGTCCAAGAAACGGCACTTAGAGGATCGTAGGACCATAGTGTAAAACTTGGGGCTGCGCTACGTTAGCTCCAGCCACGACAACTTTTTTTTTCAGTATCTGCAAATAAATACTTGGCCTTGGACCCCATTGTGCCTTGTGAGTGGGGGCAGGACGTGGTTCATTCTGGTTTAGACTTTATTCTGACTTCTGTTCCTTCTTGCGTCTTTTTAAATGGTTTTATCAACTCTTGTTGTGAAATAAAAACTGATTTCTAGCTGATGTTAGCCACTGCTAAATTGTGGCGTGCACGTATTTCTTTTTCATCGAACAGTTATTTTTTTCTTCTTCCTTGCCCCTTTTTTTTTTTCAACTGAAAGCAGTAATGGTGACTTAGTATTCCTGGAAATATCCTTCCATAATGATATGTCACAGGTGCTTGAGTGCTCTCCACGCTCCCCACTTCATTTTTAATGTCACTGTAGTGGAGAGGAAATGTGGGTGATAGCTGTGCGACGTGATGAGTCTGGCCCCGCCCCCTCCGGCCCATCCCCGGCAACTCCATTTCTCCCTGGGCCGTGGTGGGTCACTGATCTTTCTGAAATGTGCCCTGTCTGGACGCTGAGACTTGTGCTGTTTAACACGTGAGTTTCTGAGGTTTGTATGCATGACCTGGACAAAATGGAGTTTGCAGTGTTTCCCAAGCCACATGCTACGACCTCTTCAGAACACGATGCGAGGAGAACGTGGTACCTTTAGGGTCATAATGTTCTTCGTGCAGCCCAGTTCTTTACAGACACGTACTTTTACAAGACGTCAGAGAACAGTTTGAAATTTCTGGGAAGAAGAGAAAAGTCCCCTGTGATTTTGCCACTCAGAGGAAAACTGCTGTGGAAATGTGGAGGTATTTATTTCCCGACTACTTTTTGGTGCATATTTGTATAAATACATAGTCGTTCTTCGAAAGAACATCTAGAGACTTTCTTGGAGCCTGCTTTCTCTTAACATTACAATATATGTGAGAACATTTTCCATTTCCCAGTGTGTTCTTTAAAAATGTGATTTTAAATGGCTGCCTCGTTTGGCATCCATTATAGTTTGACTCTGGAAACACTTAAGAGGTGCTTCACATTTAAAAAGTCCTTTTGAGGGAGTGAAGTTTTCCTTTCTCATTTTAGAAATAATTGGTTTGAGAAATTTGTTGTTGGAGACATATTAATTTTGTGCTTTACTCAGGGTAGACTTATTTTTTCTTCTCTACGTCTTTGTAACAAAGCATTTTCTTTCAATACACTAAGTCTTCCGTATGGCAACAACTAATTATAATTAATTTTTAATTAGCCATTCCTAGCTGACTCAACAAGTGAAGTTTTCAAAAATCAGGTTATACTGTTTAAAAAGTCAAACTAATTTTGAAGTAGGTAAACATGTTCACAACTGAATTTGGGGTTCATCTATTATGATCAGTTGGGGCCACTGGCTGTGCTGGGGTTTTGGGGTGACCTTGGCTTTCCTTGTAACTTTCCTTGAGCCTCCAGGTGGCCAGGACGGGAAAGGCCGGGCAGCCAGGGCAGCAGAGCTAGCTGGTGCCCCAGTGGGCGCCATTCCCGCCTCCCCACCCCCACCCCCAGAGGTGGATGCTACACCTGGCAGCCGAGGGTGAACAGCGAGTGTCTGTGGCACTGCTCGCCCTTTCCTGGAGAGAAAAGAGGCTCAGCTCCTCCCCTCTGCCGGCTCATTTTGAAACTGCTCTGCAGGGTCTGTTCAGCCCTGAGCAGCAGGTGTCTGGGCAGTTAACTTCTAATGGGCAGCGGAGGCGGAGGAGGCAGAAGCCAAGCCGGGGCCACGCCGGCAGCCCCTGTGGCTGTCTCATGAAATGCACACTCTGGCATTCTCCGAGCCTTCCCGAGGAATCTGGGTGAGGCGTTTAACCTTGTGTGTCACTCTGGCTTACTTGGCTTTCAGGAGGGGGTAGTGGTTAAACCAAATGGAGCCTTCCGTCAGGAGGTCTTGGTGGTGCTTTTCAGTTTGAGAAACCTGGAGTCACAGGGCCATCTCTAAATTTCACCCTAGAATTGACTGCTGGGGCTTGTCCTCCGCAGGAGGGAGCTGATTTGGGGGAAAGAACGTGCGTGAGAGTCATGTGTCCCCGAGTTAATCTATCTGGACAGCTACTTAGGAGCAATGTGACGTCGGGCACATTAATCTTTCTGGACCTCATCTGTAAAAAGAGCGATCCTCATAATAATTGCTTTCGAGATAAGTGAGAGCGTGTGCTGCATAAGTGCATGGCACAGAATAGTGCTCACTAGATATTATTAGTTCCTGGGAGGATGATGGATGGTGCCAGGTCATCTGACCACAGTGTGGGTTTACGATTGATCACGGGTCGTCCAGTAGCCTTACAGTAGAGTCCTTTCCCCTTCTCAGAACACAGCCTCATGTACTGAGATAAGCTTGAAAACGCAAAGCTTTATAAAAAGATGCCTCCAGATATATTGGCCTAAGTATAAGTGTTGGGGGCCTTCTTTCTTTTTTCTCTCTCTCTCTCTCTTTTTGTCTCAGAACAATGCAGACGGTCCGTACTGGCCCAGGACTAGCATGGGCCCTCAGTAGACAAACCCCTGTCATCATGTTTCTGTGCCATCCCAAGGGTGTTGTCCCCGTCTTCGCAGCCAAAGGTGACTCACCATGACTCTTTTCAGTCAAGAGGTGGGGTTGTACAGTCATTTTCACTCACATTCTCGTCATCAGGACAGTCACATGACCACAGCTAGCTGTCAGGGAGGCTGGCACACGTCATCTTGAGCATGCCAGATGCCCCGCGAAAGCTCCTGTGACTATAAAACAGGTGTCAGCAAACCAGGACCTCAGTGGCGTCAGCCAGTCATTGTAAATATTGTATCGGAACACGGCCACACCCCTCTGTGTGTGATGTCTGCGGCCGAGGTCACTGTATGGGAAGGAGCTGAGTAGCTGTGGCAGAGACCACATTGCCTACAAAGCCTAACGTAGTAATGGACTCTCTGGCCTTGTACAGGAGTCTGCTGACCTCTCCGATGAAACAGGGAAATGAGTTTAGGGGAGCATCTGGGAGTTTCTCCTTCGGTGAGGGACCTGGGGAGCAGGTGAGTCACTCGGTGCCTTAAGAAATGCAGAGCCAGGAGTTTGTTCTTAGGAGGCTGGTGACCAGTGGGAGAGTGAGTTGGGATGCAAGGGATTGTGGGAGAAGTCTTGTTGAAGGGAAGATTTACGGACTCAGGCATGAAGTGGCCTGGTGGAGGTGAAGGGGGTGAGTATAGAAGGCTGCTTACTGAAGGGAGCGTCTGTCTTTAAAGTGGAGCATCAGCACTGGCTGGTGTGGCTCAGTTGGTTGGAGCATCATCCCATAACCAAAAGGTTGCATGTTCCATCCCCAGTCCAGGCACATACAGGAGGCAAGCAATCAATGCTTCTCTCCCTAAAAAAGCAATGAAAAAAGCCCTAGGGCAAAGATAGAATAATAACAACAATACTAAAGTGGACCATCACGGCAGAAGGACTTCCCCCAACCCTGTGCTGCGCCCACTCTGTCTTGCTTTGCCGCCTGCTGCAGTCCCTCCGAGGCCAGGGGCTCTCTGCCTTCCCACTGGTCTCCCTGCACAGAGCCTCGACCTCCTCCAGACCCTCCATGGTGACCTCCTGTAAGTGTGGCTCCTGTGTCGCCGCCCTCTAAAGGACTTCCAACGGGTTCCTGTAACCCACTCAGTAAAGGGCTGGCTCCTTTGCCGCTTGGAGTTTTCGCACTCAGAATTTCTGTTTCCCTTCACAGCCTGGCCCACACGCTGGGCTTCTGCCTCACCGACGCATCTCCTGTCCGCTGGGCACTTTGCCGTCTCTGTATGTTTGCTCCCGTTGCCTCCTTCCTGAGCCTTAACTCTGCCCAGAGGACTTGGGACCCAGGACTGTAGCTGGCGCAGGGTAGGCACCTTCACAGCTGAGCACGTGGCACCACCTACATGTGTATTTCCTTTCCCAGCTGGGCCCTTTCTCCCAAACAGGCAGTAAGCGCTCCCTCCTTGCGTGCTTGCAGGATGTTGTTGGTATCATTTGCAGCGTTCACGACTTTCTGTGGTTTGTTAGTTCACCCCCGTCCGCTCCTGGTCTTGCAGTGTAAGGTCCTCACTTGAGCTGCTCGGACCTCACTGGCGTCTGGCAAGGGTTGGTCAGAGTCTCAGCGATGCTGCGTGCAAACAGTGCCTCCCACCAGAAATGGAACTTCCGTCCTGGAGGGATGTCTTAAGTGCAAATGGAAATAGAGCCCTGGAAATTGTGATGAAATGAGTTAAGATCTTCACCCAGTGCTTAGCTAGTTTTCAGTGAAAGAACACTTCATTTTAAAAGTATTTTCTTAAGCCCTGAAACACTATTTGAAGGCAGTCCTGTTTGGAAGTTTTAAACAGTTCCTTAACAGCCAGACTGAGTCGAGAAGTCGGACCTCACTTCTGTGAGGCCTGAGGAGGGGCCAGTGGGCGGGGCCTGTGGGTGCAGAGGTGGCCCCTGTAGAAGGGCCGGGACTGGAGCGTCGTCCTCTGCCAGGGCTGTTCCCGACCGCCTAGAGCAGCGACTTTCAACCCGTGCACCGCAAGAATGTTGAAAACACGCAGTGTCTGACTATTTAGTCACTGGCCTCTTTTCCCTTTGACTGTCAAGTAAAAAAATGACAACAGCCAACACCACAGTTGTCTGGCGTGAGAATGATGCCTGTTTTTTCGGTCAGGTAAGCAAAAAATAGACCTTTTGGTGTGCCGCGGAATTTTAGTAGTTTGCGGGTGTCGTGAGATGAGGCAGTTGAAAGTCGCGGACCCAGGAGACCCGTGTAGCGTCACTCGGGTTACACTCACAAAGGTGGTGTTTTCACAGCTTCATCTGTCCACAGACGTTAATCAAGTGTAAGATAAGCTTTTGTTTTTATAGAAATGATTTGCCCTCCGGAGTGCCAGGTGCTTTCTCTTCTTCTGTCTTTTTAACCACGCACACAATGGGGAGACCAGTCTTAGGGAATGACATACTTGTTTACGCTGGCAGAGAATTCATGGTGTTCACTCATCTCCTGTGAATTAATGCCTTGTGAGGTTGGCAGTGATGTTGGGGAGCAGATGGATGCCTGTGCGTTCTAACTGTATATTCAGACCTTCTGAAAGGACTGGAAGGGGGGATGCGACCTGGACACAGCGAGTTGTGAGTCTTCACCTGCGAGTTCACTACCTGATGCTGGAAATAGAGGCGCTTACAGTTCTCGTCCACCCCCCTGTCCCTGCCCCTGCCCAGCAGAGAGGGCTGTCTGACAGGCAAGCACAACAAGAGGAAGGTTGTCTTGTCTTGCAGTCTGTGGGTTTTGCAGTTACTAAAGAAGAAGACTATGTATCCTGGAATTTTTATTCAAGCTTGTAATAAGATAAAAACCATCACTGTTACGTGACAGTTACCGCTTCACCCTGTTACTTACCTCTGCGTGTGCGCCCTGTGCTGTGTCCAGGGTCTGGATGGTGCTCAGCAAACAGTGAACGCTCAGCTGGCGTCTGAATAAACAAATGGACGCTGGCACCTCCTTTTGAAGAGCTTTCTGGAGGAGTAAATGGATTCTTAAACAAAATGATTTTTTTTAAGGGGTGAAATATAAAGACAAAAGAAGCTCATCTTTTCAATCCCTCTTCCCCCTGGCAAACCCCTCCAGGACTACGTAGGCCCTGGCCACACTCCTGGTATGCGTTTTAAAAGTTTGGGAGGAGGAAAGGTGTGTGGTCTCCCAGCACTGAAAGGAAAACCCCAAGGTTGTGAAAGTGCTTGCACCGGCCCTTTCATAATGAGCGGAACGGGAAACACGGCCAGAATGAGTTCGTTTTGAACTAATCCCGTGCCTTACAGTGCTCAGCAGAGGTGCAGACCAGGCTCCATGTGAGGCACGATGGAATTTTGGGAAGGGAGTGAAAAATTTCATCCACTGGCGGTTTCAGCTTGGCCTGCCTGTTGTCTTATTCCTTCAGAGTCTGGGGGAGGGAGGTTACACAAATTAGATCTTCAGTAAACAGATGAAGGTTATTTATGAACAAGGCAAATGTAATTTATATCCCTGAATTTTGAGCTCATAATTTCTGCTCAGGGCAGATAAGAGAAACCACAGAAGAGAAGTCTCAGTTAGGGTGAGATTGTACAATTCCAAAGAGATTAGGTTTCCTTTTCAGAAATGCTGTCGTGCGAATGGCATTGGAACCGCGTCATCCAGATCTGCAGTGGAGCATGGCTTCGCTGCTCTTTGTGCTTGGGGAAGAGCTCAGTCCTCCAAATCTGTGTTTCTTCTTTTGGAAGATGGAATACTAACGGTGCTTTCCCCAGAGGCCCACTAATGGGATAATTCGATGTAAGGCACTCAGAACATTGCTACATGTAGTGCTTGAAGCAAGTGGGATACCAAGCCCACGCTGCTGGAACAGTGACCCCAAATACAGTGGATTAGAGGAGATAACACTTTCTTCATTGCACGTGTAACAAAGCGAGCCTTCTAGGCAGTCGTGCTCTTTGCAGAAATTCAGGGGCCCAGGCTCCGCCTATCTCGTTACGCCACCCTTGCTGCCTGGAAGAGTCCATCTGCGTAGTCAGAGCAAGGTCATGGGCACTTCTCTGTCCCGGCCTGAGAGAAGGAAAAGAGTATGGAGACATCATGCCGAGTGTCTTCAGGCCCAGATCCAGAAAAGGTACCCATCCCTGCCGCTCAGTTTGCATTGGGGAGAATAAAGCCACATCCATCTACCAGAGAGGCTGGGAAGTGTGATCTCTAGCTGGATGCCATGTCCCCAGGTACAACGCCTTCACTGAGGAAGAATGGAAGGACAGATTTCAGTGAGCAACTAAGGGTCTGCAGCACAGCAATTAGGTCATGAAACCATTATTTATTTATTTGAAAATAGTAGTTCAAGTGAGGATTTTTTCTTTTAAAGATTTTATTTTTATTTTTAGCAAGAGGGGTGGGGAAGGGAAGGCGAAAGGGAGAGAAACATCACTGTGTGGTTACCTCTTGAGCACCCTCTACTGGGAACCCAGCCCACAACCCAGGCCTGTGCCCTGACCGGGAATTGAACTGGTAATCCTTTTGTTTGCAGACCCACACTCAAGCCAGTGAGCCACATCAGCCAGAGCTCAAGGGATGCCTTAAATATCTTTGTTCTTCTAGGGGGATAGGAATTAAAGAGCGGCTGCAGCACAGAATTTGTGTCTCCCTGAAGATGTTCCTTGTTTTAGGGGCAGGGTTCCTTTAAGTACTGAATGGCAAATCCAGGTAGGCCTTGGGGGAGAACAGAAAGGGTGGTAAGGAGGAGCAGAAGGGGTGGGAATGTGACCAAAGGCGCGAATGCTGTTAGCTGTGCTCTTCCTTCTCAGGCCGCCAGGAACCAGAAAGGCCTGCTCTGTAAGTTAAACTCAACCCCTTATCTGACCTGGCAAGGACAAAGTACACTGGCTGCTGAAGGAACTTTTTCTAGGAGCTAGGTGGTTGTTCCCAAGCACAGAAAAGAAGGCAGAGACGAGGGGAATTGCGCAGGGAAGCGTTCACCTTGATTTTTTCCTCTTTAAAAGGCATGCTTTGTACTATGGAAAGGAGAAATTTGTACGAAATAGCCATGGAGATTATCTCTTGACTTGACATTGTTGCCAAAGGAGGAAACAAAGGCTAAACACACGAGTCTGTGCATTTAGAAGTACTTCAGGTAAAAATTAACTATTAAGTAAGCAGCTTTTCTCGACAGAAGAAATGCACAAATTCTTAAGGGCATCCAAGTTGGGGGGTAAAGATCTAGTTTACAGGAAATATTTTTAACTGCTTATGAAGTTTACCTCCTCGCAGTCATTTGATTCTGGTGTATTTACCAGTTGTTAGGAAACAATAGGAGGGAATAAAATGATGTCCTGAGTTGCTGCATAGTATTTGAAAAAAATATGCAATTTCAGTCTTGGGGAGTAACATGCACTGGACCCGTGTGCTTGCAAGCCATGCCCATGTTTGACAACGGGATAATCTGTTTTTGTTTTTCAAGTAACCCATTGCCTGGCTTCTGAAAATAGCTGCCTTTCTTATAAACAGATGGTCCAAAGTTGATAGGGAAGAAAGTTTAAGTGAACCTTTTTTTAAAAAGATTTTTATTTGTTTATTTTTAAAGAGGAGGGGAGAAGGGAAAGTGAGAGGGAGAGAAACATGGATCAGGTGCCTCTTGCAAACCCAGCTGAGGACCTGGCCCACAACCCAGGCATGTGCCCTGCCCGGGAATCGAACTGGCAATCCTTGCGGTTCGAAGGCTGGCACTCAATCCACTGAGCCACACCAACCAGGGCATGGATTTCATTTCTCAGTTTTTATTTTTTCCACACTGAAAACGGCAAAAGTGATTAACAATACCTACTCAGAGCCGAGCACTATCCAAGTGGTCATCTGAGAGGCGAGGTCGCAGAGTGAGCTGGTTGATTCGTGGGGTCAGAAGCTCAAGTTGAGTGTTCCACCCTCTCCCTTCTGATTGGCTTTACTGAAATGGTTGAGGTGTTGTCAGAATAGAGCTTTTGATTTTTTTAAAAGAAAATGAAGTTGTGGCGAACCATTTGGAGCCTTCACAAGACTTAATTTCAAGACACGTGGGCCCTAAGTGGCGACGACATGTTCCTATTTTGTGTGAGTGAGGGCTTTGCCAGAGGACCAGGAAGAACACAGATTGAAAATTCATATTCTTAGTGTTTCCAAGTTCCACGGGGGTCTTGAGCTCGTGGTTAAGTAACTACTCTTCTTTAGTTTCTGACCTTGAAGGTAAATGAACATTTCGGTAATACACCAATGAGGTCATATTCGTGCATCACGTTGAAAAGTGAAGCATTTCTCCCATACGATGTTTTTGGACATCATGGAGCAGCTTGCAGTAGAGATTCTGGTCAACGGGGAACATGAGAGAGATGGCGCTCCGGAATGTTCTTGTGAAACGCTAGCTTGTTAAAGCTCACCTGGATTTTTTGTGTTTCACTGATGCCCAGTCCTGATCATGGCCCCTGGTTCCTGTTGATAAGCTCTCTGTCTTCGTGTGTCCACAAAGCACCTACAGTTCTTCAGCCCGATGTTTGCGTTTTCTTCACCGTCACTGTTTTGGTGGCAGCCTGCCCTGGAAAGCTCTTGGATCTTCGTTATCTACAGATTATAAATTCACCTATCTGGAATCTTTCACTTTTGCTTCTGTCTCAGTTTGTCTCAATGTAACAGACTAGACTGGTTTGTGTGAAATAATAAAATCATAGCCTAGCAGGCAGCAAACCATAGTCTGTTGGCCTGACTAGGTCTAAGGGGATTCCTTTACATTTCTTTTCAAGATTTTATTTATTTATTTTTAGTGAGGGGGAAGGGGGAGAGAGAGAGAAAGAGAAACATTAGTGTATGGTTGCCTCTCGCACATCCCCTACTGGGGACCTAGCCTGCAACCCAGGCATGTGCCCTGACTGGGAACCAAAGTGGCAACCCTTTGGTTTGCAGGTCCATGCTCAATCCACTGAGCTACACCAGCCTTTACATTTTTTAAAGATTGTGAAAAAAAGAAGAAGAACATGAGACAGAGACCACTGTAACCCACAAGACCTAAAATATTTCTAGCCAGGCCCTTTATAAAAATGTGTTCCACCCCCATCACAGACCGATGGTGTGATGTTCAGTGACTGGGGCACTGGGTTCTAGGGCCAGACTGCCTGGTTTCAAATCCTGGCTTTACCACTTCCAGCATGACCTTGGGCCAATTACTTAATCTCTCTGGGACCCATTTTTCTCATCTACAAATGGGAGTAATTACAGGGCCTAAGTACCTCATAGAGTTGTGGTGAGAACTTTGTTAATGTATAAAATGTTTAGAACAATGCCTGGTACTTAGTGAGTACTCAGTAAAGGTTAATGATTACCACCACGGTGGTTGAACGTTAGAGACCATTTGAACTAGTCCTCACTTGCCGAGAGTGGTTGTCCAACTTATCAAAGACTGCTTTATGTTTCCTCCGTGAAGAATGAAGGCCCATTTCCTCTTTAATAATGCCTGCTTTACTGAAAAAAGAAAACTCCAGACAGACCTGTGCTTGAATGTAAAAAAACAGATGCTCGAGCACATAAAAGAGAATGATGATGGTGCCCGCTTTCTAAGTTAAGAAAAAGACTTTAAATGTGACACTAAAAAGCAAATCCTTGGGTGGACGTCTGACAGTGTGCAAGGAGCAATCCCGTGGAAGTGAGAGAGAGGAAGAGGGGATGTTGGTTAGAGAGGAAGAAGAGGAAACAGGAGGAAAGGGGGTCAGAGGACGGGGAGGGAGGTTTAGATCAGAAGGAGGCGGGGGTCTCTCCTGTGTCCGCGCCCCCCTTTCCCCTGGGGCCACCTCAGTGACTGTGTGCCCTCGAATTCCTCCCGTTTGAAAGGAAGCGGGGCTCCTTTTGTCCATTTTCCGGTGCAGAAATAGTTCTTCAGCATACAGTGGAGTTTGTAAGCACACACTGTGTATGAAAGGTGTTTCCCCAGTGGTTTTCTCACCCTTAGCCGCTGCCTTAACCATCTGAACCCATCTGTGGGTTCCCAGACACTTTGCTTTTTGTGCGCCCCACGTGCTGTGTTCAGAGGGAGGAGCATGAACTTAGCTGTTTACAAAATGTAGAAAATGTTTATATATACATATAAATGAAAGTGTCATTTATCCCCTCTTTTTCCTTACCGTTCACTTGAGTTGTTTATGTTGTGTGTGTCTGTTGGACTAGAGAGCTGCGTGTTCCAGGACTGGCCTTCGATGATGGCCGGGGACGGGAGTAATGGCCTCACACAGCCATTGCTCAGCGAAGCCGCACTTTGGTTACCGTGCCTTGTGAACCGATGGAGACACTTGGAAGGGACAAGATTGCAGACCTTTCCGGCCTTGAGCTCCCAGAATCTGGTCCTTGGAGTCTGCTAACTGGCACGGCCCAGTGGGGCTGTGTGGGGAGCAGGGGAGGCTCCGTGCATTTCAACCTTCCCCACGCTCTCGGACCGTTTAGGTAAAGGCAGGACTTCCAGATCGAGCTTTCCCTCAGGGCAGTTACAGAATTTTAGAGTCAGTCCTACCTGTGGACTAGTTTTGTTTTCCTCCAGTAGAACCCAAGTTCCCTGAGGTTGCACGTGCAGGCGCTCAGTGGACGTTTTTGCAGGAATGAATGAATTACTGCTACTCATTGTTTCCACTGAAATGTTCTCCCCAGATGCATAGAGCTTGTCAGTCGATATTTTAGATGTCTTTGTGCCAAGAATATTTTCAATTTTGAACGAATTCTTCTTAATAAATACACAGTTGAGCCTGTAAAAGGGAAAGTAATACGAAATCCATGTCTTCATGGATTAATATTATTGTAAATCAAATGGTGAGCAGGAATGTTATTTGGTGCACGTGGCTCAGGCAGGTGAGGCCTTTAATGGGATCTCTCAATCCCCCCAAAATGTTTGAGAGGACTTTTAAAGTATTCTTCCCATTATTCTGGGAGAATTGCATAGTAAATACTGATTTTTGGAACGAGTGTTCTTCAAATAGCAGTGAGTCCCAAGACATTGTTCACCTCTCTGCTGCCTCCTCTAGCACATGCCTTCCACACACTCTCTTCTCGGGATGTGGAGGTGACTCGGTGAGGAGTGAGCCTGGGCAGAGGGAGGGGAGCAGGCGGGATTGGTGGGCTGCAGCAGGAAAGCAGCAGCCTCGGAGATGGCGGATGAAAGCCTGAGCCAGGCCCGCCAGCGCCCATTCCTGGGGAAGGGGGAAGGCCGGGCAGGGGAGGCCTCCCCAGTGTGCACGCAGGAAAGGGGAGGGGAATGATGAAATAGGAATTAGAAGAGGGGCTTGGGGGAAGTTGAGGATGTGCTCAAAGGGATTGGTGAGGTAAAAACCAAATCCAGTAGATGTCAACCCTAGGCGTCTTCTCTTGAGTGACCTGGGAGGAGGCGAGGGCCCTGACACTGGACAGATGGAGATGCAAATGCAGTCCCAGCCCCTACTTGGGACTGTAGGGGACACCCTGGTCATGATCGTGTAAATGCCCTTTATTGATTGTAAGCTGTTACACTCAACCTTTAGAGTAGAAACAAACTAACAAGCATAGAAAATTGAAGTGGTTACAGAACACAGTATAAATGTTATGAACCTTGACGGTGTAAAAGCATTATGTGGAGCAGTTGAAAATTAGGCAGTGGAAGGGTGTGAGGGAAGATGAAGGGAGAAGATGAAAGCCGTGGTCCAAGACAGGTACACGCTGGGACTGCACTGAACAGCGGCTCATTCATGTGGCTGAAGGCCCTCTGGTCGAGGGGCTGCTGGTGCCACCACCTTGGGAGGAAGGAAGGAGGGGCATTGGGGAGAGTGAGTTGGCTATTAAGGCCGGACTTCAATAGTTTGTGTCTAAAAGTGATGTCAGACTTAAGCAGAGGGTTTGGAACTAGGAGGTGTCTTTTTGTAGTGTCCTGGTAAGAAATGCTGACTTTAGTGAAGGCACTGCTTACGGTGCTTTGGGTTTAGATTAGAGTCCTTACACCTCTAGGGCAAGCACAACAGGAGGAAATTATAAATGCTAATTTTAAAAACTCTGTACACAAGACCAGTGATCCCTGGGACAGTGGAGGAGGGACCACCAGGGGCGCCGTGGTTAGGAAATCTGCAGCCACGGTTGGAAACTGGGAGGTCAAGCCAGGAGAGAAGGGAATACAGTTACCTCTCCCCGAACACAGAGAGCGGGCTGGAATGGGCTGAAAGGACCAGGGTGTGGGTAGGTCATGAATAACCAGCAGGGGCACCACGCAGACCAAAACCAGGACTTGCTCCGCTTTGGGTAGAGAACTAGGGGTGGATTTATTCTTTCTCCTGTAAGCTCTTGTGTATGATTTGATGAACCTCCTGCAGGTGTGACTTGAATAGAGCATTTTAATATAAACACTTCCATTCAGCACCTGTTATCTCATCTACTGTGCTAGGAGCTTGGTGGACAAGCATAACCCAAGCAGGGGAGTCTCTGTCCAGAAAACGCTCAGGGTCTCCTTAAAGAGACAGGATGCTGAACAGACTGGCAGACACATAATACATGTGATTACAGATTGTGATTAACACTATGAGTTTAATTACCCAGCACCCAGAAAAGTCAGTGTTGCCTGTATAAAGCCTAAGTCTTTAGTAATGGTCCAGCAGTAATTTTTAAAATATCATTATTTTGCCATAGAAACAATTCTTTCTTGAGTAGCCTGTTTTGCTCTTTTTAACTGTAAATACATCACATGCTCTGCATCAGATACACAGACGGAACAGCTGCCTCTTCATTGTTTTGTTCCTTTGTTACTCATTTTAGTGAATAATTTGAACAGACTCCAGAACATTAAGTTACATGTATAGACATGCTTTAAGAATTACATCATGATGTTAGTGTATTTAAAACTTAGTGATATCATTGTCTAAATATAGTAAATTTTTAAGAAAGTCCATTTTTTGAGCCTCTTTACCCTCTATAAATAATTTGGCAGAACAACAGACAGAAGATAAAAATGAACCCAAGGATGTATATCTAAGTATAGAGTCAGGGAAATTCCCCTACCTTCCCTCTTCCTGACATACGAACTTTAATGACAGCAATAAATCCTTTGAGGCCCTTGCTAGAAATTTGCCTTTTTTTTTTTTTTTTTTGCTTTTCTAGTAGCGATATGAGCAACAACTGAGACGTTGGGAGAAACATTACAGGCATGGGGATTTTACTGTTGTCTCCCTTGATACTTCCTGTGGCTGGCAGTTTTGTCCAACGGGAAGGGACAAACGCACAGAGGAAGATGGCTGAGCTGTGTCTCCTAATCCCTCCCACTGCTCACGGCCTTCACAGCAGTCTGAGGACAGAAGACTTGCAGCCCCGTGTTGGTACATCCTGAGTGTTTTCTTATTAAAATAAACCTGGGAACACTCCCTTGGTTTAGGTTATTCTGTGTCCCCGACGAAGAAGCTGCTGAGGGTGCTCTAAGCCGATGCTGCACGCATGTAAGGTGCGGTCATAAATCGCGGGAGACTCACTGCTTTTAGAACCTGCCAGAGTTACATTAGTGCGGTTCTGCAAAGGGACCGAAACGGAGTAATTAAGGAAACTTTGTTTGTCTCCGTCCCTTTCTTCACCTCAGCATTTTTTTGTATGGATCCTGTCGTTTGACTTTTATACAGTTCTGGGAAACAGAATTCCTGCCCGTGCAGGAGGAGTGGTATATGTTGGAGTACTTCAGGAAAAAAATCTAGAATCGCCTCTCTAGAAATCATTTTGTTCATAATAATCATGACTTATTATGCATTCTGATTGCACTAGAAGTTAAGAAATGAAACCTCCAGCTCCCTGAAGCCCAGAAACTGTGTCCAGTACTTGTATTTCCCCTTCAGGGGTAGTTTTCGGATGTTTTGTTCCGAGAGCATAGTTTGTGCAACCCTGGCCGACTGTCTTGCAGATGTGTGTCCCTGGTCACAAGGGGAGGGGGTGTCACGGGATTGGTTGTTTGTGTAGGTCACAGTAGCCGTGTCTGTCGTCTTTGTATTTAAAGAACTGTATGTGTTGGTGCAAAACTCGAGTGTAAAACAAGCCAGGAGAGTCGGCTGTGGCTGGTGACGAGATCACAGGGCACACCCCCTTCTAGCCAGAGATCCCCGGGGAGATAAGCGTGCTCTCTGGGAGGAGTCGCCCAGACAGGCCTGCCGCCGGCTCCATTTCGCTTTACCTGTTCCTTGACTTGGAGCCCTGTGGAAATGAGTCCGTGGGTTTCCGCAATTTGTTCTTGCTGTTCATCCCTAAAGGCCCCAGGAAACCAAAAGGAAAGGGGCCAAATCATTGCAGCTTACTAGCAGTCGGAAATATGTTGTTTGTCTGCTCAAATATTAAGAAAGCCAGGTACCACCTAGATGCAGTCTCATGCAGCATTTTCCTTAAAAGGCATTGATTAAAAGTCCAAAGGTGCATGAGGAAATGGTGAACCTAAGTTGCTACAAGTTTTGTGTTTGGGGCAAAAGTGTTTTCTAGGAATTTGTAAGTTAACTTTTCTGTTCCTAAGGGACTGATTTGTAGAAGTCCCAAGTAAGCTGTTGGTGCTCAGTGTTTTGTTACACTCCATTCTGTTCTTTTTATTTGTTTTTCCTGGTTTTTATAGTGTCTGCCTTTATCACGTTTTCGCTACTCATAAGGGCTCCACTAGGGGGCAGACGAAAGGATGGAGAGGAAAGGAAACTCTAATCAATGCATTGCATGCACTTGAAGGTTGTGCTGTGTTTGCTGCCCCTTCTGCATATTGTGGGGAAATGTTTTCTGTTTAGTTGTATTTCCCATAATAGCATCCAAAGTAATTTTTAGCGTGCTTATTTCTACATCTGCAGTGTAAACATTTATACTGATTTAATGATAATTTTTCAGTTGATTATCCTCTTTCTTTTGCTTTTCTGTCATGTGTCCACCAAACTACTTAATAATGAGCATGTAATGATGGTGTGTCATTGTTATGCTGATCCCCAGAGGGTCCACCTTGCACCGTGCATGAAGACTCACCCACTCCCTCGCTACCTGCATGATCCCCACTTTCTGTCAGGTGTTGGGTGTGTTTTGAGAAGAGAGCACTGAAGAGAAAGAGCCTAGGTGATGGAATAGAAACAAGAGATCAGATATGGTTGCCCTCTAAGCCATGCAGACATCTATTAGTTTGATTTATTGATGCATTCATTGGTTGATTCTTGTTCGTGCCCTGACCAGGGATTGAACCCGCAACCTTGTTGTATCAGGATGATGCTATAACCAACTGAGCTAGCCAGCCAGGGCACCAAAAGGGACTTTTAATGGCTACAATGTCAGATCATTTTTATTTCTAATTATTCTTTTCAAACTGCTCATGAAGTTTAGGATGCCATAGGGGGTTGGTATGGGGACTTCAACTGGAAGTGAGAGAATCAGCCCCACTTTTTCGTCTGTGCCACATCTGGGAGTCTGGCCAATGATGTGGATTTTAATATTAATTTTTTCTGTTTTTCAATTAGTTGACTTTCAACGTTGCATCAGTTTCAGACATACAGCATAGTGATTATACATTTACATAACTTATGAAGAGACCACCCCCATGAGGCTAGTGCCCCGACACCTAGTTATTACAATTTTATTGGCTATCTTCTCTATGTTCTTCTTACATCTCTGTGACTGCTTTGTAACTGCCCATTTGTACTTCTCAGTCCCTTCCCCTCGTTCATCCAGCCCCCCAGCCACCCTGCTGCCTGGCAACCGTCGGTCTGTTCTCTGTGTCTGTGAGTCTCTTTCTGTTTTGTTTGTTTCTTTGTTTGTTTGTTTGTTTGGTGTTCCATATTTAAGTGACATTGTATGGTATCTCTCTGTCTCTGACTTATTTCACTTGGCACATACCCGCGAGGTCCATCCATACTGCAAAATTTCATTCTTCCTGAAGGCCATGGAATGTTTTATTGTATGTACCCACCACATTTTCTACATCCAGTGTCCATGGTGGGCACTTGGGGCTTCTGTTCTTCTCCATTCAGTCACCCTGTGTCTTCTAGGAAGCATTTAATCCATTTACGTTTCTAGTCATTATTGATGGGTATGCAGTTTTTGCTATTGTATTATTTATATTTTTGTTATCTTTCTCCTCTTCTTCTTCAGCCCTGTAACACTTCTTGTAATACTGGTTTGGTGGTGATGAACTCCTTCAGCTTTTTCTTGTCTGGGAAGCTCTCTCTCTCTATATATATTTGTTTTTAATTCTAAATGATACCCTTGCTGGGTAGAGTAATCTTGGTTGTAGGTCTTTGATTTTCATCATTTTTAATATTTTGTGCTTCTGCTTCATCGAACTGACTGTTTGTCCCCTTGAATGTATTCTTCATTTCAGTTAGTGTATTTATCATTTCTGACTGGTTCTTTTTTTATGTTTTCTATTTCCATTTCTACATTTTCTCTTGGTTAAAATTCTCACTGAATTCCTGTATGTGTCCCCTATGTTCACCGAGCATCCTTATAACTTGTCTTTGGAACTTTGTACCTGATGGATCAATTGTCTCCATTTTGTTTGGTTTGTTTTCTGGAGTTTGGTTCTGTTCTTTCATGGGGGCCATGTTGCTTTATCTCCTCATTTCGGCAGCCTCCTTGTGTTTGTTTCTGTGTATTAGGTAGACCTGCTACCTCTCTCAGACTTGCCAGGGTGGCCTTATTGTAGGCGCCCTGTGAGGCTCAGTGACACAGTTGCCCCGTCCCCTGAGCCTGACACTCCACGCACGTCCTGGCCTTGGGTTGTGAGTGTCCTCCAGTCGTAGTTGAGTCTTGACTGCTGTTGGCGAGTCAGTGGGTAGGGCTGACCCTCAGGCTCTCTGGCTTTGAGGACTGGCCATCGCTATTTTTTAAAGGGTGGTGGGATTAGAGATACTTTTTCTGTAATTTCTCAGTTGAGCTTGTTGTTCTTAGTAGTTTATTAAAAATACATTTGTCAAGAAAATGCCCATGTGTCTTACATGATTTTATTCTGGAGGATACGTCACTTGGATATTGAATAACTAGATTTCATCACAGTACTTTAAATGAAGAGGCCCAGACATCTGATGTTTATGACACAAAACTGCAGGGCTAATTTGCCGCTTCAGGCTTTTCTTTCTCTTGTATTTGTAGTAGCTGCTAAAAAGATTTCTTAGAATTAAAGGCAGAGGATAACATTTAAACCAATCCTACCCAAAAATTAATATAAAAATAATTTTACATAGTTATAAGAGACACTGTAGACGTTTTTTCCAAAGCTAATAAAATACTCCTTTGAATCCTTAACAGTCCTAGTCCGACTGCCCCCAGCAGTTCCAGTTGACGCGAGCATGTGGTCTCCAGTTGGACGGTGGAAAACTCTGAAACACAGGGGCACTGTGTTTGGTTTAGCATCATCTCGCTCTTCAGGGGCAGGATAAGAATTAGAAATGTTGTCTTCAGAATGAATACACTCGGGTAGCGGCTGGGAGGTGGGGATTAATGTGCATACATGTGTCCCACAGGCCTGCCTGTCATCTGCAGGTGTACGAGTGGGGAAGGGGAAAGAGCCGGCCACCCTGGGGAGTGGATGTGTGGAGTGAACAGCGTGGGCGGGACACCCCCTTTCTGACTTTCAAGAAGGTCCAGTCCTATCACGAAGAGTTGGGGGCTGGTGGTCTTCTGGGAGGGCCCTGTTATTAAGTGGGACAAGAAGTACCATCATGTCCTTTCCCACTCGCCTTCCCCGTTCCAAATCCACCCCTCCTGGACTCACGTTAAACACCACCAACAGTGTTTTCAAAGTAAAACACTCGACTGTGAACTTCTGTGGGCAGGTGTGGGCTGTCCTGGTGACGTCTCTGGCAAAGCCAAAGCCAATCCCCGGCCTCTGAACTCCAGGCTTATATTTAGAAGACAGTGTGGGCCCCGTATTTTTAAAATGCTGTAAACATGTTTGTGCGATTATTTTTAGCTTTTACAGACTTCAGGGAATGTCCAAGTCGGCAAGTCAGACACAGTCAGTTGTCTGTTACCTCAGATGCCAGCCTCTGTGAAAGACTGATTGTCTCATGGGGTCTCTAACACGCGTGGAGCAGATGAGCATGTAAATTATGTGTCCACATCATGTGCTATATCCATATATGTGTTTTTATACATACTGTATGTCGTCTTTGTAGCCTCTGTGGACTATACGACTTAGATAACAGTTCTGCTTGGAGTTCAGGATGAGTTGGTTCTGGCCAAGGGGCACTGTTTTGCCTGTGGCAGAAAGAGTCATTGCCCCTCCCCACCACCCTTCTCTCCTGGTCCGCAAACATGAAGTCACGTGCACACACATCCTTACAGTTGCTGTTATGTTCAGTCCATTGTTTCTGCTTCCTGCGGGTCAGAGGTCCGGAGGCTTGGGTGCTGTAGAGGGAGGTGGAAAGCTGGCCCCCTTTTAGGGCCAACACACCACTGAGTGGGCGAGATAGCGCTCAGTGTGCTGAACACGAAACGAGGTTTGGACAACAGCTTTTCTTGGGTGATGAGATTACTATCTGTGCCTGACGTGGATGGAAAAGCACCCATCCCCCACCCCCAATGCCACCCCCAAAGAATCCTGTTTTACACGAGGGCGACACTCCCCTCTGTATCATGGAGGGGACGGAGAGGCCACCAGTAATGCACTTGGGCTGAGTCTTCTGTATTTGAATCAGAGATCTTCTCAATGCCATTACTGGCAGAGTGATTTCTGTGTCGTGCTCAACTGTGTACTCTGGTCCTCTCAGGATGAGGTTATGCTTCCTTGCATCCTGAACGTGATGGGTTTCGTAGTCAGTGACTCCAGAATGCATAATTCACTCTTTTGAAGTATGTCTTTCTAAGGAAACCTGTTATTGCCACGGATCTATTGTTCTGGAAGCCTTAGACTGAGTTTTATGTTTAGAAGAAAATTATACGAGGTATTATTTTGGCTTATTGCCTAAAAACATAATTATGGAAATGTGAAATTTCATTTTGTAGCACTTCAGTGCTTTCCCTTTAGTTCTTAATATGTAAGTGTTGTTTTTGAAATGTGATCCAAATTTCAATGTATCGTTGTTTTACTTTCTTATAAATTGTGGATGTTCAAGAAGAAACTTAGAGGAGAAAATGAGGATGTTTTTGTATATTTTGCTGGAAACTCAAAACACTGTCTTCTATCCCAGAATTATTTTGGACTGGGTAACTGAACAAGAAATACAGTGTAGAAATTTGTTGGTTTTATGGAAGATGCATATTTACTTAAAAAATTCCAGATTGTTATTGATGTTACTTTGAAAAAAAGTCTTCATTTAAGCAAGCACGTTCTTTTCTCAAAACAATAACTACAACACCCACCTAAGTGACATGCATTTGTGGGGCAATACGTTTGTGGAACACAGTAGAATTAGGAAATGGGTTCACGTAATTGTAGCATCTCAGCCACAGCGGCTTACAGCTGCAGTTTAAACGTTAATTTTACCTTATGTTGTGTTAGCATTTAGAGCTACAGTTCTTTGGCAAGCAGTTGGTATTGCTTCTCTCAAGTCAAAGAAATAGCCTGTAAAACTGCACAGTCTGTATGTTAGCTCTAGCCACACGTGACTAAATTAAATTAATTAGGCAGTCGATGTCAGCCACCGTTCAAGTTCTCTGTAGCTGTGTGTGGCTCATGGCTGCTGTGAGGGTCAGCACAGCCATTTCCATCGTTGTGGAATGTCCTGTTGGGCAGTACGGCCCACAGACTGCGACTGGAGTTCACATCTGCGCTGGAAAACTGTATTTGAGGTATCGATTCCTTCATTCGAGATACCGATTCCTATCGGTATCTTGAATGAAGCACATAGATTTCCCATCACTTAAAACAATACGTAAGTAAACTTCTCTTACTCTGTCCCTCAGTTAAACATCTGCATGGATACCATGGTTTACAGCACATAGCATTTGTCCTTGGTCAGTGGCCTTGCATTCTACCCTCGGAGACCGGGGTGTCCTTGAACCCTGGTGCACACACACTGGAGAGTGTTGAATATATTCACTATATGATATATACCTGAATATGTATCTGTCTCAGAATCTGTGTATCCATAGAGAGAATATATAGTTATGTCTCTATGCTAACATCAGTAATGTCTTACAGGTAAAATACACAGACATTCTCATAATACCTAGGCACTGTCTAAAATGGTAGGTTCCTAGTATTCACATATCAGCATGCTATCTGTCACATTGCCGTTTTCCTAAAGTTTCACTTTTCATTGGCCGCACCTTGTGGAGTTGGAGATTTGGTAGGGTTTGTGGCTGAATCCTCACAGCAGTGATGAGAAGGTCCGCTGTTGGTCTGGTGTGTCATCCATTTATGGAAAGACTGGGTTAGGGAAACACAGAGACAGCACCATCAGGATCACCAGGAGTCATTCGTCTGTTCATTCGTTCAGGTAACACACGTGCCTTTCAGGCAGCCAAGTCCTGGCAGGCTCTAGGCTGTGCTAAGCACTTCAAATGGAGTAAGACAGGGTCGTGGGAAGGAAGGCAACTCTATGAAGGATGGCCTGACATTCAGGGGGTGAATATTCTGACGGAGGTGTGCACAAGGTGTTGTGGATCTCAGAACCCCCATCTCCACCTGGCACAAGTGACGGGAGCCAGAAAAGGTAGGAAGGAAGGTGTGGGCAATAGCCCCTCACACTAGATTCCACTTACTCCAAATGGAAAGGATCAGTTCTTTGCTGAGATCTCAGTGTTTTGAAAATTGTGCCAATCATGGGGGGCAGGATCTTTAAAATACTACTCAAAAGTGTTGCTTTAATGACTGTGTAAGACCCGTTGATGGAAATAGATCATAATCTATCTACTCAGTCCCCCACTGTGACCAGCCATGCTGGTTTGCCCAGGAGGAGCATGGTTACCCAGGATGGGGAACTTTCAGTGTGAAAATCAGGACGGTGCTGGGGAAACTGGATGGTGGAACCTCCTACCTGCTGTTGAATGCCTAGATTGTGTCAAGTATTAACTCATCTAAACAACACTGAGCAGTGTTTGGATGCGACATGCCCAGCTGCGGCTTGCTTTGTTTCCTTGGGTGAGATTCCTGGAAATGGAATTAATGGCTTGGTGACCCTAGGCCTGCACGAAAATGCTCACAGCCCTTTATTGGACTTTACTGCGCTCGTACCGTTCACATCCCCACGGGGAGGAGTCTGTCTGGACATCCGTGCTCCCTCGGCCTGCCCAGGTTCTCAGGGACATACGCAGAAGACAGGGCCAGGTATATACGTGTTTATCACTAGATGAGGTTCCCAGTCTCTTAACTGGCCAGATTGCATATGACTCAAACTACCTTTCGTTTAGGCCAGAGGCAAGCTGAATCCAATTCCCAAAGATGGAGTGGACTTCCTGACACTGTTCTTCCTCTGGCCAGACCCTGGTGTGAGCTCACCGATTCCTACTGCACGTGGTAGGAAGGAAAAGGGTGGTGTTATATGAGACACAGGGCAGATGGCCTTTCTTCCCAATGCAGGTTCAACTCTGCACACGCTTGGTCTCCATGCCCAGTCGCACAGAACGTTGCAGCCAGGCTCCTGCCTCCTTCCAGCCTCCTCCTGGGCAGGGTAAGGAGGCTTAAGGCTGTGGAGTTAAGAGTGTGTCCTCATAGCCTGGCAGTTGGTAATTTTGATGAGATACGAACTAGTATTTACGAGTAAAAATATACTTGACCTGCCCTATAATACTGTGTTGAGAGGTACTTCCATGAGGTGAATGACTTCCCCATGGAACTTCAGTGACTAAATTTGGTGGTCCGCAGTCTTAAATTAAACTGTTCTGTGCAGAAAGTTTTTTTAAAAGATTTTATTTATTTATTTTTTAGAGAGAGGGAAGTGAGGAAGAAAGAGAGAGAAACGTTAATGTGTGGTTGCCTTTTGCACACCCCCTACTGGGGACCTGGCCCGCAACCCAGGCATGTGCCCTGACTGGGTATTGAACAGATGACCCTTTGGTTTGCAGACCAGCATTCAATTCACTGAGCCACACCAGCCAGGGCCAGAAAGAAGTATTAAAGTGTAGTCCTCGTTCAGATATTCTTAATGTTCTTAACTGTTACCCCCTGAAATTGTGCCTTATTTCTAAGAAAACCTTTCAGGGCTTTAATCAGACTTTCAAAGCAGCCCAGGGCCCTGAAAAGGTGTACGAACTGTGTACTTTGCATATACTGAATGCTAAGGGGTGTTCGTTATTATTTCTTTGTTTAGTTGTTTTCTGCAGGACTTACACAGAGCTTCAAGGTGGGTGGGCATCAGTTTAACCATGATTTCGCCAAGTAAACCCTATGCACTGTCGGGTAATCGTGCAGAATTCCCTGAACTCCCTCCCCCCGCAGCTATTGTAGTATTTCTGTGGAACTGGGTATTTTCATTACTTTTGCCGTTATGAAACACTTTCAGGTGCAGCTCCTTTGTTTTGGTCTGGGCCACAGATGTAAACTGTTTAAAAGGTTTGTGGGTCAGTTCTTAGCCCACATCTAGGCATTGTTCAGCAGTATTTTTGGTGTAGACTTTTGTTTATATTCCTCAGCTAAAGTTAGCACAGATAACACTAGGCTAGAAAACGGTGACAATCGTTTGAAAACAGGAAATTTTGGGCTTGTGTGTGTGTGTTTGGAACAGATGACCATAATGACAGAGCCAGTGGAGTGGAAACTTCCATCGTGCCTGTTTTTTCCTTATTTTTGCTCCGCGAGAAAAGATGGTGTTTCCTGGAAAACAACTCAAGTGTTTTAAAGCAAATGGTTTTCTTTTGTCCAGGCTTCGTGGTTAATTTGTTTTTCTTTATGTTATTTACCCTGATAGTGGTGTTATGGAAATTTTAGTATTTTTAATAGGTGACTCCCAAAGTGCCTGTTTTAGCTATTTCAATATCTAAGTATATTATGATTGACTGTGACATAGTTTGTAAAGAAAATCATAATAGCACGAACATTAGAACCACCAGGTTTTGTGGGGAGAAGAAATTTGTTCCTCTCTTTTAAGTACTCCCAACTTTTCCTTTTTTTAACCCCCCAAATTTCAGTCTTTAAAAGAAAGTAGGTACACTTTATTTGTCTAAACTGTTTCCTGAGTAAGACTCCCTCCAGATGTATCCTGAAATGCTATATTTAAAAGAAGGTTAAATTCATTCATTAGTCGCACAGTAAGAAGAGTGTACATTTCCATACATACATGAACTTTTTGCTTTGTGGGCACCATTCCTCAATTTAAAAAAATTAAAAAACTTTTTAGAGCATTTCTAGGCATAAACTTTTTAGACACATTATATATTTTAAATTGTCAGAGCAGTAAATGAAAACTCAGACTATAAAAAGGTATATAGAATAAAAATACGAAACTTGTCTGACACCCTCCCATTCCTATTTCTGGAATTTCCACAGTTAACCCTTCCGGTGTGTCTCCTTCCAGACCTGTCCTCTAAACATAGTTTGGGTTTGTTGTCATTCAGACAAATGGAATCATATTTGTATAATTCCGCAACATGCTTTTTTTTTCATTGAACAATGGTCTTGTGGCCATTTTTCATATGTATATATATTTATATATCAGTCTGGCTTTTTAAAGGTTTTGTGTTGATTTATTATGGTGTAGATGTCTCATAGTTTATTTAAATTTAACTGTACCCTGCTGGTGGAATTTAGATTAAAACCTATCTTACTAAAAAATAGCATTTTCACCCAGCAGTCTCACTCTGTCTATTGATCGGATGGTGGTTCTGTCTTGGTGGCACGTTAGCACTTGAAACCACCTGTGCCTGGGCCAGGGCCAGAGCCCCAGACAAGGACATGGTGGTCTCAGGTAAGGCCCTGGGTGTCATTCTATTTTTAAGTTCTCTAGATGTGCCGTTTCTGTTGAGACTCGCTGGGCCACCCTGACCTCTTTTTGCTCACACAGATCTTGGCTGTTTCTTCAGTGATTAACCCTTTCAGTAAAGGTACCAGGGTGGAGGGCGGACTAGAGGGCCTTGGCGAGTGTTATAGCAGGTACACGCTCCATTCAGTGTATTGTAGAGAACTCAGAAAACAAGTATGAAGACACACACCTCTTCAGTCCTCACATTCTACACGTTTCTGAGATTATACATAGAGTCTGAATTCTACCAAGAATCCACAGTAATGACCTTCTTTCCTGAACTATCAGTTGTAAAGTACCTTTTAAAAGATTTCAAAATAAGAAAGTTGCACTGCAACTTTCCCCCGACTTCTCTAGGATAGTGTGGACTGAGGAAGATCGCTGCAGTAACCTTCCGAAATGGAAGGGTTGTTGGCTCAAGAATGTAGAACACACTGTTCTTTCTTAGGTTATCAGGTCAAACCTAACTACATAGGGTTTGGCAACTGGGGATCTAGTCATCCAAGTTCTTTCTCAAGTGCTGGGAGGCCTAAGCTGTTTGCAAGTTTCTGGGGGCCTGTGTGCTGAGGGCTCAGGGCAGGGCAGCAGGTAGGTGGCTTGGCTTGCCAGGAAGTTAAGGAAAGCTTCAGAGAAGGGTTCTTGGTTCAGGTCTTCACCAACGAGTAGGAGCTCTTTAGGTGAGAGAGGGGGAGTTAGACTAAAAATAAAACAACAAAATACAAAGCCGTGGAGGAGGGAGCAGACCCCACGGGTGTTTGCTGCAGGCCTCTGTGGAGGTGAGAGAGCAGAGAGGCGAGGCGGGTGAGTGTGGTTCTGAGCGCCTTGAGTGCCATGCTGTGGAAAGAGGTTGAACTTGGCCCTAATGACCACTTCAGCCTTCGCTTTCCTTTCCCTGAGAGCTTTTCATTTGAGATGGCTGGCTCTCCGTGATGGTTCAGATGAACAGAAGTCTATAAAAGCATTCCGTCCAGACTTTTAGGGCTTCACGAAGTGTGAAATGCTCTCATGGATACCTCCCCCCCCAAAAAAAAATTAATGAGTGGTCTTGACTTTTGAGGAATTCAAAGTCTAGTTGGGAAAATAATTCACAAGCATTTGGAACCTTTGAAAATTGTACATGGTGCAAATGGCGGATGGTTCCAGACTGTTCCGTAGCAATGCAAGAGACATTTCGGGCAGTAACCCACGGTTGCCAAGAGCCCAGAGGGAAGGTGTGGCGAGGACTGGACGGAATCCTGAAGAACGGGTGAGGTCTCCAATAGCAGAAAGGAGCTCACATGTTCTCTGGTAGGGTAAATGTTGTGAACGAAAGCAGGGAGGGCGTTACAGATCACACTGGGAGGAGCAGAAGGCATGGGAAGATAAGGAATTAGACATGTGCTTAAAAGGATCTGATTTTTTTTTTTACATTTTATTTTAAGGAGCAATCTGATTCTGTCTATGGATTGGATGGTATCGTTACCCACTGAGCACTTAAAACTACCTGTGCCTGGTGCAGGGCTAGGCTATGGATTTTAGGTGAGGTCTGGGCATGGATTTTCTTTTTTAAAGTTCTCCAGACAATTGTTATGTCCAATTAGGGTTGAGAATCACTGTACCATCTTGATCTCTTTTGCCCACTCATCTATTCGCTATTTCCTCAAATATAGCTCTTCCAGTAAAGGTACAGGGGAGAGATGAGGGGGTCTTGACAAGCATTGCATCGAGCATGTGCTCCGTCAGTTACACCGTGGAGAACTCAGAAAAGAAGTTTGCCGAAGTCGCCTACTTTTCTTTATACCTGAACCCCTTTCCCATCTAGGCAGATTAGGTTTATTGTGTGACTGTGTTCATGTTGTTGCAGATAACAGCTTGAGACGAATGCAGGATGGATTTTTCCTCTTACCTCTAGGGAACATCTCTGTGGGGAGGGCTGGACTCCATCGGTACTTTCTTGCCAGTGTGCACACACTTCCCCGTTCTCTGTAGGGTGTGTGATAAACCTACCTTAAGACCTCACTTTGGTCCGACCAGTCTGTCTTCAGTTTAATATACACAACTTGTTTAAATACAGAACGTAATTAAAATAACAGTGCCTTTAAAATCAAGTTAAAAATACCCCTCCCATCTGTAGAGGTTTAGTCTTATTTTTTAGTATTAATTTATAACTTATACTCGTCTACCTTGCCTGGCAGTTCTCATCAGCCAAATTGCAGATGTGCTGGGCAGGTGGCGGTCCTGTCAACATCCCCTTCAAGCATGGATGGCGTGGGGACGTCCGTATTTTATCCTTGCCTCTTTGTCGGCACTGCTGTGGGACTAGGCAAGGCAGGAAAGACAGAAGAAAAGTGAAGAGACGTGACTCAAGCCCTGGAGAAACTCACTCTGGGAGTGTCAGTCACCGGATCCAGGAACGAGGCGGAAAGGGAGGGCTTGGAGGGGCCTGCCCAGGGACCGTGCCCTGCACAGGTTGAGCTGAAGCCGAGGTGGGGATTATGTGCCCGGAAGACAGAAGACAGGGAAGAGGCTGGGTGGTAGGGGAGCTGCAGGCAGTTCCAGTGTGGTTGGAAGGCAGAGAGGCAAGAAGCAAGATTGAGAGGTATAGGAAAAGACTGGGGCCCTTCGTTCTGCGGGAGAGTTTGGGTGTTACCCTGCGGGCACTGGTGCCACCTGAGCCGAGGGCAGGTGTAAATGGCCAGGCAAAGACTCCAAATGTTGACGGATATGTATTTAGTCTGGTGGCCTGACCTGTGTATATTGCCCCTGGGATTTGTGGATTGTATGCACACTCCCCTTTTGGTGGTAAAGTGGTAGCCCAAGCTCACCCTGAAAGCCTGAGGGGACACCGTGGTATCAGAGCGTGGCCTTCATAACACAGACCTGCTGACGAAGTCCCGTTACTGCACCGTGTACGCAGTGTCAAGTGGCAGTGGCTGTTACGTAAAGGAAACAACAGCAATAAGTTCTGCCAGAAGGTTTTGCCTCGTTCCCCTCGAGCAAGCCTGCACATCATGGGAGTCCAGTAGTTAAAATGATTTTTCACATGACTTTTGTTGGAAATGGCTTTGAGTGCTTGGGGGTTTTTTTTTAATGTATTTTATTGATTATGCTATTATGGTTGTCCCGTTTTTTCCTCTTTAGTCCCCTCTGCCTTGCCTCACCCTCCTACTCTCATGACCGCCTCCCCCCGCCCCTTAGTTCATGTCCATGGGTCGTACATATAAGTTCTTTGGCATCTCCATTTCTCATCCTATTCTTAGCCTCCCCCTGTCTGTCTGTACATACCATTTATGCTTCTTATTTATGCTCCCCTGTACCTTTTCTCCCCTTCCCCACTCCCACTGTCCACTGATAACCCTCCACGTGCTCTCCGTTTCTGTGAATCTCTTCCTGTTCTACTTGTTTGCTGAGTTCATTTTTGTTTTTGTTTTTTTAGGTTTGGTTACTGATAGTTGTGAGTTTGTTGTCATTTCACTGTTCATAGTTTTGATCTTCTACTTTTTAGATAAGTCCCTTTTACATGTCGTATAACAAGGGCTTGGTGATGAAGAACTCCTTTAACCTCACCTTATCTGAGAAGCACGTTATCTGCCCTTCCATTCTAAAAGAAAGCTTTGCTAGATAGAGTCATCTTGGATGTAGGTCCTTGCCTTTCACAACTTTGAATACTTCTTTCCGGCACCTTCTTGCCTGAAAGGTTTCTTTTGAGAAATCAGCTGATGGTCTTATGGGAACTCCTTTGTAGGTAACTGTCTCCTTTCTTCTTGCTGCTTTTAAGATTTTCTCCTTCTCTGTAATCTTGAGTGCTGGGTTATGAAGGTTTCTAGAAAACTTGCCCTTTTTGTCCGTTATTGCTCTGCAGTGTTGGGGAGGCAACGTTCAGCTTTCTCTGGGGCTACCCAGGCAGCAAGGATAAAAATAGGGCAGGCTTTAAGAATCCCAGATATTTTCGATGACAAAGGCCGACTCATGTGGACCCATTCTGTGCACTGACAAACACAGAGAAGCCTTTGTGCTGTGATTAGCCGGGCGCTGATGTCAGTCCCCTCGTCGGGCATCACGCTTTATTCTGCGGCTCCATTGTGCTTTGTGCCGTAATCCAGAGAACCTTTGTATCTGCCTTATTAAAGTGTGTAGTTTATGTAATTGCTTTTGTTTTCCAGTTTAATCTGTGCCAGATTCAATGAGGGTGACTCATGTGGTGACTGAGACAAACATTCACATTTGGCCCCCGTTAAAAATAAATACATAAGCGGCAGGTGCTGCTTGGCTAAAATGCAGTGTTTTCACGCTGTCATTTCCAGCTGGGATGGGTTCGTCTGATATAATGTCTACTTGGACCTCTGGAATCCCCAGCCCAGTCTAGCTGGTGCACCTCGATTTATTGCTGCTCATCTCTTGGCTGTTTGTTTTCGTTTCCGAGGGCCTTTACATGTTAGCAGTATCATTTCAACATGGAAGCCGTGAAATGGGTTGGGGCGCCACCCGCCCAGAAGACGAGAGAGGAATGCATGAGCTATAGGGAAAGGGTGCATTTCCCTATAGCTGAGGTGAGCTCAGCTACCTGGTAGGTGGGCTCTGCCAGCACAGCAGTGCGGTCCCATTCGGTTTGGGGGCCTGCGACCCTCCGCGCCACCCAGCACGCCGAGAGCATCTCCAACATGCGCTTATGGGAACTGACACCCCTCATCCCTAGTCGAGGCACTGGGTCATGCTCAGTAAATACACACTGAGGCATTGTAGAAAGATGTCAAGTGAGGTGTTCACGTTTTAAGAAGCCATTTCTGTGTTTAAAGATGGAGTCGTCACTGTCTGGAGAAACCACTTACTGGAAAATACGATTCCTTGACGGCCCTGGATCAATGACATAAAGCTGCTGTATTGTCTTGTCGGTTTCTTCTCTGTCACTCTTTCAAGCTTACTACTTCATAGGGAGGTATCCATAGAGGCATCATTTTACCAAGAGATGGTATTATTTATTCTGAAGTAAATAGATGTCACATAGTAACTGAATGGATTTGTGTAATCCAGAAACCAGTGCTAAATTCACATGAATTTAACACTCTGTGACTTTCCAGTATTATCTAAAGCATCTGTAGCACTCCACGCTGCCTTCTTCTGAACACGGGTCACTTGCTTTGACCTTGGAGCTGCCGTCAGACTAAGAAGTGAATTTAAAATCTTGGTGATATTAAAGAACTACATGATGTCTTTAGGATTTCGTGATTTCTCTACTAATCTTCTTGTTAAAAGGTTGCGTAAGTTTTTCCATGAAGGAATGTCTGTCCACTTAGCAATAGTTCTGGAGATACCTTGTCAGGGTTGCTGTGTTCTCAAGTATTTTTATCCTCCCCACCCCTTACCCACCCCCAAAAGAGAGAGCCTAGATTTGAGGGGTGCGGTGGAGAGAGAGAGAGAGTGCGATAGCCCGAAAAATGGCTGTTTTAAAGAAGCACCTCTATATGTATTCTTTATGGCACGAAAAAACATTGGTGTTTTAAAGAAGTTTGTTACGAGATACATAACAAAATTTACCATTCGAACCACATTTAAGCGTGCAGTTCAGTGGCATTAGGTACATTCACACGGAGGTGCAGCCGTCACCACCATCCGCCTTCAGAACACTTTCGTCTTCCCCAACTGCCACTCTTACCCATTAAACACTGACTCCTCCTCCTCCTCCCCTCAACTTCTGGCGTCTGTCTTTATGAATGTGATTATTACAGGCACCGTATATAAGTGAAGTCATACACTTCCTGTCTTTCTGTGACTGGCTCATTTCCCTTAACCTAACATCTCAAGGTCCATCCATGCAGGTGTCAGAATTTTCCTTCCTTTTAAGGCTGAGTAATATTGTATGATGTATATTTGTATTTATCTCACCATTCATCAGTGGACGCTTGGGTTGCTTCTGCTGTTCGTTGTGAATGATGCCGCTGTGAATGTCGGTGTACAAACACCTGTTTGCAGCTTCGATGACAGTTCATTTGGGTATATCCCGGCCACTAGGGCTTTTCCAGGAACCGTCAGACCGGTTTCACAGCGGTTACACTGTTGTATATTTCAAATGCAAAACATTTATTTTCTGTATTTTTAAGGAAGAGTCATTCTAACATGTATGAAGTGATATCTCTTTGTGGTTTTGATTTGCATTTCTCTGATGATATTGATGTTTAACATCTTTTATTCTGCTTTTTGGCCAATCGTGTTTCTTCTTTGGAGAGTCTGTTCAAATCCTCTGCCCATTTGTCATCTGGGTGCTCTGTTTTTGTTGTTACTGAATTACAGGAGTTTGTCATGTGTTCTGGACGTTAATCTCTTATCAGATACATGATGTACGAGAGTGTCTTGTTACTCTTTTGATCCCATCCTTCAATGTATAAAAGTTACATATTTTGACACAGTCCCGTTCACTTATTTTTTCTTTTGTTTCCTGTAGTTTCAGTGTCATTCCCAAGAAATCATTGCCAAATCTAATGTCGTGAAGCTTTTCCCTATGTTTCATCTAAGAGTTTTATAGTTTATCTCTTTTGTTTACCATAAGCCTTTGACACATTTTGAGTTAATATTTATAATGGTGTTAAGTTAGAATCTTAACTTCATTATTTTGCATGTGGATATCTAGTTTTTCAAGCATTGTTTGTTGAAAATGTTGCTTTTTTAGTCAGCAAAAACTAAATCTTCTGCTCTGGCTGATGTGGCTGGGTGGATTGAGTGCCAGCCTTCGAAGCAAAGGGTCGCTGGTTCGAATCCTAGTCAGGGCACATGCCTGGGGTGCAGGCCAGGTCCCTGGTGAGGACGTGCAGAGGGCAACTTGATCAATGTTTCTCTTGTGCATCAATGTTTCTCTCCTCTCTTTCTCCCTCACTTCCCTTCTCTCTAAAAGTAAATAAGTAAAATAAAGGTTTATTTTTTAAAACTAAATCTTCCTTGTTTTGCTGAATTGATATTACATATTGATGTAATGTCTTCTAACATTAATTTCTTCTAATATTCCATTAGAAGACCTAGTAGGAAATAATAAATGTGTACACACGCACATTATTAATCGGGACATCAGTAAACTTGGTTAGAGTGGCAGATAATTCCGTGAAAACAAAGGAAACGTTATCCCTAGATAATGCTCTTGTAAAATTGATTTGATAAATGTGCTTCATCTTCAAAAAATGTCCCAAGTTAACGTGGGATGGGTTTGCTGTGCTTCGTCTCTAGGCATGGAAGAGGAGGTGGTTCGTGTTACGCAGCGGCCGCTTAACCGGAGATCCAGATGTCCTGGAGTATTACAAAAATGATCACGCCAAGAAGCCTATCCGTATCATCGATTTAAATCTATGTCAGCAAGTCGATGCTGGCTTGACCTTTAACAAAAAGGAGTTTGAAAACAGCTACATCTTTGACATCAACACCATCGACCGAATTTTCTACCTGGTGGCAGACAGCGAGGAAGAGATGAATAAGTGGGTTCGTTGCATTTGCGACATCTGTGGATTTAATCCGACAGAAGAGGGTGAGTTCAAGACGTGTTCAGCCTCGCTCTTTCAGGACTACATTTTTAGCACTGTTATAAAATTCTTTTTATATTTATATATTTTAGTTACACAGTATAACATGGGGGAATTTTTATAGTAGTAACAAGATTGGGAAAAAGCAACTTTTTTTTTTAAAGATTTTATTTATTTATTTACCTTTAGAGGGGAAGGAGAGAGGGAGAGAAACATCAATGTATGGTTGCCTTTTTGTGCGTCCCCTGCTGGTAGTTAGCCTGCAAGGAACCGGCCTGCAACCCAGGCATGTGCCCTGACTGGGAATCGAACCGCGATCGGCTGGTTTGCAGGCCCGCGCTCAATCCACTGAGCTATGCCAGCCAGGGCGGAAAAAGCAACTTTAATCAGTTGGGGCAGAACCTTGGCAGAGGTTTTAGAAAGAGAAATGTAACCATTCTGGGGCACTGTCTAAATATTTCAGTAAATGTCCCGAAGAAGAAGGCAACAAGAAGACATACTATTTAAGGGCCTTTCTTGAGTTCCTATGTAAATATTAATTTGAACCTTATCACACTGCTGATATATGACTACATTTGACTACTAAATTAAAAGCATTTTCATGTGGCTCACCTTAATTCTTCAGGTGTTATTTTTAAAGCTATGTTGCCATGGTGATTATCAGTATCTATGAAAAGCAAGTGAAAATCAGTCACAAAACATGAGGGAAAAGTAACAAACCAATGAGTTTACTTAACATGGAGGTAAGAGAGGCCCAAGGTTTGGAGGAGAGGTAGAGAAGAAGGCTTGGAGGAGGACAAATTGTACATTGTGGTCTTTTGAAGGAAGTAGTATTTCGACATAAATGAAAGGAGGGCTGCAGAACCCTGCAGGCTTAGGGGTGAGAAAGAGGAAGGACCAAGGGGAAGGATGGACTTCTCTACCTGACTCCAGAGGGCGGGGGGCGGGGTGCTTAATGATCTGAGATATGGGGTGCCTGTCCTGCGAGAGGTCTCAGAAGAATTTTGCAAGTGAAATTCCTCTCCAGGTGTGTTTCTCGAGTGGTCTTGACCCCATATTCTCTCACCCACTTCTCTTCCTTTTTTTAACAAAGAACCTGCGAAAGGGACTCTGATACAAATAGAGGTTTGCAGAGCCAAGAATCAGGAATAAGGTCTTTGACCTTATTGTCTTAGGGTGGCACTCCCGTTACAAGTGTGCATTTCTAAATGTCTGTATTTAGGAGGGCTAGAGATTCAGTGAGAGGGGTGGAAAAATTGTCCCAACAATCAACATCAAGTGTTGAATTATTGAAGTGAAACAGTCATCATCTCTAATTAGCTCAGGTCAGCATGCTGTTTCCTCTCTGGCCAGTCAGCAGCCCCGGAGCAGGGCCTTCCAGGGCTGGGATTGGTCCAGTGGGTCGGGGAAACCCCGTGGTGAGACTCCAGAATGCCCAAGGGAGCAGCGCAGAGAGGGGAAGAAGGCATCCAGTTGAGACAGGAGGCGGCTAAGGAACAGCGTTCGTCAGCGGGGCTCTAGAGATTAAAAGCCTCAAGTCCATGTTTCATGTGGGGAGTGAAGCTTTGGGTTGTTTCTGTGAAGTTACTAAATGTGTTCACATGTTAAGTAAGCGGGGAGTACTATTTCTAACTCCACTTAAACTCCTTCCCTTTCTTGTTTGCACATATAGCCTATATTTGAATGCAGTGGAGGGTTTTAAAATTAAAGTCACAAATGAGATAGCGTTTTATTTAATGGTTGCTTAGCAACCGCTTGGTAATGATAATTATTGGATTCAGACACCACACAAGTTAGGTGACGGATTTTCAGCTAAAATAACTTAAGTAGTTGTATAATCTTTTTATTGATGTTCTTTTGCCTGGTGCCTTTTCCACTTGGAACTTGTTTTGGGGCCATGAAGGCAGACTTCCCTCGCCACTGGTTACCTGGACAGATTCGACCGATCTGAAAGACTAAGGGGGTATCTTCCATCTCTCTTTGTTTTCTTTGTAATTCTCCTAAATATATCTAACAAAAGAAATCAGATGCCCTCTTCGAGAGCTACATTTTTCAGTGAAGGAATGTGAGCAGCTAAGTTTTAGAAGCCCATTTGGGGGTAAGTGGAGTTGAGAACCCCCCAAATAAGAATGTTTAACACTCAAGTGCCTCAGGCGAACTTTGCGAGTTTTAAGGCCTGGAGTCTGGTCCATCTCTCCACCTTAGAATGCTCCTTACCATCCGGGACCTTCATGCACACTCATTCAGGTCTGGGAGAAGAAAAGGTTGGTCTGCTTTAGAAAGCTAATTCAATAATCAACCAAATTATTTGAGTTGCCTGCACTCTACTAGGCTTTGGGCGTTTACTCAACCAGTGTCTGCTGGGTGACTAGTTAGGAAGACAGATGGCCGACATAACCCGTGGAATTGAGCGTGTAGCGGGAGAGGTTTCGTACCGAAATAATTTGTTACGGTTGTTCACAAATGTAAGGTACATATATATGTTTTCATATAGAGATGCAAAGTTATAGTTTAAAATACATTTAATTTATATAACATTTAATCAAGCATTAATATATAATGTTGAATATGCTACTGTGGTACTTGATAAATACAGTTATTTCCTTTAGAGATCTGGCAGTCAGTCCTGTAGGAGAGACTGGCAAATAATATAGAAATTCTATACCAGTTGATAAGTGCTCTGCTCAAGAAAAAATAAATAAGCACAGAATGCAGCTGACGGAGTCTTAGGAGGGTCCGGAAAAGCCTCGGTAGTTTTCAGTGGCTCTGTGACGGTGACTGACAAGGTGCTGAGAGTGTTATTTTTGTGCTTGGCGGAACGTTCTCTTTGATGTCAGTAGTCAGAGTCCAGCAAAATGTCTGTTTTCACTTTATTGATTTACCGGTATAGGGAGGGGGAGGGGGACGCTCCAAACCTGGAAAGCTACACTGACCTCCCTCTTCAGAGGCCAAACTCCCCAATCCTTATACAGTAGATTAAAATTATATTTGCCTGGCATGACACTCAGTTTGTGAACTGTTTAGCCATAACAGGGGAGGTTATAAGAAAATTAATAATGTCATTAATCAACTTTTAATATTTATCATCTGAGTTGGTTACCAAGAATAGCTACGCTAATCAAACCATTTTTATCTGTTCATTAAAACAAGCCCCTAAGGACTTCAGTTTGCCAATGCTTTCTAAATTTAGTTCATGAGCATGTCTAAGTGCAACTGCATTTACCTTTAATTTTACAATTTAGATTTTTTACAAGTTTATTCTGGCCATCTCCTAAATAGCCGCAGAAGTATCTGACTCTGCTGTGTTGGAGACTTGAGTTTCTTGGAAGAATCAGTGTAAGATGAACAACTTTCATTGTATAGTATCAAGGAACCACAAAAAATATTTTACTCTGTAACTTTGGGTTTTGGTGCATAATGATAAAACTGCAAAAAGGTTTTCATATCAAGCACGGTATTTCCTTTTATTTGGAGCAGCTGACTTTGCTACTCCACATTTAAAGATTCCGTCAAATTCTAAACCTCTGAGAACTGCTATTACCCTTTGCAATCACATTCATACAGTTTCATATGACAAGGTAAATAGCGAAATGTCTTTGTTCTTCCATTGACTTTACTACCTGCTTTATATTCTCTTGCTTCCAAATAGATCCCTCCACCAGTCACTAAATAGGCGTTTTTGTTTTTACCTAGCTCTGTCCCCCGAGTATTTTGCTGTTTGCATTTCAGGGCGCTGCAGATGCTCCTACTCTTGACTTTTAAAACTAATGGCACAAAATGTTATTTCATTATACTAGTTTCAGACTAGACGTGGGAAGAAATCAACTGTGCTTGCATATTACAGTCTGAGAAAATAACTAACCCCAGTCCCTAGGAGAATAACTAATTTTCTACTGAAAACAAAAGGAAAGGGGAAAAATCTGACCTGTGTTTTGATTCCAGGAACCTCTCAAAATATCGTTACCGTGTTATTTCCGCTGCCCCAGGTGACCACTGCTATTATTGAATACTCAGAATACTGGCAAGCCGAATCTGTTTTCAAATTCTAGCTCGTTGAACTGTGTGTGGTTCCTATGAATGCTTTTATTTAGTAGATTTGAGGGTAGAAACTAATTTCTTTTGTTTTTCTTGGAAAAGTGCAGATTTATTTTTGTTCCTACACCGACTTGGAAGCGGGTAGATCTGCTGAACAAATGCTGGAAAACAGTCTTAAGGGTTGTGTACAGCTAAATAACTTGGTGTAAAGGCTTTTCTGGTCTGATTTCAGGATGCACCACTAGGAAGTTGCTTCTTATCAGTTGAGTTGCTTTTCTCAAAATGTCCAGATAATAGTGGCTGGGGAAAAAAAGCTGTGGGAGCCCTGATCCGCTGATGTGACCCAAAGCTCGCGGGTGCAGTTCCCAGTCAGGGCACATACCTGGTTTGCAGGTTCCATCCCCTGGTTTGCCGGTTCCCTGGGTGCACGTGATCCCCTGGTCCGGGTGTGTGTGGGAGGCAGCTGATAGGCGTTTCTCTCCCTTCCTCGCTCCCTTCCCCCTCTCTAAAAGTCAGTGAAAAAATGTCCTCTGGTGAGGACAAAAAGAGTAGTGTGACTCTCTGTTTGATTTCCTTTTCTTCGGGAAAGTGGGTTAGTAGTGTATGACTGACCAACTGGGTGGTACACCTGAAACTAATACTGAGAAAAGTGAAAATAATAATAATACTAGTAGTAGTAGTAGTAATAAAAGTGGGTTAAACTAACATGTAAGAATATACATATGCTCCCTTTCCTGTAAAGTGGTGCTTCCTAATTAGGGCACTTTTAAGCTTTTTATTTGGGTATCACTTACATGATGAAAGTCATAGAACTTAACTGTTCAATGTAGTTTTATATATGCATCTGTATCTACGCATAAAAACCGGAATCTGTGTAACTGCCACTCAGATGAAGAAATGGAGCATTTCCAGTCCCCCAAAAGGTTTTCTCAGACGTCTTCCCAGCAACCCATCCCCTCAAAAACCCCAGCTATGACTGTTATTTTGCTTTTATAAGCATGGATTAGTTTTGCCTATTCTTGAACTTAATATACATAAAACCTTTGAGTCTGGCTGTTTCCCCCAATATTAAGCCTGGGACTCAGCCCTGTGGCATGTAGTTCTTCATCCTGTGTCGAATTCCATTGTGTGAATATATAACAAATACCGATCTATTCGAATGTCATGGATATTTGGGTTGTTTCAGTTTTAGTTACCAAGTAAAGCTAGTTATGAACATCTGTATACATGTCTTTTGATGGACGTGAACAGTGAGTTCTTTTGAGTATACACCTGAGTATACATCTGTGAGTAGAATTGCTGCTACAGGTGTGTAGGATATACACACACACACACACACACACACACACACACATTTAGCTTTAGAAGATTTATCCGCTTTAGTTTTCCAGAGTTGTTGTTATCAGTTGCTTTTCTGCCAGCCAGATATGAGACTCTCTGTTACTCTATACTCTCACTAGCACTTGGTATTGTCAGTCATTAGTTTTAGCCGCTCTGGGGGATGTGGAGTAGTACCTCACTGTGCTTCCCATTTATATTTTTCTGGGCACCAAGTCAACCAAGGAGGTAATTGTGTTTTATTACACATTTTCAAGCTGCTGTCCCTGAGATCTTGATTCATTGAGTCTCCTGAGGTGGGGCCCAGGCACCTAGGTCTCTGAGATGCCCCACAAGTGCCCCCGATGCCATGGCACCTCTGGGGTAAGAATTAGACATTTGTCACCACTTCCTGAAGGTTTAGCTTCCAAGTTTCTGAGAAAGGTTCCACAGCCTGCTAAGGAGATAGTCAGGACACATAAGATAACAAATTTCTACTTGAAACACTTTAAATACAGGGTCTGGCCCAAATAACACTCGTTTATTATTACAAAATCTGTTATTACAAAATCACAAGCATGCCATTCTGTAACATAACAGTATCACACACAAGCATACCATATGACATTTACCTTTCATTGTGAATATAAAGGTAACACTTTTGCGATAGAATCCAAAACTGTATTCTGTCTCAAATGTCACCTGTCTTCAGAGAAAAGGACCCTTGCTGGTCTCCAATAAGGACATGAGCAAGACCTCAGTTTTATTGCCACCTGCTCAGGTACAGTAAGTTACTAGTGACAACGTCAGAGGGCCTGTGACATCAACTTTGAAATAAAAAGGAAGAGTAGGGCTGCTTTTCTGGGCTTACGCTCTCGTGCCATTTGGTTAGAAAAAGCATGTATTGTTTTCAATGTTTAGAGGCGTTATCTGGGCAACCCAACTTCTGTGAGGGCATATGGTTCCAGATAGGATAAAATTGCATTAAGCTAGGGACGTTTGTGGACCAGTTTATTATTTGCGATTCCTCTCACGTGATAATCTACTTCTCTCCACAGAAAGCTGGTTAAGGCTTTTCTTAGTGGTGTTTATTAGTTTTCTGAGTACATTCTATTAGGAGTTGGCTCCAACAGCTTATTGGCCCTTTAATGGATACTAATTATACTCTTCATGCCTTCTGAATTAAGAGACAGGAAATAATTTTACACACATAAGCAAACCCTACAATGATGTTTGGTTTTCAGAAACTTGATCCCAGCATTATTAGAAAAAACAGTCAGTTAGAAACCTAAGTGAGGTAAAAAGCCTTAAACACGGTCCTCTCTACTTGTCCAGGCAAGTGGGGGCAAATCACCATTTTTAAAGAAGGTAGAACAGAAGTTTCTTTTTCAGATCAGTTGGCTAACTTTGGCTAGAAATTTTATATTTGAGATTATTAAGACACAATGCAGTGTTTGCATTCAAATATGCAGGGCTGAGTGTACAGTCAGGTTAACATGAGTAAAATAATCCCAAAGACTAATGCTTTGAAATGAGTTCATTTTCTGTGGTAGAGCGGCGTCCCTTCCCTTTAAAAGACCTTTGGACACCACGTTGTTTGGAATGGTTGGGCTTGCTTTTTACAGCCGTTTGAAGGTCTTTCCTTCCGTGAGCTTGCTGGTGAACACAAAGGAAGTTTCTCTCCAGCCCTTGCCTCTGAGAAGTACAGCTGGCTCTTGAACAGTATGGGGGCTTGGGGGAACCCAAACTCCACCATTCCTTGGTGCCTGCGGGGCACTGGCTGCAGGACCTGATATAAAAATCCTTCAAATAAAATGCATACATTTTATATGTATGTGCAGAACAACGCATACAGTCGGCCCTCCACGCCCACAGATTCCCTACCACAAATCAAAAGCACTGTTTTTAGTCCATGGTTGGCTGAACCCAATGATATAACACCTGGAGGGACACAGGGATGACTGTATTTGTTGGATCCCATATAAGTGGACCCTCGCAGTTCAGACTTATATAAGTAATTCAAGGATCAGCTGTTTGTGTAAGTTTTCCCATATTGAGAATAAGATTTTTTTTTTTTAAGCAGAGTCTTTGAGTGCTTTTTCTCCGTCAGAAAATGGAGAGAATCTTGCAGCTCTAACGAGGGTAAGCACTTCATTCATAGGTGGGAGAAGTGGGACATTGAAAATGAGATGGTCCCATTGAGTTCATAAAACAAGGTCGTAAAACAAACACCGTGGCCTGGCTGGGTGATTTCCACCCCCCACCCCCCACTTAGGATGAGTCACTCAGTTCATTTAGTGTCCAGTCACCAGGTATAGAAAAAATATTAAAGGAAAGTGTATGGATGAAAACAACCACCTGGAAAAGTTACTCTAGGAGTTAACATTAAAAACTAGAACTCATTTTATATATTGATGTATTTCCAGTGTTTAGTTTCGTTTTGTTTGGTCAAAATGAAAAACCGAACTGGATTACTTGATTTTACCGTGCCCCTTTGGTAGAGTGAAGGAGAATAATATAAAATACGCTTGTGAGTACAATCTATAGAATATAGTAGCTGCTTTCTAATTTCTCTACCTTTTCTTTTTTCTCCTCCTTGTATATATCTTTCCTAAGCTGTTCTTTAAAGGTAGATATTTTTCATAGTTCTGTTAAGTCTAACAGGTCACAAGGATTTACTGTGAATTGCTGATTAATTTATTGCATTTTAAATCCCCTTAAATAAATCTCTGTATATTTGCAGCTGAATCAAAAACAGTAAAACAATTCATACGATTTGTTATGTATACTATTTATAATCGACACGTCTTAGACATGATGAGTTATTTATGAGTTCCCACTGGAATGATGGCCAAAAATTCATTTTTCTATTCTCACCATTTTCTGTTCTCACCTTTCATTAATAAGAAGGAGTTAATTGATCAACACCTGGCATAAAGTGTTAGATTTGGTTAGATTAGCTTCTGTGAAGACATTGCAGGCAGCATAACAAAGATAAAATGTTAGAGATTAACTCAGCTTCTGTTTACTCAGGCCAAACTCTCCAACAGAAAGAAGTCCTTAAACTTCATTAGCCTCCATTAGGGCTCACACATTTCTTGAGGAGCCAATTTCGAACTGCACCTGAAGGCGAATGGGTCTTTCAGATTGGGCAGTGCCCCTCATCTCCTTGAGCTAAGTGAGTTTTCGCTGAGTGCGTGGAACATTGTCGAACATCTATCACATGTAAGAAACAGGGAAGCTTAGGAGTTCAGACCCTTTTCATTTGTTTTGGGGGCCCCCAATTAAAGATAAGCTGCGATGTTTAGCCATATCATGTGTTATGCAAGCTTTACAATTAGGACATGAGTTTCGGTGTACAGGAAGAAGTTACAAAATGAGCTATGTCACCTCTGCTGTGGGACCGTTATGAATGTTAACACGGACTGCATAATGACCTGGTCAGAAAAGCGTGTGCACTTCTTCTGTAATGTCTGGAAGGACAGAGCTGACATGTAACTACAGCCTGGTGAACAAACAGGCCAGATGGCCTGCCTTTGACTTTACTTGGTAGAGCATATTAATGTCATGAGTAGACTGAATAGAATATGAATATATTATAGAATTAATATTTTCTAACATGGACAGACAATAAATAAATGTGTTTATTCATATGTGGGCATGGCTTTATAGCCATTCGTTTCTAACCAGACTAAAGCAACCTTGATTCTGGATCCTTAAAAATGCACTTGTTGTATTAGCGATCACAGTGGGATCACCAGTTTTATTTTTAGATTTTCAACTCACTTTAAAATCATTCTACAGTTTACCTGTTTCATATGTCTTCTCAGGGCATAGTTGAGTGCTTAATAAACTCCTTCTCTACGTGCTGACCCCTCTGCACAGAAACCCTGTAGAAATCCAGCAAATGGCCAGTGGGATGACAAGCCCAGGGAAGAGGTGGTGCTGTACAGAGCAGCTCTTCCCCCCCGATGTGCACCCCATGATTAGAACTCTGTCTCCCTCGACGGCTGAGACGTAGAGAGGATGAACAGCCAAATAAAGACAGGGTCACGAGCTGACCAGGGACCTGTAGGGGCCACGTAGTGATGTGGGTCACCTTCGGAAGTCAGCTTAGCTCAGAAAAACCTTTATTATCATCAGAAAAAAATACACCTTTTGTGCTAACATGGCAGAGCGTCTTCCCTTCAAGACCCTAAAACACCAAAGACTGTTCAAGGCGAGATTTGAACAGTGGCGTTTTGGGAGCCATGGCGTTTTGGGAGCCTGTGGAACATCCCTGCTCCGCGGATCTCTTTGACACAACCCAACTATGTTCGATATAACTGTTGCTCTTTAGGTCATGTGTGTTTTAACTGATATGATCATGCTTTATTTTAGCCTGTTTCCATGTCTTTAAACAATTTATCTCCAAATGTTCAAATGGCTTTGCTTAAAGAAAAATTCTTAAAATGGTGTAGACAATGATGATCACACTTCGGTGTCACAGATGTGAAGCCCCCTGGCAGCTCCTTACCAGCTCCAGTGGAGTTGCCTTCAGCCGTAACGACGACCCCGGCGTCTGCCCAGGCGGACTCGTCCTCTGCTGCCCAGCCTCCTCCGTATCAGCTCATTAACCTTCCACCACATCTGGAAACTCTTGGCATCCAGGAGGATCCTCAAGACTACCTCCTGCTGATCAACTGTCAAAGCAAGAAGCCTGAACCCACCAGGTAACCCACAGGTGCCCGTGTGCGTGCGCGTGCGTGCGTCTGTTGTATGCGTGTACACATTTAGGAATCTTACCTTCGAGCTGTTTTAACCCTGATTTGAAGGTTTAAAAGAAACCACCTATACAGGCTTATATTTTATGCATGTATCTCAAGTTTATAGCCCTCCACTAATGATTTCCGACATTCATGAGATTTTATTGGGGAAAAAAACCACCGTCTCTAGCATCTTTGGCGACGAATACTTTTACCAAAAGCTCTTTTGGGAACCTGTCTTCTGTTTCATAGTCTTAGTTGCAGATGCGCAGTATTACTTGCTTAACAGATTTCACTGATTTGTAAATGGTGATCTTGCTCCATTTCTTATGTGATTGTAAACCAGCCAAGGGTCATCTTTTGTTTCTGAAGAAGGAGAGGAATACCTACTACTAGAAGATTTTGAAAGCAAAACGATTCCATTGCAGTGAGTGAGTTGTGGTTGCTTTGGGTCTGTGTGAGAAATTCATCATACAGGTAAAATCCCAGTGTAGCAAAGTCTATGGAAAATACAAGTTGAGCTTTCATGAAATGTGATGAACTCAAATCTGTTGCTAAAGGCTGTGAAATCTGAATTTTCATACGTAGCAATGAAGCAGATCTTACCCAAGCCTTGACTTTACAAATTTTTCAGTAGAAATATGTGGATTTTGGTGCTTGATCAGATGTATCATAAAGACTTTTCCAAATCCTGGGGGGTTTTTTTTTGCATTCCCATCCCTGCTCCAAGGCCCCCTTCTTCTTCTAAGCTATAAATTTTTATTTGATAATTGAGTCATCGGAAGGCTTAAGGCTTAAGGCGTAAGTGTTGGAGCTGAAAAGTGATCGTCAGGAGGCCTGTCTGCCATTAACAGCTATGATAACTAATGATACTGGGTGTATTTATTATGCTAATTATAGTATAAATGCAGGTGGTGAATTGCATAGTAGATGTGAACGATTTTTTAACAGGATTAGTAGATATTAAGCATTATTTTTCATTGCAGAAAGATTTTTTTCATGTGGAAAGTGACTGTTACTAGGCTAGGAGTACAGAAAGCACTTGTTTAAAAACTTTTACAGAGAATTTGTTACGATCCCCAAATTAGTTTCTGTGACCTGTTTCCCAAGACAACAGAAACAAACACTCCACAGATGGATTTCTACATCTTTGTTCTAATGGGATTTTACCTGTAAGAGCAAAAAAAAAATTTATGAAACGCTAGTTAATAATACCAAATTCTAACTTGATTTTGCTTGTTTGCTGTGAGTATTTAAAATTACACACTCGCAACTTTGTTACCTGTGCTACTAACTAAGATTTTATTTTACAGAGAGTCACCAATTACTTTTCTAAAAGCCAACAAAGAGCTAAGGGACAATTTTCGGGACATTTTCTTTTTCGTTTTATGTAGTGTCTTTCATTAATATCACTCTTATCACAACTCTCCTGTTGTAGTAGAAACTATGCTCATATATATTTTGCATCTACTGTCTTGCAAAAGTGACAGTTAACTAATGTTTATGATGTGCCCACTATTTTGCTAGGTGCTGCTATGAAGGTACAGACTAATGACATAAGTCACAGCCCCCTCAGACACAGTCACCTTCACAGTTCTCCAGGAAACCTTGTGAAAAAGTGAGGACACCTGAACATGAAGTGTTTTTAGATGGAGGCATGCTATGAGAACTGCCTCCCAAATCCTTGTTCAGCCCGCAAGCCTCAGCTCAGACACGTAGGAAACATCTTCCCACTCTTCCCTGCTGGATTAAATGCCTCTCTGGGTTTTCATAGCCTCTGGATTTCACCTCCATATCTCTGTCTTATCACAGAATTGGACATTATTGATATTTTTATTCATTCTCCACTAAACTATAAGCTAGTCAGCACAGTCAGTTTATTGCTCATTATACTTACGGCATTCTCTGTCTCCCATGTGGGAATCCAGTGACGAGCACGTTTTTAGAATTCGTGAGTAGACCTGTTGGAAATTCCTGCCCTAGGAGGAGCAGGGGTTGCGGGACACCTAGCTGGTGTGAGAAAAGGAGCCTGTCATTAGTGATCTGCATGAAAATGCTTGAGGGAAAGGAGGGGTGAGAATGGGAGTGAGGGGTAGAGGAGAAAGGGAGGAGGGGGCCTGCTTGGAGTCAAGGCTCCCATGGGGCTAGTGGGACGGCAGATAAAGACAGGAAAGGTGGAGCTGCCTCAGTGCCCAGGGCAGCAGTCTGGGCTTTTTGGAGTTCCCACAATCTGTAGGGACCCTCAGCAGGAGTTTCTCCAAGTAGGCGAGCAATAAGAAAACCATGGTTTGAAAATAGTGATCTTGCCACAACATAGCCGTATGATTCCATGCACAGGGGAAGAAAGACAAACTAGAGGAAAGAAGTTCACCTAGGAGGGTTCAGTGGTGTCGCACTCAGCAGAGGCACAGACCTGAATTTGGGGCAGTGACAGCGGAACTAGAATAGGGGTCAGGCACTTCTTTAGGAAGAAAGACTTTGTGCCTATGTGATGGTGGAGATCAAAGAGAGTGAATCAAAGCTGTGGCTTTTGAGCCCAGAGAACCCGAGTAAAGACATTTCTTTCAGTGGCGTGGCAAGGGCAGTCCGTTGGAGAGGCAGGTTGGGTTGGGTTTGGGGCATGCGAGCAATGTGATGCTGGGATCATCAAGCAGAAATACATTGGAACAGTCGGAAAACATGGGACCCAGAGTTTAGTGAGAAGGTGGGAGTTGCCAGCAGACCGAAGGTGACCGTCTGAGGCAGGATGACTTTTTTAAAATGGTGTGCGTGGTCAAGAATGAGAGGACTGAATTCTTTTGGCCATTCCCAGGTGGAGAGATAAGAAGAAAGAGCCAGTCAATGAACAAGGGAATAACCCGTGAGGGTTGAGGAAAATCAGGATATTGCAATCATGGGTTCTTAGTAAGAGTGGAGAAGAGACCAGTGAATATGCAGAGTACCCAGGGCCGGATGTTCCTAAGAGGGACAATATCGACCCTTCCAAAACCATCACAAGTTTACTTTTAAAATTAGTAAGCGTAAATTCCTGCAGGGCTTCGTTTTGCCTTATATCCACGTTTTGTGATTTTACTAAATGCAGAGACTGAAAGTGCACCCAAAGCACAGAAAATACTCTTAACGAGATTCCTCAAGGTTTTAAGTACAGTTTGGAATTGGCTCACTCTGTGCCTTGTATCTGGATCTTTATTATAGTATCAGCTAAATGCTCGTTAAAGAAAATTAGTAGAAAGAAACACACACAAAACCTTTTTAAGTTGCCACCTCCTGGTGGATCACACTGAATTTATTCAACGGCAGAACCATTGGACTTCCAGGGTCACAGAACAATGGAGCCGCCACAGGTGGGGTCACGTTGACGAACTGTGTTGGCCCAGGTTCTTGCACGCTGTTCAGGGGAAATGCTTTTCCTTGTGTCTGTGCCTTCGTCATTTACCTTTCTCGGAGTTCCATACCCTTCTAATTCCAGTACTTCAGGGATTGTGGTTTCAGTGTGTGGCTTTACTAGGTGGAGTTGGGGGTCTGGGCAGGTCCAGGACAGAAATTAGAGAGAATGCTTGTGGTGGTTTTGTGGTGGCGGTGGTGTTGTCTGGGATATAATCGTAAAAAAATGAGCAGCATTCATGCTTTCAATCTCATGGATCACCCCAAAAAAATCTAATGAAAAAAAGCTGTGGATTTTGATTGCTGAGCAACAAATACGTACATTAAAATGCAGTCCTAGGTCTTCACTGTGTTTTATTTTCCGCTGTTGACAATTTTTATTTAGAACACACGCCGATTCTGCAAAATCCACCTCTTCTGAGACGGACTGCAATGATAACGTCCCTTCTCATAAAAACCCTGCTTCCTCCCAGAACAAACACGGAGTGAATGGCTTCTTCCAGCAGCAAAGCATGTACGACTCCCCGCTGCCACGTGCCACGTCCGTCTCCATAGACTCCAGCCTTTATTACCTGCCCAGGAGTTATTCCCATGACGTTTTACCAAAGGTGTCTCCATCAAGTAGCGAAGTGGATGGAGAACTCTATGTTTTTAATACCCCGTCTGGGACATCCACGCTAGAGACTCAGCTGAGGCACATGTCTGTTAGTTACGACATTCCTTCCACACCTGGTAATACGTACCAGATTCCACGAACATTTCCCGAAGGAACCCTGGGACAGACGTCCAAGCTAGACCCTATTCCAGATATTCCTCCGCCGCGGCCACCGAAACCACACCCGGCTCACGACCGGTCCCCAGTGGAGACCTGCAGCATCCCGCGAGTGACCTCGGACCCCGACAGCAGTTACAGCGTTCCGACCTCGGGGGTGCCGCCGTCCCGCAGTAACACCAGCTCCACCGTGGAGCTGAACAAGCTGCGGAAAGGTCAGCGCTCCTTGGCGTCCTCTCTGTTAAGGGTTCTGGATGGAAAGGCTGTGTTTCCGAATAGTCGCTCTTTGAAGCATAGTAGGAGGTCACGTGGTGGGCCTTTGCTTCTTCAGCCTCGCAGTGGCCCACTCGTGAAGATAGCGGAGTCTGGGCAGATTCTCAGGACGGTGTTCGTGCGCGCCAGGCGTGCCTGTGTGCTGGTCTGCCGGCAGGGGGATGGAGTTGGCGTTTTCCATCCCTGAAGGACTATGGCCTTAGTAATTCCTTCCTGCTTCAGGATGGGTGCCCCCCTCTCCCACTTTCTATAAATACTGGGGTGGGGGGAGACGGACCCTCTGATGGGGCACAGGAGCAGGAAATGGGCCAGCCACACAGCGTCTGCAACTCAGACCCTTTCCTGTGTTTGTGTGCCACTGCGGCCACTTCTGTGTCACATCTATTGGGCTCCACTTCCTTCCTTCCTAGATAAGCAGTTTTTACACTTGTGTCTAACAGGTAACATCAGTTCCAGTCAAGCCACTCAGATTTTTGTTTGGTGTTACTTCTCTTTCAAGCTCTGAGTCCCCTCTCCCCTTACTCCTAGTTACAGACCTCAGGAGGGGAGAAATTAAGTCTGGGTTATACTCTGAGATTTGTGAAATCCTGAAAATAGAAAGCTAGAGTGTGAAAGGCACAGCCCCTAAAAACTGTGTGCTCACGAAGTTGTATCTTGTCCCAGTTTCCAGCTGTGTTAAAGCAGATAAAGATTGAATGCCTCACAAAGAGTACTTAATGTCGGTGCTTATTTATCCATTCAGTACCAATTTCTAACTCCCTGCTTGAAGTGTGTGTGTAATCTAAGTTAGTGAGATATGTTCGGTCCGAGATGGTGCAAAAGATAAGAAAATAGAAGTGTATCCTTCTGCATTTTTAGATAACCCACCTCATCCCGGAGTTGGACAGTCACTCACTGCCGTAATCAAATATCAGTCCTGATTAGCACTTGAGTGAGTGGCTGCATTTTCTCGTCCTTTAACATGCCAGCTCATGATACCATTCTGTGAGCATCCTTTGTAAGATCCGTGTGCATGTGTGCCTGCACGTCCGTGTGTTTGCAGAGAGAAAAAGAGAATAGATCATTCCTGATCACCCCAAGAACGGGCAAGTATGGGAAGAGATGTTGACAGTTTGTTCTTTGTTTTAGATGCTAGTTCTCAAGACTGCTATGATATCCCACGAACATTTCCAACTGATAGATCTAGTTCACTCGAAGGCTTCCATAACCACTTCGTAAGTATAATTGACCTGGGCATAACCGAGAGTATATTTCATTGTCAAACATCGTCACCCTTAGTTCCCTGAGACTAAATGACATCATGAAAGAAAAGCCCCTTCTGATCTACGTGAATAGGTGTGTCTTACCATTATGTTTTCTTGTGTGACAGCGTTTTTTGTTTATTAAAAGAAAAATGTGTGTGTGTGTGTGTGTGTTTTAGAAAATCAAAAATGTGCTGACGGTGGAAAGCGTCTCGAGTGAAGAGCTGGATGAGAATTACGTCCCGATGAATCCTAACTCTCCGCCACGGCAACATTCCAGCAGTTTCACAGAACCCATTCAGGAAGCAAATTACGTGCCAATGACTCCGGGGACGTTTGATTTCTCTTTGTTTGGAATGCAAGTGCCTCCGCCTGCTCACATGGGCTTCCGGTCCAGCCCAAAGACCCCTCCCAGAAGGCCCATACCTGTTGCAGACTGTGAACCGCCCCCCGTGGATAGGAACCTCAAGCCCGACAGAAAAGGTAAGGAGAGCATGGCTTAGGAAAGGGTCAAGGTCGCCTGTCTACTTGAACTGTCATTCAGTCCAGAACAGAAATTGGGGCCAGAAATTCTGAGGTGTTTCAGAATAGTGCCGTGTTTTAGTTAGTAGCTTCTTTAAGCAGTGTTGCTGTTTATAGATGAATAATTATCATATCATAGGTGGATGCCCAGGGGAGGTTTTTAAGTCGATCTTGAGGGCAGAGGTCACAAACTAAAACACTTGCCAGGATTGTCAGGGAACAGGAGGGGGTTAGAGAAACTCCAGCACCCTAATTGGAGGGCCTGCCTGCTCCCTGGCCACACCCCGGTGTTGACTTGTGGAAATAATAAGCACTGGCACATGCAAATCTTCTGATGTGTCAAGAGAAGCCAGAAATGTTGGGTTTTATGTGTACTGTCTTTGGACTTTTAAGTTCTAATAGCTAATGTAATTATTTTAAAAGAACAAGACATTGCAGACCAAACCAAAGTACATAGTATCAGACCCGGCTAGAGGATTGGTGATGGGCTGATGGTGAGGTTGCTTGTATAATCTTTCCATGCTGTTTGTATAACAGCTTCTTTAAAATTGTTCTTCCTTTACTGGGGTGTAAATAAATGCTTCTAGTCTGTTCTTTCATACTGGCCTTCATAAGTAACACGAAGTTCTCAAGTACCGTGGTTTGTTAAAAACGTAGTGTAAAGGAAGTTTTTCAGCCAAATTGGTGGCATGTACCCAAGCTTTTAAAGTTTGGGCTGCGACGGAGACAGCTAGCTGTGTCGCAGCATGGTGTTGGTGTGACGTAATCTGGACAACCAAGTAAGGGAGTCTACTGGCTCTGTGATGAGTGCCACAATTTCTGGGGTACTCGGCACACTTGAAAAGTCACGCAGCGTGTGTAGCTTTTCAAGAGCATGTAATGTCCATATGAATTTCTCACTACCCTGGGCTTAGATCATTAATGTTAATTCTAATTAAGTACCGGTTGTGGGGAAGCGAGACAGACTCAGAGCATCTTAAGAAAATGAGTTTTGTTTTCTTTGGCTGTAAGTAGGATACACCAGTGCGGAAGTGAGACAGCGATTGGGAACTGAGGCACTCCTAGGGGACTGTCACTTCATCCTGCTCTCTGCATGTCTGTCCGGGGGGAGTCTTTGCATCTGCTTTGTTCTCCTTTCTATCCTTTGCTTCTTTTTCCCCTTTCCGATCTATCCTCTCCTTTACCTGGTTTTCTGCTTTCCCAGAGCTGTGGCCTACAGTGCCCCTCTGTGGCCTGAGTCTGCCCCCTGGCTGCTTTTCCATGCAGCTTCCGCAGCTGCTAAGTGCCTCCTTCGTTACTCACTTCAGGTTGTTCAGAAATTCATTCTTGGTATGATGAAATGAAATTGGTCTTTTCACACCAAGCCACGTGATGGATTGTACACCAGGCCACAGCTTGGCTGCTGTTGGGTCAGGTACCCATCTTTGGTCCAACAGCTGGAAAGATGGTCACCTGTTGCATCCACGGCCACCCAGCCACCCCCAGAAGCAGGGCCATGATCAGGACGGTTATCTCAGAAAGGGCGCGGGCGTCCCCGGCTTTCTATGTAATAGCTTTTCCTTCTGTTACTCTTTGTCCTCATTTGTCTTTAAGTCTGTGAACATAGTACTTGGTCCTTTGCCTCATGCACATACACACATCAGGGCACACATGCATTCATCTCTGAGCTCCCAGGCTGCTGAAGGATTAAGTTACGAGTCTCCCGAACTCTTTGAGATATCAAAATAATTCACTTTAATTCTAAACTGGTTCTTCTCTTACTGTTCTCTAATTGGGGCATGTTGGCTGCACTTTTTAACCCCGGATGTCAGAGTTTTGGGTCTCGAGGGCCCCTGTGAAGGAGGAGGTGCTGCGGATCGGGTGAGGGCGCGGGCTCGCAGGGACATCTGTGCCTGCCCTCGCCTTCCTCCCCTCGGGCTGTGCAGGACACAGTTTGAGAATTCCCGCTAGATTTCAGTGAACGACTCTGTGTGGTTAGCATGAAGCAGAATAAAAAAAGAAATCCCTATTTCTCTATAGAGAAGTTTTAAAATCATAATGATGTGCTTTAAGTGTTCTCTAGGTCCGACAGAACTCATGTTCCCCATAGTGTAATACATACTGTAGTCATATGGCATGTGTACCTATGTGAATATATTATGTATTTTGCATACTTGTGCAGTTATACCTCCCCATGTGGGTAGAGACAGTACTGTCAGTTTTACTACACGGCAGTCATTGGCTTAGCCCCCTCACCACCCTGAAGTGACTTCACACAGAACAGAGCAGGTTCTCGGTTACTTTGGGAGATTATGTTCAGTGTAATTTTAAAAAGCAACTGAACTATTGAGAGACAGTTCTGAGTTCATGGGCCAGGTTGTTTATTTGGTATCTTTTCTTAGATACAAAGTGAATCAAGAAAGTATCCAGAATAAATACCCACATAGTTTTTGGCAAAATCAAGCAGCATGGGATTAGAAAAATGGTAAAGAGGTTACTAAAAATCATAGTAATAAAAAATGTTTTTTCTTTTCTTTAGTACTATCCTACTTTTTCAATAAATATGATACGAGAAAGGATGCATGAAAAGGCATTTAATGTTGCAGGGCAAACTTTGTCGACCCCTTTTAGAAAGTTGTAACTATTCAAGAAAAACACATCTTAAAACCCAAATTCAGGTCTTGAGGCAAAGGTTATTCTTCAAAACTTCCACTGTGAACCGACATGTCTGTTTAATCGTGAAATTCTCCTCATTATGCATGCCATCGGCTAAATCTGTTCTAAATTTCTAATTTTGTGACATCAGATACGTGACTCGATCTATTATTCTAGTGTGTCTTACCGACTAAACCAAATAATAAGCAAACCTGTCCCCATCAAGTATGACTTGTTAGTTTCAGGGCCCAGCGTAGCCAGTTCGACATCCAGGGTAGCCGGTTTCTGGAGAGCCTTCTCTGGGAGGGTCTACAGTGAGTGAGTGACATCCTGGCTTTGTTTATACCCCCAATTTTAGACATCAGCTGCCGTGGTTCGTGGTCCAGAAGAGTTTCTCAAATACTTCTGAGTAACTTAAGCTGTAGAAATACATAGATGTTCTAAACCCATAAGTTCAGTGTCGTTTTATGGCTCCTTTTCCCGGCCCCCCCCCCCCCCCCCCCCCCCCTGCTAGCTGCATTTTCACCCACACCATTTCTGTCCTGACGGTACTTGTTTGTACCAAGTTTTGTGTATGTTACCAGAGGAGACAACATTAATTTCTCTGTGTTGTATTAAATATTAGAAAAGCAGATGAGTCATTGGAGTAGTACAACTTGCGTTTTGATTGTTGCACCAGAAGTTTTATATTTTAATGGGAAAGCAATTTGTCAAGCGTGAGAAGTTTCTGGAAGATTGGTGTCGCAGCTTCTCTTAAAGTCCACCTTTCTAGAAATCTGCCACATTTAATCACTACACTTGTCTAGGACCCTGCACCCCATCCAGGTTCCTTCCAACGTGACGGAGCAGCTGCCGAGCCTCAAATTCTATCTTTCTGCTTGGCTTTGCCCACGCGCGGCTTTCTGCAGTGGTTCTGACCACTAGTTACAGCGCTGAGGTTTAAACAGGCTACTTCTGGTGTTTCATACGTGAGTCTGGATCACGTAGCGTCGGGTCTGGGTTCCCCCCCCCCGTGAAGTAGGAAGCATCGAGAAGACCAGTCATGAGGAGCTACCCGGGGTGGGTCTTTTGGGGCACAGTGTGATATATTTGCTGTAAACATGTTTTTTCAAGACATCTTCTAAATACTTTCTTGAAGGTAGTTAAAAATGAACACGCTTTCTCCAAGTGGCTTTTACACTATGATAAATGTTTGGAAGATGGATGAGTGACACCAGTAAAAATAACCGGATTTTAATAAACAAGTGTTCAAGTTTGATTCCCAGTCAGATTTTTGTCTGATGTTACACTTTAAAGGAAGTGAGAACGGAGTGCCTTTTTACAGCACAGTCTTTGCATGTGGGTTCCCCCCCCTAAATATTCTTGACCTTCCAATAGAATTATCATTATTATATTCTTCTTTCTACAATGAAACCATTAAAACAGGTGTGAAAAGTTTGATTACTTCTAGGAATTAGCAGAGGATAATAATGCAAATTACATTTCTTCTTTTGGGATCAGTAGCATAACCTGTACAATGTCTGAAGAGTATAAATAATCCCACGTTGACTTGAATGTACACATATGTAGGCAGTACCTATTAAAATACTACTTCATAGTGTCTGGACTTTGCCACAAAAAGATTGCATCTGCATATTTGAAACAACCTCGGGTGACTGCCTTGACCTTATTTGGGGATGACCAACTTTTAAAACAACACTTGTTCGCTTTTTGTTTCCTCCTCAAAGGACAAAACAATAAAACTATGACATGGATCAGATTATCCACCACCAGCTCTGTATATGGTAGGCTTAGGATAGGCCCCCTTCTGGGCCTTGGGTCTTCCAACCCAGGGAAGAAGAGATGGCTTCCCTGCAGAAGCTCCAGTCCATCCAGTGGAGGAGCTAGAAAAGTAAACACATTATCGTAATTAGCATGAAAGGGCCTGCGGTTGAGGTAAGCTCTTGGCAAGGTTAGCTGAGCTCCCCCGGGAAGGTCTGAGTGGGCGAGTGGCAATTAAGTAACGGTAGAGGAAGGGAGGGTGGTGGAGGGTCTTCCAGTCTGAACAAACAGCATACCCAGCCCCTTTCAAAAGAGGGGCGATGGGGCTGGCTCAGTCGTGGGTGGGAGGAAGCGAGGAAAGTATGAATGGGGGAACCGGTGCCAGATGCCTCGCAGGTGCCTGAAGCTGAGTATTATGATCCTCACTAATGAGTTCGGGCTTTATTCTGAGTACACCCACCGCTAAAGAGTTTAATGCAGACAAGTGATATAATCAGGTTGGCTCCAGAAAGCTCATTCTAAGGTTTAACCGTATGATAGAAACAAATTATATTTTTCATGTAAAACGATAAAAAACAGCATACCTTCTTCAACCTCTTTGTCAGAGAGTGCTTTGCTCCGTTTCCCCAGTCCAGGGTTAGAGATGATCAAATGAGAAAGGGTTAACAGCAGCCGCCCCCTTCGTGGCTCTCAGCTGCCCCCTCCACTTGGGGACTTGCAGTGATTTTTAAAGCTTTGAGGGCCCTCGGAGTGTAGGTGGGGGTCATTTGGCCACACAGTGGCAGTTCATCGCTCCCGGGCCGCAGGGTAAGTGAAAGTGCCCATTACTAAGGGAAGGGAGGACTTCAGACTTGCAGGTTCTTTTAAATTCTTGGGTGAATGGACACAAATTTACATTGTCACTATAAATGAAAAGTAAAATCGATATAGAAGGATTAGACAGTGGAATGAATCTAGGTGGTTCCGAAAAAGAACTGCTGCAAGGTCCCAAGTGTCGGGAGCAAAGCAGGTGTGTGGCGGGGCAAAGGAGTTTTGAATGTGTGGTGTGAACACCCGCAGAGCACCCATGGCGGGGCTGGGGGTGGGGGGGCGTGTAGGTATGTGGATTCGGATCTGCTGGAAAGATCTGAACCAGAGATTAAGGTTTATTACCAATCTGTGCTCCAAATAAGGGAACAACAGTCACATGGCCCAGAGATTGACAGCCTGGATGAGGCAGTTTTAATGCCTAAGAGTTAAAAGTGCAATAGGAATTTCACCAGTAGTCCGTGCTTTGTGCTAAATGAAAAAATAAACTGTTGCTTTCTTTGTTCCCACCTAAGTCTAGCTAAAGCCGAATTGTGACTGCCCTGGATTTAGACGTTGAGGCTCCAATGAGCTCCTCGGTTTATGCTTGGAATTTGGGGATCCCATTATCTTCAGATTGGCTCACTTTGGCCTTTACTTTAGAATTCTTATTCTGACTTTTTATTTTCACACTTTTCTTCAAGGATTTGCCTACAGGCAATAGTCAAGAAGACAGGGCTAAGACAAGCATCTTTATACCTTGGACTTCTTTTTCTTTCTCTCCTCATAAGTAATACTGAGCTATCATTTGGGCAAAACTTGTATTCCTGTCTGGAACACTAATGTCACATTGAGTTTGGAAGGATATAGAGAACAAGAGCTCACCAAAGGCTAAGTGAGTCAGCAGAATTCAGTGCAACATACCCATGTTGCGACTTTTATCCTAAAATCAGCCCTAAGCTCTGTTTGGATGGAGTAGAAAATACCTGTAAACTTTGTAAAGGCACTTTAAACATCTCAGTAGGGTGCTATCCTGTTAAGAAAGTCGAGGGGTACCCTTGAGAGTACTTGAGAGATGGCACTGGTTTTGAGGGAGGTAATAAGCTCAGTGGCAAGGGTTGGAGGAATAAAACAGGGGGCCTGTCAGACAACGAAAACGGGGAACTAGGTCGTAACTAGGTAGATTTAGCAGTCATGTGACCTCGATTATGTAACCACAGATGTAGGTAAGATACTGAGGGTGAAAGGTGAGAAATGTGAAAAATGACTGCTGGTTAAAAAAACCACAGCGGGGACTCAGGAGGAAGCTGAGAGCTGATGGAAGCGGGTCTTTTAGAAAAGGGAGAGGGCACAGAACAAACACACTGAGGAAGCACAGGACGCGTCAAGGAAGCGCCTGCAAACCAAAAGCACTTCTAAAAGCAGTTCCTAGTTTGTGAGCATCGCCTCCCGCGCCTGGCCGCCATCTGTGGCATTCAGGTCTTTCTAAGACCTCGAACAACTGAGGAGTTCAAAACTGAACTCCAAACACTGACTGTCGAAGATTCTGTATTTCCCAAAGGGGTAGAGGGGTGCATCGAGGTGGGTGGTATAGGAGTATGGCCCCCAGCAGGGAGGGGGCTAAGGAGACCTTAATTCACTCACTTAACTTCTTCCCCTGCTCCAGAGGTATCCCAGCCATAAAATGAAGCTGGATTTGGTCTGTAAGGGCCTTTCCGCTCTAAAATAAATGTATTTTTCTATGGAAAAGCTTATCTTCTGCCTCTCCTTTCTTTTTGTTTTGAAGGGAAGTACACTATTTTGGAGGAATATAAAAAGCTGACATAGCCCTTTGTTTTAGAAAAGTGCCCTGCCAGCCTGGGCCCTGGATAGGTCAGGGTTAAGGGCAGGATTGTGGTCCAGAATGTTAGCACGCACGTCTCCAAGCACGCCTGCCTCGTTTCTGAATTAACTCAGTGTATTGATTGCCTAACTTAGAAAATCGGTTAACTAGAGGGTTTTCACGTTTTGTAATCTAGATAATCACATTTTCAGAAACTTAGATTTTGGGAGATAAGCTGCTAGAAATTAGCAAATTCCTTCTTTGCCAAATTTAATAGATGTCCACTGAGCTTTGTAAATGCCACAAGAAAAGAAATCTCGGTGCCATTAAGTATAGAGTAGCCTGAATAATTTCTTCAAGTGATGTCGCTATTGGGACATCCAGGCTCCTTGCAGGGATGAAGGGTGAGGCCAGCTGCTGGGTGTTAACCCCACCCTTTTTCATCAGTCCTTGTGTGTGCCACAGATGAAATGAAAAGAAGATGCTGGCAAGTGAATTTATGCCTTCATATCCTTACCTTGAAGGACAATCGGCAGTTCCAGAATCTAGACATCCCGTCCTTGCAAAAGGTCGTCACCGGACAGCCCAGCCCCTGACTGAGCGTCCAGGGGAAACGAATGTCAGTCTTGGATTAGCAAGCACTGGAGTGTCACCTGCTTCTCTAAAAGGGGTTTGGTCAGAAGGGGAAGGAACAGCCAAGCCACATTAAAGTGTTTTGAATACTTCCACCAAAGTAGGAGAGTTACTGTTATGAAAGGAAGTAGGCCTGGGTACTTTCTCATGAGACACCAAACTGTAAAGAAAAGATGTACTTGAGATCTGAGTGAGAGATTTAAATTTTTTTTATTTGACCCAGTTTTCTAAGGCATGCAAGAAGAACTAACATGGTACATGTTTTTCCTCCTCCCCACAAATAAAGATAGGAACTAACGAGGCCATTTATCCCACTAAAACCCTGCCATCTTTTATAATACTTGGCTTTATTACATTGCTGCATGCAGCTCTTCCCTTTCCAGTATACTGAGCATGAATGACAGGTAGCAAGATTGAAATAGTCTCCACGAACAAACTTGTGTTTATGCTTTTGAGATGTAACATTTCTGCTCAGGGCTCTGTTGCTCTTTTGACAGAATCCATTTTTTTCCAATTAAAAAATAACGTATTAAGAGAGTCTTCTTTTTACCAATTAGGTCAAAGCCCTAAAATTTTAAGACCCAAACCCCATGGTTTAGAGCGAACTGATTCACAAACCATGCGTGACTTTGCTACGAGAAGAAAGGGTATGTACTTCAGCATCGCATGCTGGATGGGGCACTGGGACTTTATTTTGTGATTTTTTTTTCCTTTAAAAGTAAAGAAGAACTTTAAATCCAACTGCTGTTGTAAATGCCTTTCTAGCACGTTATTTGTGAATGCTTTTTTAAAAGTGAATGCTTTTCATAATACACAAGTCTCCTTGGTATACCTTTAACAGTAGCATGTTAAGTATTTGATAATATGTGATATTCAGTCTTGTCCTTTTGCATTACTTTAATCCCTTAGACATCAATACATTGTTTATTTTAAACTTGTGACCTGCTTTGTGAATGCCAGTTGTCTCCTGTATGTGGATATGACGTATGTTTTCTGAGATAGAATATAGGCTCATTTCCGTGGACCGATTGTTTATGCCATGACTTACTTAGAATTAGACAGGTAGACTGCTGTTAACCTTTGGGTTTCTCCAAAGTGTGACATAGACGTGAAAGAAATACTCTCAGTCAGCACAATATTCTGTGCACATCCATTGTAAGTGTATAGATGAGCAAAACTAACTTGAATTCACATCAACCCACAGAAAATCACACTGAGCTATTGTATTTGAGTTGATAAAAATACTTCCTTATAAGCCCTAGTGAATCTGCCTAGCCCTTTAAAATGGCCATCTATTTTATAGTTTTATGGTAATTATAACATAGTTGATTAAAAAGACACGTATGTGGACGAGGAGTAGAAGAAGGAAACCTGGAAAAATAAAAATTTTTTCTTTAGAATGGCAAGATGAAAGGTAACTAAAATACTTACCTAGTATGTTTAAATGGTCTCCTAAAATATAATTAATATTAACAAGTAATGTTGCTTTAGTTTTTTGCTCATTCAGTAATTTCTGAAAATTGTTTCCATTGATGTTAAGGGAGAAAGCTCTGCGGTATGCACCAGCACAGCAGCTGCCTACTGCAATAATGAGTTAAATAAGGAACGAGCACTTATAAGTAAAACTCATAGGAATATTAGCATTTATTTAGTTTTACTTAGTTTGGTAAAGGATATTGTTTGTTAAATTAAGCTAAAAATTTGAGGTACTTGTGTAATTATGGTCTTTTCTCAAAACTGAGTTTGAATTTAAAGATAAAATTATTGCTTCATGTTATTTGTTTCCAGACTGGACATGCATTAAGATTTGGTCGTTAATTTTTTTTTGGTTTTGGTTTTAGCAAAACTTTGTATTTAATATATTTTATATATGAATTTATATGTACAGTCACATAATGTATGTACAACTATACATACTTTATAGGTATTGAAGCTTCAATACTGAAGAATCAGAATGTTTTAATATAGAAGATTAGCTCTTCATATTTAAAGATAAAAATTAGGTAAAAATGAATGAGGAAATCATGAAAAGTATAAATCAAGTAACGAAAGGAATGGCTTCACATTAATCTCTCTGGGTCTCACTTAGTTTAATCTTCATAAAATATTGCCTTAAATTAAGAAGCAATATGTTGTATAGTAGAGTTTTCGGCTTTTAGCCCACAATCACAAAACATTATCCGATTCTCTTTGTCACTAACTGTTCGGCTGTGCAGCCTTGGGCAAGTCACACGACATCCGTGACCCTTTTTTCACCTGTGAACCTAGCGGGTCCTAGGTCGCTCTGGCCGTAACCTACAAATAGAGACAGAGGGAGGGGGTCTGCTTTTGTTTTCCAGGTTTCTGCATCCTAAAATCTCTTTTCCTCTCTTTCGTTTCAGCCAAGCCAGCGCCGTTAGAAATAAAGCCCCTGCCAGAATGGGAGGAATTGCAAGCCCCAGTTAGATCTCCCATCACTAGGAGTTTTGCTCGAGAGTAAGTCTTTGCTTAAAATACGTAGCTTGATTGTTTGTTGTAATGGAAAATATCTAGAACAGTGGTCTCCACAGGGTGGTCTGGGAAGACCCCCTGTGGGGGGTTCTGTGAAGTCAAAACGGTTTTCGTTGAGATGCTAAGATGTCCCCTGCTTTTCCTACTCTTCTCCTCTCGTGAGTGTGCCCTGGAGTTTCCCAGAGGCTACGTGATCCTAGGTGATGTTGCGTGATACCCAGCAGCATGTATATTGTGTATTCTCATGTTTAAAACAATTTTCCTGCTGTTTGTAATATGGTAAATTTCGATGGATATGCCCCATATAAGCCAAACTTTCTTGCAGTTCTCAGTAGTTTTTAAGAGTGTAAAGGATTCATGAGGCCAGAAATTTCTAATAATTACTGATCTGGAAAATATGGTCCTTTCTTGTGGGAATTATTTAAGATTTACTTGAGTCTATGCAGGGAAGTGAGTATATGAAGTTACAAACCTGTGTTGAATATTTTTTCATGTTTTATGTATCCATATAGTTATTTTCAATAAGAATTCTTAAATCATATATCTGTGGGGGCTGTGGGGAATGAGAATAAATCTACCAAGACATGATCTGCTTGGGGAGGAAAGGTGGCTGATCTCTCAAAGGAGAAGGACCAGGAGCCTATTCCTCAATGGTCTTTTATTGGGTTCATTTTGCACAGGAATACAGGTAAAGCTCATCAATCATTGTCAGGCAGTGAGGGTCAAACAATAGATAACATACAAAGAACTATGAGGGCTTATTCTGAGTCAGGGTCGGTTAGCTAAAGGACCTTAAAACTTAGGGGAAACAAACTCATTCTCCGCTTGGACCCTTATCATTTAAATTGAGAACATTTTCAGCAAAGCAAGTTTCACAGGATTTTATGCATTCTTTCTTAGGCCTCATCGCCCCAGGAAGCCCGTCCTTTCCAGCACAGGGCTGCACCCACCTCCTGCATTGTTTCAGGCTTAAGTCAGGCAGGGAAAGTAAAGCAGCCAAGAGGTTAGGAAACTTCTCAAAGACGAATGAGGACTCAGGCTATGTCAAAGCCTGGGGGTGAGGGTCCATCACCCCCTTTTCCTATATACTCTTAAGTCCTTCCCTGAGGGGCCCTTCATGTCCATGCCCGCCTGAAGTCATCCCTCCTTTGAGGAATCTTACCTGTCATTGGCTAACCAGTCATCCGCCCAGGGCAAAGCAGGGTGAAGTAAAATGCTATGCCCCTACCAAGGAGATAAGCTTTGTCTGCTTAGTGGTGGCTTATGGTCCCAAGGTCTCTTACTCAGCCTTAGCCGTGGAGGGCGTCCCAGCTTCTGAAACCAGGCAGGGCAGTTCCCAACATATATCTCTGTAACTTTCTACTTATCAAACTCCAAATCGCTAGCAATACTTTTTGTTCTACACAGGTAATTTGGTGCCTAAAAATATACCTTTGAGGTAGAGCTACAAATACTGATTGTACATTTGGATGTGGGCAGTAAATTGTATTGCAATAACTGTGTACCACAGATGATTATGAACTTGAGTGGCTCTTTCTAAAAGGAGGCAGTGTCACTCATTTTTATTTTGGAGGTGACGTTAGAACCTTTGTCACGGTTTCTGTTTGTGACGATCCTTCCTGTACCTAGCTCCTCCAGGTTCCCCATGTCGCCCCGACCCGACTCGGTGCACAGCACAACATCAAGCAGCGACTCGCACGACAGCGATGAGAATTATGTCCCCATGAACCCCAATCTCTACATTGAAGACTCGGTATGTAAAGCCCTCGTCTTCTCTCTCTGCTCTTTCTGTCTGTCGGTCTCATCCTTACAGCTTCCGTGATACTTTAGGAAGAAGGATAAAAGACAGCCTTTAGAGTGCTTTTTAAAAATAGTATGGTGAAGTCTAAAACCAGTAGAGAGTTACAGTGTAATACCAATCTCTAAAAAGGGGACATAGAATTAGTTGAAAATTATAAAAGGTTTCCAGTTATAGTTTTTTTAAGAGAGATTTGGTTTGTGAAACAACGCAAGACAAGACGCTGTACCGGATGCCTCCTATTTGTTCCTACAGAGATACAAAGTCAGGCATTTGTCATTTGAACCCTTAAAGTGACTCCTGGAATTCAAACGACAGCAGATCATTACTAAAGATAAATATTGTTATATAACAGTAGCAACAAAAATATGTTCAATAATGTTACGCATTTTTAAAAGAATTCTAGAAAAACGAAGTACTACTGTTGTTTTTATTTTACTTTTTTAGTTCACAGAACACTCACAACAGCCCCTAGAATCTTCGGGTTTTTCTAAACTGTTTTGCGAAAACACCAGGTTAAAGGCTAGAACACAGTGACAAGCTGTTCCCACTGAGATTAGATGGAGAGCAAATAGAATTCCCTGTAAATTTTAACAATAAGATGAAAAAATTTCCAGTTCCGTAATAATTAGAAAACACTTTAACTCACAATTCTGAGAAATTATCTTCAGGAACAATGTACTGAGATAAAATGTGTACATCTTATGAACTCTTGGGTTCCTTTCATAGCCTTGTGATAACTGAGAATTCTGAGTGTTTCCAATTAGGGAAATTCTAGGTATGGGTTCTTTCACTGGCCACATTTGAACACAAAATTTTTTTTCACACACATACACTCCTGCTTGATTTTTTTTTCCTGTGACAATGAAAAATCAAGTCATTTAGAGGAAAAAAATCCATTTCTTTATGAATTTTTTTAAAAAGGCAGGGGGAAAATGGCTATTTGTACTAATTAAATGCCAAAACTTGCTTATTTTCTTTTGTTCCCTGCCTGTTATTGTTAATATTTTGCAGTGTTTTGTTAGAAATAGTTGATAAATTTGGCTTTAAAATCTGTTCTTACAAACACAGCTGTCACACGCAGCCAGGCAGACCGATGACTGCGTGAGCACCCTGAGTACAATGTGTTGTGTGTACACATTGTACTGCCCGGCACAAGTACATTCATGAGCTCTTGCGGCCCAGCCCTCGGCCCTGGCGAACCCGTGTCACCGCAAAGGAAGAGCACCTTTTCCTAATTCACGGGAACATTGAGCGTGGGCTGTCAGCAGCCCTGCTTAAAAATGAGGGAGTAATCTGTGTCTCTCTAGCAGTTGTCTTTGCCCTGAATCCCAGCTTACTCTACTCTGTTCAACCTCAGCAAAAAGTGCTGGTCACCATCCTCCATTTTTCTTTTTCTTCTTTTAGAGACTAGTCAAAGCCAATAGAAGGCAAAGGAAATTAAGTGGTAAACATTCCAAATGGTTGAAATAAAATAGACTTTGCCAATGAAGTCGTCATCATTCATAGCCTTTAGTTAGCATACTTATTTCAAACTAATTTCAGTGTGAAAGGCTTTAAATATAGAACTTTAAAAAATTAATTTAAAAGCAGGGGGTATAAGGATCCTGCTATTTACAAATATTATTTTAATAATGTTCAGCTGGAGCTGTCACAGCTAACGTTAGTTTGATGTCCCAGTCTTGGTTTGAACCAAGTTTGACTGTTAAAAAAATTGACTTTAGAGAGAGAGAGGAAGAGAGAGGGAGGCAGAGAGAGAGAGAGGGAGAAAGAGACAAATATTAATTTTTGTTGTTCCACTTATTTATGCATTCACTGGTTGACTCCTATAGTTACCCTGACCAAGGATCGAACCCACAACCCTAGCATATCAGGACGATGCTCTAACAAAGCAAACTACCCAGCCAGGACCCAAGATTGACTTTTGTTTGGAACTACTTCTAGCTTACTCGAAGCTAAGTTTCCATCAGTTTTTTTTAAACATGACTTTCTTTCCCCTGTCCTAAAAAGGTTATTTAATTTTCGAAGCAGACTTTATGAAGCTATGTCCTTTTGAAATAAATATTTAGGCTTTAGTGGATAACAAGCAAGAAAAGCAGAATTCTATGAATGTGTGGCGGCTGATTGTGCTGTGTTCTTCTTTTAGAATCTTTTTGGCAGTAACAGTCTGGATGGAGGAAGCAGCCCTATGATCAAGCCCAAGGGAGACAAGCAAGTGGAATACCTCGATCTAGACTTAGATTCTGGGAAATCCACCCCACCACGCAAAGTAAGTGAAGCCTCCTGCCTTAATACAGGGCGAGGCGAAAGTAGGTTGATAGTTGTGAGTGAAACACGGAGTTTACTCTAGTGTTATTTATTCGTTATTTTCCACACAAATGACCTTGAACCTGCATTTGTCCCCCGCTGTCCTGTAAATCACAAGTAAGAAAGTTGTGGAAACTAACACATTTCTTTTTTCCTTTCTGATGGGTTGGAAGTTACACACTTTTCTACTCTTTTAGTGGTTACCATTGAAATGTTTATGTAACACCTTCTAAAGTTAATCATCTCTGCTCTCTTTCCATTGTTAGCTCAAATTGCTTCCCTTCTGACTTTTGTGCTATTTTTGTCCAAACTTTAGGTTTTTTAATTTTGTGAAACCCACAAATTAGATAGCAGCAGCAGTAGCGGTAGTCTCAAGACTGCTTATTTACATTTTCCAGCAGGTTTGCTGACTTGGATTGTAGATGATTCTTTTTTTCCCTAGATTTTATTTATCTTTAGAGGGGAAAGGAAGGAGAGAGAGATAGAGAGAGAGAGAAATATCAATGTATGGTTGCCTTTCGTGCGTCCCCTGCTGGTAGTTAGCCTGCAAGGAACCAGCCTGCAACCCAGGCATGTGCCCTGACTGGGAATCGAACCGCAATTGTGTGGTTCGCAGGCCCGCGCTCAGTCCACTGAGCTACGCCAGCCAGGGCTGTAGATGATTCCTTTTTGTAGCATCAGCCTCCTTCTCTGACCACTGTGCTTTCGTGCAGGTGTGTTAGTGGTACATTCCTGCAGTTTTTGTTTAGCTGAAATCTCTTTGCCTTCTTTGTTGAAAAGGAGTTACCTTTCTTTAGTTCACAATTCTTGATGGACAGTAAATTTTTTCAGAAAGTAGAAGATGCCGTTCACTGTCCTCTGGCTTCTCTTGGTCCCGTTGAAAAGCCGGGCTGTCAATGCAGTATTGTCGTCGGTACTTGGTCTGTTCTCTCCGGCTGATGGTGTGCCCTTTTCTGGATCTTCGGTGGTCTACGGGTTTTACTGCCATGTGTCTGGACACCTAGACAAGATTTCTTTTTATTTACCCTGCCCGGTAGAAGTTATACTGTCTTTACTTCTGTATTTTTTATTAAATCTGAAAAAGTTTCAGCCATTACCTCTATAGGTACTGTTCCTCTGTCCTTTTTATTCTCTCCTTTGAGGTTTCTGATCAGACATGAGCTAGAACTCCTCGTTCCAGTTTCTGTGCTTCTTACTGCTCTTTCGTATTCCCTCCCATTGTCTGTCTGTGCTTACTTGGATAATTTCTTTAGCTCTATCACTAAGTTCACTAATTCTTAACTCTTCTGTTTGACCCATTTGTATAATTTTTTGTAATTAATTAATTTATTTTTTATTTAATTCTTGTTCAAGTACAGTTTTCTGTCTTGTATTCCCAGCCCTGCCCTGCCAAGTGCTCCCCACCTCCCTCCCATTTCCGCCCCCCACCTCAGTTATTGTCCATGTGTCCTTTATACTTATTCATGTGAGTCCTTCCCCTTTTCCCCTGTGTTCTCTCCCCTTGTATAATTTTTAATTTCAGGTATTTTATTTGTTACTTCTAAGATGAAGTTTTGCTTTTTTTCCCCAATATGCTTAGCTGACTTGAATAGCTTCTTATTCCTTCCTTATTTTATTCATTTTATTTTGTTTTATTTCTAAGTTCCTTTAAGCATTATATATATATATATATATGTTTTATATTCTTGATGCAATAATTTCACTCTCTGAAGTCCTTGGACATCAGAATCCATGCTTATCGTTTTTGCTAACTCACACTCCTGCTGGCTGCTTCCTTTGTGTGTTTCGTACATTTTTACTGTGAATTCATTTCTCTGGGGCTGTCTGTGGGAAGCCTGCACTGGTTTCTGCCAGGAAGTAGGTGGTACCACCCTGCCAGGACCTGTCAGTTCCCTTCAAGGGCCCCTAGCTAAACAAGGTAGTTCTGCTTAAGCATTGCCCCCCCACCCAGGGCCTCCCGAGTACGTTGCTGAGATTGACATTCGCCCTAAAGATAACAGCCCTGCCTTTCCCGTGTAGCAGCTCTCTGCTCCCGCTGTGCCCCTCACGCCTTGGGTATTTTCCTTACTTTCTAGCAAGCCCAGCAGTGCACTAGTAGTTACTTTGTTTTGAGTTAGCTGGTATTTAGTTGTACTTTAGGAGTAAGAGAGCCACTTTGTACGCTTTTCAGAAAACATTTCTTAGTTCCGAAAGTAAGCACTGGTACATGTTCCCAGGGCTTAAAAAAGTTCAACTTGAGCTAAAGACTAAAAGGAGAAGCAAATTGTGCACTTTAAGATGAACCGGGTGTCTGCTATCCCTGCTCTGTAAGACTGTGAGGGGGAAGGTCAGTTTGAGTTCTTGCCACATGCAGTCATTTTACATTGAAGGGAAGGGAGCGCACTGTTAGGAGAGAGGCAGCATTGTGAAACTGAGGTAGTGTTACCTGTGTTGTGATCAACTAGAACTTCCAGAGTTACTCCTTGTGTATGTGTATCTGTGTTTTAAGACTGAAATTTAATCAGAAGCAGAAGCTGACCTTCATGGGTGGAAATTTATGGGACGTTTTCTTTGCCTTCATTCATTCATTCATTCATTCATTCATGCATTCGTTCGTTCTAGCAAAAGAGCAGCGGCTCGGGAAGCAGCGTGGCTGACGAGAGGGTGGATTACGTGGTGGTGGACCAACAGAAGACCCTCGCTCTGAAGAGTACCCGGGAAGCCTGGACAGATGGGAGACAGTGCACAGAGTCTGAAACACCCACCAAGAGTGTGAAGTGAAAATATTGCTCCGCTGCGTCTGAACAACAGAGAACTGGACTGTGAAGCTGAATCCCGTTCCACTGAAGATGACTCGACACTTCCACTCTAGGTGGATCCTCCGCTGACTAGAGTGGAAGTCCAAGGACCTTCCCGACGTGATCGAGCAGTTGAGACTGTCAATGGTGCTTTGTGGTATCCGAACAATCCATCACGTGTAGATAATGTGGGGAAATAGGATTGTGTAGCTCCCAGGAAAAGATTGGCTCTGTAGTTAACACACTTGTAGTATTACTGTATTTATGCACTTTTTCATTTAAAACGTTGGTTGGGGTGTTCCCAAATGTACCTTAACATAATTCCTTTGGGAGTTGTTGTTTTTCTTCACACTACTCTATATAACAGTACTAAGTTAACTAAGCTACTTTTATGTTTGGGAATTGCTCTTTAAACTTCAGTGTATGTAACATTAAGACAAGAAGTAGGTTCACAATTTACCTTTCTACCTGCACCTGCAGGTGGTAATCATTAAACTACAGAGTATAGTTGGACTCATTCACTGCCTTCCACAGTCCTAAGGATCATGTATATATACTGGTATTTGGACCTAGTTCTCCGGTTCGTGTTAGTCCTCAGTGGTAGAACTTGACTATATTTTGCTAATTACAGTGTTCTTAGTTCTTGGGGGAAGATTCCACAGGGTGGGATCTTGTACCTCGGGAAGACTGAGTAATTACACCACCCAGTACGCCTACAGATCACCAATGGCACGAGGTGGTGATGTGCTCTCACACTTGTTAACATGTATTCAACTGTACATTATTTGCAACACGTAGTTATGTAACTAATCAGGTACGTACCAGGCACTGACGTGCTACTCCACCAATCAGGTTTAGACAGCTTTAGTTATGTTCTTGTGAGTCCTGTGTTTGAGTTCCACTTTGGAATTAATGAGACAGTTGACATTCACTGTTAGTTATAGCAACATACTGTGATTTTTTTAATTAGACAGTAATTCAGATTTATTACTCTAAGAATGAAATTCTATCTTTTGACACCATAGTGCCCTTTCTATGATTTTTCTTAACTTTACTTAATATTCTTCTTGGCCTTATATTTAAATCCCTATGCAATTAATATTTTATACCTGCATTTTAAAAAAAATAGATGTTATGTAAGTGATTCTCATATGTAGCACCTGTTGCTTTTCCAGTAAAAAAAAAAAAGTATTTTGTACTGTGATTTATATTCACTGTCTCAGTTCAGGAAATATGGGAGCCTTACTCTAATGTGAAATCTATAGTCTTGGACCTCTTTCAACCAGATTTCTGAAACCACCAGAGGAATTGTATAATTCTGTCTCACCTGTAACATCGTTTTGTGACATGGATTTCAAGATCACCAATTATAGTGAGGCTGCAATTATCTGTCTTGGCTTTGCTAAGTAATTTAGAAAGCAGATTTGTTTTTTAACTAAGTGACATGCAATCTCTTCTGTATTGATTTCGAGACCTGCTAACAGTTTCCGGGGGGGGGGGCATTGAGAGAGGAGTGCCCACAGCTGAGGCGTGACACCCTCCACGCAGACCCCTGCTGCCCGAGACGCAGATGCGCCCTGACCCCTGGCCTCACGGCAGGCGGTGAGCCTGCTCAGTGCAGTGGGTTTACCTCCCCGATCCACAAACTAAAAATGTTCATGACCAGATGAATTGTAAACTGGTAATATTTGATGCTTTTAAATGTTTGCTTCTTTTTAAACAAAACCTAAAATGCAGAAGTGGATTTTGGATTTTTAAATAAAAAAGATGATTTGAGTTTGGCGTGCACAAGCTGTTTTCTAATGGAACCACAAAATAGCATGGAAGGTCATTGCAGTGTGCCTGACCCTTCAGAACACACAGCACAGTTGGTGTGTGATGACATGGAATTGTATCTTACAGAGGAGGCCACATGTGGAGGTTACAACGCCACAGTAAACGTATTAATTTAAAAACAGAAATCGTGTTTAAAGCTGCATGTCAGAAGAGGCTAAGATGGTTACGGAGTTTTTAGTGTAATTTCTTCTTCGTTCCAAGTTCCCAGTTTTGAAGATCCTCAACTCTAGTTCGTGGGAGTGTTCCCATGATACAGAGGAATTCGACAATTCAAATGTCTTGGGCAGCTTGATTCAGACATTGAACATTGGATTAACAAATTAAATTAAAAGACAGGACCTTATAGAGCACTATTTTCCAAACAGTTTTTAGCACTAGAATCCTTTTTAAATAAAATTTTGTGTGACCCCAATACATCAAGCCTGAAAAGTTTATTTATCAGTATAAGTATATTTTAACTTCCCGTTTATGTTCACTTATTTTAGTCTATGACTAAGAATATTTCTGAATGACCCAAATATGAAATTGGGGTTATCGACAGTTGGTGAAAAGCTTCAGCAGCCAACTTATTTCTGTATTTTGTTTTATTTGCATACTGTCAAGAAAATTTTGATTCACACAAACGCCAAGTAAGTGCAAATAAGAACAGGTTTTAAACACACCTCAGGAGGTTCTCGGAAGTTGGATTCCAAGGTTGATACCAAAATAAATTATCTTGGCAAAGGAAGTTACATACATGAGCAGTCTCCAGCATGGTAAAATTGGGGTATGTAACAGATTAGAATGGGCATTTTTATGAAGTTTTTAAAATATGTACTTATAAAAACAAATTCCAGTCAAGCCCTTTTACTACCCGAACCACCTCCGGGAACCTGAGTTTTGGCCAGGCCTGGACCGAAAACCACTGGTTTAATCACGTGACAGTTGACAAGGCAGAAATCCTTCCCTCCCACATGTTTCACGTACTCTGCCTTTTGTTCCCTTATTTTGAAAAACGAAACTTTCATGAAGGTTTGGATACCACAGCACAGTTCTCTTGTCAAAATTCACCTTGAATAATATAAGCTTTTTTACCCACAGAGGGTATCCCTGAGTAAGCTATAAAACATGGTTTTTTATCTACATTCTAATTTATACATTTTCCTCTTTATTTCTGTCGGTACCACATAAGCTATGGTGAGCGTTTTAAAGAATTCCATAAAGGTACCGTGAGTGTGTGTGTGTGTGTGTGTGTATATATAGCATTGTATTTAATCATTGACTGCATTCACTTAGATACAGAAACACCGCTATACTTGTACATTAAGGTCATAAGTCAGAATTTGTCCTGGACCCTTTGTATTAAATTAATGGGGGGGTCGCAATCTTCATAAATGCATTTAAACAACATTGAACACTAGTGTTTATTTTTCTTTTTCTACGAGTGAGTGGGAAGTTGCCTGCTTTCCCGTTTAGTGAAATCTGTATTATTTTAGATTTTGTTAAAAAGTTAAAATGCTCCCAAACACTCTTGGTACATCTTTATTTGGCCCATTAAAAGTAGTGGTGTTAATATTTTGAGTGAACACAAAGTCTTTAGCATTTGGGGACCAGCATGGCGGGTGGCACCTCCCCATTCCTGCTCTCCTGGGTCCCTCTGGCAGGATGACTCCTCCCCCGTGGGGTAGGCAGTGGGGGCTGTGACAGACAGTGCATAGGACCGAGTCAAGTGGACACACAGAGACAGACACGGACCCCAGGAGAGGATCCATTGGCGGTAACATCTGAAACACGTGCATCCGCATGTAATTTAAAATGCTGAAAACCGTGAGATGGACAGCCCTGGTATAAATGAGTGTGACAGACATAAAGTTAATGGGATGAAAAAATGGGTTGTTGGGTCGTGGAGATGATTGGTTCTGGTGTGACTAAATGGGCCTCTGTATTACTACAGCTTGAGTAATTTAGCTCGGCTTCTCTACCGATTTAACTTTTTTTCTCTTCCACAGACTCAGCTTTTTTTAGGTTCAGTACCGTGTCTATTATGAGTTTTAACAAACTATTTAGTCAAGGGCTTAACGTAGTTTCTGCTTCCTTTGTATCAAAAGGCTGTGTGTGAGCTCTTGTAACCTCACTCAATTGTTGATGATCATCCCAGATTTCAACAGCAAAATCTTATATGTAAATTTATTTCTCCCTTCTTGCACATCTTCTTTTGTAAAGATCCCATTGTAGACATTTTCTGCTACCAAATAAAACTTTTCAAGCAATTTGGTTTCAAGACCTTAAATAGTCCGTATGGATATGGAGATTGTGAACCAATAAGAACATACAAATTTATATTTTTGACCTTTCCTTAGAGTCTTTATCTAAATCAAAAATCCAATTCTGCCATGAACTCTGTTTTCCAGCCCTGCCTCTACCAGGTCACTCACTCATTTTCTGTATCAAAGATCTCACTAAATCCTGATAAAAAACAGCGGTCGGCCCTCTAAATACGAAAAGCTTCTGAGACTGTTGTCACACGCGTTATGTCCTCAGGTTTTCCTTCTCCAGCCGGTGCTGCCATCTTCTGATGAGTAAAAGGCCAATAGATAATGGTCTGCCCGAAACCGTAAATTTACCGACAGAAAATAGGTTTTATGTGTAACGCATGACTTGCGCTTTCTCCTTTCTGTGGTAGCTCCCAAACATCTGCAGCATTTCATACCCCTCCCCTCCCCCGCCCCGTCACTGTCAGCCTGTCCTTGGGCCCACTCTGCCCAGCCTTCATAGCCCCGGCTCTCACCACGTCATAGTGGGGAAGTTGGGGAAGTTTGGAAAGTTTGGGCTGGGGGAGGTTATCTTCTTTGAGAGTCTTCTCCCCACATCTGTCTTCCGGTCACCTTGTAAATGGTGAAACTTCTGGATATTTGCTTGGAACCTCTTTGGGACAAGCATCTTTCTCTGATAAACATTTTTTGAGTTGCAGTTTTGCTAAGCTTTACAGAGAATAATCTGGCAATTTTGTGAATGTGTCTTTGTGTATTTAAAAGCTAAGTCAGTGATGGCAGGCGTTTTATTAACTGTCCCGATGGGTAACATTTCTCCCTTAGATTCCCTGTTTTAAGATTACAAAAAAAAAATTTCTTAATAAATAAACACCTATAGAAAGTTAAATTTATAGAATGTGTGTCTATATACATCATTAAATAGAATTTTATTACTAATATGTTGGTGATTAACTCTTAGCATAATGCATCTCTCATCTTGTAAATCATGCTCAGAACATTTTGAATACTGAGAAAAAAAATCAAATCTTTCAGAATAACCCACTTCCTCCAATATAGTATTGTGATGTATTAAGTACTTCATTGGTACTAATTGGCAGATACAAAATAGCCAATGATCTTGCCACAACTATGCATGATGTCAGATGTGTAGTATATGAACAACCATTATGCTGTACACCTGAAACTAACATAAATAATATTGAAAGTAAACTATTTGAAAAATAAATAAGCCCTGGCTGGTGTAGCTCAGTGGATTGAGTATCGACCTACAAACCAAAAGGTTGCTGGTTTGATTCCTAGTCGGCACATGCCTGGGTTGTGGGTGTGAAGGAGGTGACCAGTCGATGTTTCTCTCTCACATCAGTGTTTCCCTCTTTCCCACTCCCTACCTTTTCTCTAAAAATAAATAAAATCTTCAAGAGTATTTAAAAGAAAATAAATGAATACACTTCATAGAAATTGAGCTAGACTTTGGAGTATTGGTGGGGGGTGGAAAACTACTTAAACAATAATTAAATTTAAAAACATTTTTTAAAAAGAAGGAAAAAAGAATAATATGAACGATTTATTCATTAATTTACTATTAGTTTAGTTGTTCTCTGAGGAATGTGAAAAAGAAGAAAAGTGGAATATAGAGAGCTGTGTATTGACTGGAAGGTTATAAGTATCTGTAATGTACGTAATGTTTGTAATGTTATCTGTGTAATAAACCGAAATGTGAAAAAAAAACCCAAAAAACCCCAGAGCCCATCTATTCTCGTAGGTCCTCTGGTCAGAAATTTGGGAGTGTCTTGGTTCTAGTGTCATAGGGCAGTTCTAGCTCAGGGACACTAATGCAGTGACAGTCAAATCGGCCAAGACTGTAGTCATCGGATAGAGCTGTGTGCCTATCTGAGCAGCACGGTGTCCCGCTTCCCCTAAATCTGGTGATCCTGGGGGCCAGGCAGAAGCTCCAGTGACTTTTACAGCCTAGGCTTTGAGGCCACACACCGTCACCTCCGCCATACTCTGCAGGGCCATTCCTGATCCATGATGGAAGCAGGCCGACAAGGACACGAGTGACCAGGAGGGGTCACTGGGAGCATCTTCAAGGACAGCTATCACAAAGGCCGAGCTGAGTGCTAAAAAATGAGGTGGTGTGCCCTGCACCCTCACGTGGCTGTGAGCCCGAGATCCTGGGTTCAATGGTTGAAGCAAAAGGAAGGCCAAGTATCCAGCGCCCCTTCACTTGGTTTACTTAGGGCACTTCACTTTCTCTTTGCTCCAAAGTCCCCCTTACCTGATAGTGATGTAGCCACTGCGGCTTCCTTATGAATACTGTTTGAGGTGTATCTTTAATTTCAATCTTTTCAGCAAAAGCACCTCCAAATTTCTTAATCATAGTGTTGGCCATGGCTAATTTTTTTGAAAATATTTCAGGGGCGGTGGTAGTTAAATTTTAACTTTGGATCGTAACACTTGGGTTCCCAAGAGTATTCAACCCAGAACCAATTCAATAAAGAAGAAAATATTTGTCACAAGCAGGAAGGACATGCACAGAGAACAAGACACTTCTGGACACTCGACTTATGAATGACAAGGTAGCTAATTCTGCACAGCAGCGGAAAAATAGCATAATTTTCGATAAATAGTGGTGGGCAAACTGGATATCCATATAAAATAAAGAAAGAAAAGAAATCTGACTTCCAGCTCACATCATAAACAAGTATTAGTTACTTTTAACTTGTAGACATTGTGAAAGGGAGAGCCACACAGTTAATATAGAATGATTTTATCATGATCTGGAGCAAAGGAAGATTTCTTAAAGAAGACCCAAAAAAGGATGAGTCAAAAAAGAAAAGATTGATAAATTGGATCATATCAAGATTAAGAATATCTGTTCATCAATAGATACCATTATGGGAGTCAAAACACTCTGGGTTAGATTTGCAACAATCAGGCAAAATATAGAACATTCCATATAAGACAACTGGCCTGGTTTCTATTAAAAACAGTGAAAAATAAATAAACAAGAGAATGCTCTAGAGCCAAACAGACTAAAAAGACATAATCATAATACTGTGTATAAACCGTGATGGTGAGGAAAAGCTACATGAGACATTTTAGGCACAGATTTAAAATGTTTAATGAACTAGATAATAAATTATATAAAAAATCACTCTTAATTTCCTCAGGTGTAATAACGTTATTATGGCAATGTAGTTGAATATCTTCCCTCAAATAGATACATGCTGAAATATGTAGGGTTAGAGCATCTGAAGAAAAACCACCTGAAAAATCTAGGAAAAATATGCTTACACAATACACATATAGAGAGAAATAGGCTTAAACAAATAAAGCAAAATATTAATAACTGTAATAATTGTTGCCAAGGTGGTGAGTTGTAACATTGTTTTAACTTTCTATTGGAGATTTTCATAGTAGAAAATTGAAAAATAATTGAACAATGGCATGATTTTTCCTATACCTGGAAAGAAAGAAGGAAAAAAAAGGAAGGAAGGTGGAGAGGAAGGAAAGAGAGAAAAAAACAGATGGTTCATTAGAAGAACATGTTTTGATTTTTAAAAAGATTTTATTTATTTATTTTTAAAGAGAGGGGAAGAGAGAGAGAAAGAGGGAGTGAAGCATCAATGTACAGTTGCCTCTTGTGTGCCCCCTACTGTGGACCTGGCCAGCAACCCCGGGCGTGTGACCTGACTGGGAAAAGAGCCAGAGACCCTTTGGCTCACTGCTTTTAAAAAGCTACTGGTATGTATTGGCAACCATTTTTAAAACATTTAAAAATAGTCTCTTTATATTTTGCATGTACTCTCCACATTTCTTTCATCAAATTCATATATTAGTTTAAATAAAATAATTTTCCTTTTAAGTTTTTTTTCATTTTTTAATAGATCTTTCCATCACCATTTTGTCCCCTTAGGCCCCTGTAGGTTTTTTTCTACAAAACATTTTGAATAAACACAATCACATGTCTCAAAATATAAGAAGCATAAAATATTATACAACACCAAGTATCCCTCTCATCCATGCCCATATTGTTTGTCCTTCCAGATATTGTGCCTTCATAAGAAAATTCATGTGTATTGATTTATATTTATTAGACTGTAAATGTCAATTGTTTTTTAGAATACTTTTCCCCTGAGATTATATTTGCATATTTCCAGAGGGTATAAGCAAATTCGTTAGTTGGTGGACATCGCCATCTTGTGTGTAAAACTGAATCTGCATGTTAAGTCTCTGGGAAAAGTGGAATAAATTTATAAATACCGTTTCATGGAATTACAGCCCACTTTGGTCTCTATAAATTTTCTTTTATAGAAATTTAATATAAATGGAGTCATATAATATGTGATGTGCTCTTCTGTGGCTTTCTTCTTTTCCCTTAGCTGAATGTGTACAGGGTTCATTCGTGCGGTAGCCGTTTCAGGACTTCGTTTCCTTTCACAGCTGAATGGCTGTGCCCCATTGTCGTCAACTGATGGACACTGACATGTCCATCATGTCCACGCTGGCTACTATAAATACTGCTGCCACAAACATCCAGTTGTTTTCCTTTTACTGTTGCAAAGATGGGAGGCCTCCGAGCTGAAATGATAAAGGCTTACAGCAGGAGGAAGGGGTTGTCTCCTCAGGACTTCGCTTTGCCCATTGCCAACGCCACTGCACGCACAGTGGCAGCCACGGTACCTGAGGGCCCCTCTCATTCCCAGTCACCCCAAAGGTCATCTGCAGTCCTGCCATCCATCACTCCAGTTCTCTAAGCCCAAAACAGCCGTCCCTTCAGCTGCCACAGTCTCCCGCCCCTTTCCCTTTCCCAAAGCTTTCCTCTGGTTCTCTGCAAAACTTCACCTTGACATCATGCCCAAGTTGCCTTGATAGGATGTGGCTCCCCTGAGAATTCCACCTCAGGGGAAGCTATTCCAAGTGGAGCTATTTCCCGTCGTACCCCAGGCCCTGGGAGCAGAATCGAGTCCTCTTTCTCTATAGCACTGCTTCAAATAAATTTGCCTTCTTCCTCCCCAAACCCTAGCACTTTGGAAGCTTTATACACTACTGTTCTTGTTGCTGTGATCTAGTGACTTCTGGTCGCTTCTTCAGCGGTCACTCCCTTTCACTTCCCCATAGCTCACAGTCTGCCATCCCCTTCTCCATTCCTCTGGCAGCATTCTGGGCAGCATTCTGGGCCATGCAGGCCACTCCTGATCTATCCAGGAAGCAGACTGACAAGCACACGAGCGACCGAGCGACCGGGAGGGGTCACCGGGAGCATCTTCAAGGCCAGCTGTCACAAAGGCAGAGCTGAGTATTAAAAAACGAGGTGGTGTGTCCTGCACCCTCATGTGGCTGTGAGCCTGGGATCCCCGATTCAGCCATTGATGGTGGTGTCCTCAGCAGGATCCCTGACCGTTCTCATGGCTGGTGGTCCGGTGGCATTGTTCTGAGAAGCATTCCTGAAGGACCCCCCTACCCATCAGTGATTGTAAATTCCTTAATGCTCTCTACTGAATTCTTCTTTGCTTAAAATTACTGGGCAGGCTCATGTCTGTTTGAAATTTGATACAGGGGCCAATCCTCTTACAATCTGGACTTCATTTTCTTACTCTCATATTGTAAAACTGTAATTTAAAAAAACTTCTTAACATAGCTTTGGCTACAGATAATTCTTTTGAAAATATTTCAGTTGTGGTAGTAGTTAAAATTTAACTCTGGACCATAATACTTGGGTTCCCAGGAGTATTTAACCTAGAACCAACTCGTTTATTTATTTATTTATTTATTTATCTATTTATTTTTAAGTAGATTTTATTGATTATGCTATTACAGTTGTCCAATTTTTCATCCCATTATATCCCTCCGCCCTGCACACCCCCTGCCCATTAGTTCATGTCCATGGGTCATACATGTAAGTTCTTTGGCTTTTCCATTTCCAATACTATTCTTAACCCCCCCTCCCCATCTGTTTTGTGCCTACCATTTATTCCCTTCTTATTCTCTATATTTTTCTCCTCCTTCTCCCTCCCCGCTGATAACCCTCCATGTGATCTCTATTTCTGTGATTCTGTTCCTGTTCTACTTGTTTGTTGAGTTTGTTTTTGTTTTTAAGCTCAGTTGCTGATAGTTGTGAGTTGTCATTTTACTGTTTGTATTTTTGATCATCTTCTTTTTCTTAGATAAGTCCCTTTAACACTTCATATAATAAGAGCTTGGTGATGATGCACTACTTGAACTTGACCTTATCTGGGAAGCACTTTATCTGCCCTTCTATTCTAAATGATTGCTTTGCTGGATAGAGTGATCTTGGATGGGGGTCCTTGCCTTTCAGGACTTTGAATACTTATTTACAGTCCCTTCTTGCCTGCAAGGTTTCTCTTGAGAAATCAGCTGACAGTCTTAAGGGCACTTCTTCATAGGTAACTGTCTCCTTTTCTCTTGCTGCTTTTAAGATTCTCTCCTCTTTAATCTTGGGTAATGTAATTATGATATAGCTTGGTGTGTGCTTCCTTGGGTCCAACTTCTTTGGGACTCCGAGCTTCCTGGACTTCCTGAAAGTCTATTTCCTTTGCCAGATTGGGGAACTTCTTCGTTATTTGTTCAAATAGGTTTTCCACTTCTTGCTCTTCTCCTTCTCCTTCTGGTATGCCTATGATTCAGATGTTGGAACGTTTGACGTTGTCCTGGAGTTTCCTAAACCTCTCCTCATTTTTTTGAATTGTGTCTTCATTGTGTTCTGGTTGAATGTTTATTTCTTCCTTCTGTTCCAAGTCATTGATTTGAGTCCTGGTTTCCTTTCCTTCACTGCTGGTTCCCTGTGTATTTTTCTTTATTTCACTTTCCACAGCCTTCACTTTTCCCTCTATTTTGTGACCATACTCAACCATTTCTGTGAGCATATTGATTACCAGTATTTTGAACTCTGCATCTGATAGATTGGCTATTTCTGCATCACTTAGTTCTATTTTTTGGAGTTTTGATCTGTTCTTTCATTTGGGCCATATTTCTTGGTCTTAGCGCAGCTGTTACATTGTAAGGGGCAGAGCCTTAATATTCACCAGGATAGGGCAACCCACAGTTGTGGCACTGTATATGGGGGAGGGGTCCAAGAGGGAACAATGCCACTTGCTCGGCTCTAGGCTGGCTTTCAGTCACATCCCCCGCTACCCATGAGCAAATTAGGCCCTTCTGGTGCTGATTCTTGGGTGGGTGGGCTGATGTATGTTCTAGGACCCTATGGGTCTCTCCAACCATCTCTCCCATGAGGCTGAGAGTTTCTCCTACCACCTCAACTCTCACATATTTTTTTACAGCCAGAGGTTTTGAGGCTCTATTTCCCCACACTGGAACCCTGGGTTGCATGGTCTGTCTCACTCCCCAGTTGTTCCTCCAGTTTATCCTCACACAAATATGGGACCACCTGGTCGACCAGCCACAGCCTTGACAAGAATCTTCTCCTCCCAGCTGCCTGTATCCGCCCCTATGAACATTCTGGATGAATATTTCTTCTTTAACTCCTTGGTTGTAAGACTTCCATGCAGTTTGATTTTCTGGCTGTTCTGGTTGGTTTTTGTTTTCAAATTTGTTGTTGTCCTTCTTTTAGTTGTACAAGGAGAAAAGAGCTATGTATATCTATATATGCCTCCATCTTGGCCAGAAGTCTAGAACCAATTTAATAAAAAAGAAAATATTTTTTATAAGCAGGAAGGAAATGCACAGAGAACTTGAATTTTTAAGTTGCAAAGAGTAAGGAAAAAGCAACCTTAAGTGACTACATGTATTTACACTCAACAGATACAAACTGACCCACTGATGTGAGCTGGTGACCAATTATGAGGGGACTATATTTAAGCCTTATTTATTTATTAAGAGAAGAATATTTTTCTTTCATTGAAATCTGATGCGGACACCAGCAAGCAGTGTCCACAGCGTTATAGATGAGATGAGACAAATTCACATGGACTACCAAGTCCTGTGGAGAAAAAGGGATGGCATGGCCACACTCTCAAGAGGAGAGTGCGATGACCCTTGCCTTTTTATTGGCTTTAATTTGCATAGGAATACAGGGCACAAAAGGAAAGAAAGCTCATCAATTATTGTCAGGCAGCAATGATCAAATAGATAACATTCGAAGAACTCTGAGGGTCTATTTTGAGTCAGGGTCAAATAACTAAAGGGCCATAAAACTTTGGAAAAACAAACTCATTTCAGACTTGGACCCTTATCATTTAAATTGAGGACATTCTCAACAAAGCAAGTTTCACAGGATTTTATGCATTCTTTCTTAGGCCCGATCACCTCGGGGAACCTGCCCTTTCCAGCACAGGGCTGTATCCACTTCCAGCATTGTTTCAGGCTTAGTGTTGATGGCTGCTGACTGGTTGGGGTGGTGGAGCAGGGGAAGGTCGAGCTGGGGAAGTAATGCAACCAAGAGATTGGGAGACTTCCTGCAGACAGAATGAGGACTCAGGCTCTGTCAAAGCTGAGGGGCAAGGATCCATCACCCGCTTTCTCCATAGCTCCCCAAGTCCTTCGCTGAAGGCCTCCTCATGATCATATCTGTCTTAGGTTGTTCCTCCCTTGAGGAGTATTACCTATCATTGGCTAACCAGTTAGGCACTGGTGGCCAGGCAAGGTGAAATAAAGTGGGCAGAGATAGTGCTCCTACCAGGGAGATAAGCTTTGTCTCCTTAGTGACATAGGGTCTTAGGGTCTCTCACTCAGCCTTAGCTGTGAGGGGTTACAGCTTCTGAAACCTGGCAGGGTGGTTCCCAGCAGAAATCCCCCTATAGAGCAAATAACCTATGTGGGAGAATCTGAAAAGGCTACATAGAAGATGTGATCTCTGTCAATCCAGTGTTGGAAATTCCTATTCTTTGATATAAACTTAATACTGTTTTACTGTTGCAATGTAATAGCCAGACTTTATATATATTATTTTAGCCTTTCACAAAATAAAATAAGTACGCAATGAACAGAGGCCCAACATTCCTACTTTTGTCTTCGATTAGCTTAACTTCTTTCTGCTACCATTCAAAGTCAAAACGCTGAGATAGTCCTGGCTCTTTGGCATCTTTTGTCCCCTGGCAATATCTCTTTTTGTCCCTGTTTGTACCCTCTTCAGTATAGTACATGCTGTTTGTTCTAGCATAGCAACTCTAACGAAAGGAATTTCAGTTTTAGAGATATTGCATATTTGAGATAGAATGCTAACATGGTTTTACATTGTAACATCCTGAGAATGTGCTTAAAGCACTAATTCCGTCAAGTGTTTTCTGGACCCTATTCCCCTTACCCTCCTCCTTATTGAAAAAACATTAGGTTCCCCTGCCTCCAACTACACTCTTGATCCTTAGGCTTCAGCATAAGAATAGTTAACACTTGAAGCCAGAGCTCACTCTATGCTGGCACCACATTCAACACCCTACATGTATTATCCCATTTAATTCTGCGCTTCACTTTATTGCACTTTACAGATACTATGCTGCTGGATGGGGGCGGGGGGGGTCCTGTGTTTGTTCTTTTTTCCCTAATTGAGGGTTTCTGGCAAGCCTGTACTGAGCACGTCTTTTGGTATCATTTTCCCAACAGCGTTTGCTCACTTTATGTCTCTGTGTAACATTTCAGTAATTCCCACAATATTCCATACTTTATTATTGCCATACTTTAGTGGTGAGTATTACATACACTTTGTTGATAAAACAGCAGCAGGGTTTGAGGGGACTGAAATAAATTCTTTGAAAGAAGTTCTACTATGGGGAAAATGCTACCAAAAAGCATCGCATGCAATCATTCGTGAAAGGAAGAGTCAGCCATGGGCAAACCTCATTGGTGTCTCATTTTGAGAAATTGCCAGAGCCAGGCCAACCTTCAGCGGCCACCACCCTGACCGACCAGTCAGCAGACATCAACACTGAGGCAAAAGCCTCCACCAGCCAAAAGGTTATGACTTGCTGAAGGCTCAGTGGATGGTTAACATTTTTTTAACAAAAAGTATTTCACGTTGTTTTGTAGACATAGTACTGGTGCAGACTTAATAGACTCACAGTCCAAATAAACTTAACTTTCGTGTGCACTGTGAAACCCAGAAATTTTTGTGACTCACTTTATTGCAATATTCACTTTATTGTGGTTGTCTGGAACTGAACACTATCTTCGAGGTATGCCTGTAAGAATAAAAAGAAAGCTGATTTCGGATAAGTTACATAACGTCTGCATTCACATAGCTAAGTTCTGAAGCCTGCTCTGGAACCTAGGACGCCCAAGGCCTGTTGAAAGTGCCTAAGGCTGTGCAAATAGTTAGTATTGATTATCTGTTAACACTTCTTGAGAAAAGATGAAGGTACATTTTTACTTAATATTTGGTGTTAAGGTGGTCGGTGATATAGGCTGAGAAAGAATTCACAGAGAGAAAAAAATGCAGAGAGCAAACTTTTATTCTTACTTTTACCAAGAGAGGGAATGGCCTCGGTGCAGAGAAGCACACCCGCCTTGAGCATTAGGGGCTGAGTTTTTACTGGATCAAAAAAGGGGTAGTGTTGGGACCTGGGTAGTCATGGCAATTAGTTGTAATCAGATTTCAGGCTGATAGTGTAGGCTTGTTTGGCTTTTATTTTTGGGTTCAGGGTCCTTGTCCACGGGGTCTGGTATGTCCTGTTTGTGTAAGTTTTAAAACACCTGCGCGGGGGGGGGATGCTTTTAGTAATCTTCCCAGGCCTGAGATTAGAAATCCAGAGAAACAACAGCTAATTGTGCCCCACAGACTGGAGAGAGACAGCTAGCAACGGTGGAGAGGGTCTGACACGGGCTTTTTGTCCTTCTGTTCGGTGGTTGAGAAGATACAACCCACTGACCTCTCTTCCTTACCTATTCTCTCACCTACAACTTGGGGCGCTTACTTTCAGCATAAAAACTCAGAGGAAATACCACCTAACTCTGTACGGAAGAGAAGTAGAAAGTATTTATACATGTTTGATACAGTTAAAACTGTATCAAACATGTATAAATGTTTTTACAGTTAACATGTAAAAACTTTTTAGACATCACACTGACGAGCACTTCTCTGTACACAACAAAACACTGAAACGTCACGTGGGGTAACTATAGTGTCGTCAACGCTGTGGCGTCACGCCGCTAAGTGGAGGCAGAAGGAGTTTAAAGCCTGCACAGAGTCATCCAACTTTCATTAGGCGACTTCAGACCTGGGCGAGCTCTCGGCGAGTGATGCCAGCCCGCCGTGGCCAAGACACCGCGGCAGAAGACACTGGGCCGTTAGGAACACGTGGGAGACTGCGCTCGCGCCAGGCCACGGATCTGACGCACGAACCTAAGTCACCAGGCTCGCCATCGAGGCCTCGCCCATTCCTGTCCCCGGAGCCCGCCTGGGGGCCCCGAGGGGGCGTGGCCAAGGGTAAAACGTGGAGAGTGCGCAGGCGCAGTCAAAGCCCAGTCAATTAGCTAACTATCAGTCTCGCGAGGGTTGAAAGTCGGTGGCGTAGGTGGGTGTCCTGGATGCGGGCGAGACAGACGGTATCGACCGAAGAAGCGGCGAGTCCGCATCTTCGCCTTGGTCTTTCTGTGGCTTTCTTTCCCCTTAGCCGCTACTCCCCGCCCTCCTGTAAATAAGCCCGCCTTTCCTGACCTCAGTGACCCGGTGACCCCGCCCACTCGTCGACGTGATTCCCGCCGTGAGGTGAGCCCCGGCCGAACCCAAGCCCTGCGGAAGAGGACGACGACACCAAGGGGAGGTCGCTGGGCTCGGCTCAGGCTCTTCGCGGAGTCCCAGCGCCTGGGGGCATCTGGGTGGTCCTCTCGCTCCTCCATCAGCCCGTGGCGACGCAGCCACCCAGGCCTAGGCCTTCTCATCCGTGCCGCGCCTGGTCTCCGGCAGCAGCGGGTGACGCAGACGGAACATCATGTCGTCCGCCGCCGACCCTCCGCCATCCCCGCCTCCCGAGAGCGCGCCCTCCAAGCCCGCAGCCTCGGCCGCCAGCAGCGGGAGCAACAGCAGCAACAAAGGCGGCCCCGAGGGCGTCGTGGCCCAGGCCGCCCCCTCCGAGGCCGGCGCAGGCCCCGCGGACTCGGAGATGGAGGTGAGGGTGGCCGGTGCCGTGGGGAGCAGGGAGCTGGTGCTCTGCTTGCGTGTTACTGATCGCAAGCAGATCTGTACTTTTCCTCCTGCGCCCCGACTCGGCCTCAGGCCCCTTGGACCTGACATGATGCTTTGGCCCTTGCGACCTGTGCTGAACCTGCCCGGGCTGACGATGGGTTTCTGGCACCTCACGTTTTTAGGGACTCTTGCCAAATATTCGAGCGCTCTTATTAAACAGATGTTCTTGATTACCGAGACGGAGAGGGTTAGTTTGTTTTTTCACCCCGGACTCCCATAATTCCCTCCCAAATCTAGGTTTTAGTTCCACTAAACTTGGGGGAAGGGCGAGGAAGCGACCCCTTAAGAGTGAGGGATACAGGGGGCGGGGAAGGCATTTAAAAGCTGCGCATCCCAGGACTTGGGCCTCCCTTTCTTAATTCCAGTCCTTGCGAGGGCGGTAACAGTTCTGGGTAGAAAACAATGGCGAGAGCTGGATGGCCTAGTGCGCAGTGGGGATGAGCGAGGCGCAGCTGCTCCGGGGAAGGGAATGGTGGCCCCTCCCCGGCCCTGTTCCTTGCGGAGGGGAGCCACCAAGCTGTGGCAGCTGCCTCGGACCCCGATTTCATGTGAGGGGGGAATGGAGGGGTGGGTGAATGAATTAGTAGGTTGGTCGGCTTTCAGTCCAACTCAGTTCCTCTTCGGAGGCCTTGGCCTTCCTTTGAACATTGATATAGCTCGCCGCGGAGTCGGCCCCTAGGGTTGGGGTTGGCCCCAGGGCTGGGGAGAGTGCTGGGGCGGGGCGAACAGATTCCGGAGCGCCAGGCGGGTCTCTTGGGCGTGCTCCAAGGTTTTTCGATGTCTGGGAACAAAGTGCTCTCTTCTTCCAATTTTTATTCTTGGCCTTCGACCGGTTTAGGCTTTAAGCCCAAAGATTTCTGGTATTTTTCCATCCTGGGATAGGCAGAATGAAGGTAATACGCCTCCAAAAATGAACCTTAATGTAGGGTTAACACAATAAAGGAACGGTGGTGCAATTTAGCAATAGTTTTATCTGTCACCATAGGTCTAATTTAGGGAGACGTGACATTGTGTTGCTGGTTTTTGAAAGCACTTTCAGTGGTGAGGTAGATTTTAGTAGAATAGGACACCTGATGCTCTGTAGTTTTCAGTGATTGGAGATTTGTCTCAAAATCTTACCTCCTTGTAGCCTTTTTTTCTTAAGGTTTTGAATGGTTCTTTTGGACTGATTATCAGGGCCGTTGAACCTGTTTTCTGTGGGTGAGGGAGGTTGAAGTCTGTAACACTGAAATTGTGTTTAAATGAGCAGTTCTTTGCAAAGTCATGTTCATAGTCATTAGCTTCTCAAAAGAATCTGCCATTCAAATTTTGGAATAATAACATGTCTCGCTGGCGATCTGATTTAAATATTAGAAAACTAATTTAAAACCTAAACTGAGTATTTTGATGAGTTGCTGTTTTCAAGTTAAACTATGAATATTGATCTGATAACAAGTGCCCTGTGAAGTCTGGGACATTTTTCTGTGCCCCATGAGGAAAGTGGAATCTGTGGTAGAACCTGGGTCTGGCTCCAAAACTGACCTGTCATTGATCAGTTTGTCTTAACCGGCTGGCTTTAGATTTAGATTGTTTTTTTTCATATTACAGTGCAATTTGGGAGGAGGGTCTTTTAAAATAAATGTACCTTTAGTCTTTTTAACCGAGTTTAGAAATTATTGAGGTTTCCTGGTAAAAACTAGGTTTCAAGCATACATGTGTAATGATAGCTGACCATCTGGATCTGTTTCACAGTTGAAAGAAAAAAAATTGATGCCATTTCCTTGTTTGAAAGTAGAATTTTGAGGTAGGTTTTTTCCAAAATCAGAAAATAATTGAAATCTTTTATTCATGCTTTTTTCCCAATAAAACTGACTTTCCCAGAAGTAATAACTAGCTTTTCCTGTGTATTCAGTTAATTTTTTCTTTTTGCTTGGTACTGGTAGATAGGAAGCGATCCTGGTTTTTTGTTTACTTTGCCATTTTTCTGGCAGTGTGGATGGAGCCTGTCTCCCTCCTCACGCCTCATTGTTGACTGGCCTGGTAGGGAGGTGCACCGGATGCCCCTGGTCACAGTTGCCTCCTTCCTGGAGCCCAGGATTTTTTTAAACTATGAAAGAAGTAATGACTACTTTGGGAAACCACATTTTTAAGGGTATATTTGGCTTTTCAAAGTACCATTTTGTGAGGTAGGCAGCTTTGTTATTTTCACTCGTGGAGACCAGATTTGTGATGAGTTTTCATGGGTCCCTAATTTAGATTCTGCTGTTAACACTGTGCTAAAGGTTAGTGATGAAGTTCGACTTGACCGTAGTCACTTGACCTTAATTCTAGTATTATACTAGCCTCTTCCCAACTTTTTAGTCACACATACCTTTATTAAGCACAGTTTGTACATCATTAATGAAAATTATACTTTTTTTTTTTACCAGCTGTTCCTTTGAATGGATGATTGGAACTGTAGTATAGAAGTTACTGCTGGGTTTGTCTGTGTGTAAATGGTTTGTGGCATTTTTTATGTCTGAGTGAATATATTTGCAAGAATGGTACATTTATTACCAATTTAGAAATCAGATTGTTTGCAACTTAGACTACATGGAATTTTTTTGTTATTATTCCAGAAGATGGAAATAAGGGTGACTAATAATGTTATTTTCCAAGTGTACCTTGTTGTAGCACAGTAGATACTGCAGTCTTATGATTAGAAGGACATATATTTTCTTAACTTTTTATACTATCTTATTTGACTTCATAATTCTTTTATTAGAAACCTTTTCTGAAAGTAATTTTGTTCTAGGATGTTGTCAACAATAATCTTTGTTTTATTCTTGGCAGCAGCTATGCAGATTGCATATTTGGGTTAAATGGTTTGTGCTATTTTAGTATTTCATTTCCTATCAGGTTAAAATCTAGCTGTTAGATGTTAGTCATTTAAGTGTCTAGAAAGTTGGAGACAGGAATATATTACTTAGAATGTTTTGGGGCAGAAATCAGTCCTTAACTATTCTGGAAAAACCATGATTTTTTTCTCTCCTACCAGGAAGTATTTGATGATGCATCTCCTGGAAAGCAAAAAGAAATCCAAGAACCAGATCCAACCTATGAAGAAAAAATGGTATGTTCTTGTATATGACTGGAGTCTGTGATGCTGACTTTTTATTAGCTGATTGCATGCACCAAACTCTATGTTTAATTTTTGTAATTGAGGCACAGGTGGCCAATTGAAATATGTGTAACATGGAAGACTATAAAGTTTGTATCATTTGCCTATATAAAGCAAATTTAGAAGTATTACCTGAATTCACATAATGTTATGCAATTATATGGCTTGTGTTAGGAGAATAATATATGCTCCTTATCCATAGCATTCAGTATGCATGATATCTTTAGAAAAGAGAACATTAATGATGTTATGCTGGAATCCTGAAAGACCCAGGTTACATTTCATATCTTCTAGGAAACTTTGTTGCATGTGACTTAACCAGTATGTAGAAAGAGCTTTAAATTTAAATTCAGATTTAGTAACGTGCTAAGTAATAACTTTATGTGAGGGGGGAATGGAGGGGTGGGTGAATGAAGTTCCACTCCACAACACAACACATTTGTCCTGTCCCGTTAAGGGCAGGACACAGTGTCTTTGGTAGAGTTTAGCATGTTTTTTTGAAACTTACTTTGTCCTATCCTTTCACATTTTCTTCAAGATCATTAAATATGTTTGAATCTTTCAAATAGTTTCAAAATCAAGTATAAGTGATTTATTGCATATGGTTTCTAGTATGCATTGTATATGTGCATACCTCTAATTGTCCTATCTCCTATATTTGCTGTCAAACTTTCTTAAAGAAGAAGAGATATTTGCCAGCTCTACTTTTTCACTCTTTAACTGCCACAATTTAGATTGTGTTAACACCGTGCTAGTGAATGTAATGGCCAATTCTTTGGCTTAATTTTAGTTTTATTCTCCCTGATCTCACTTGACTTGGACCTCCTCAAAATTTTTACTTGCCTTGAGAAACCCTTTTTTATATGATGATGTCCTTTGTCCTTCATTAATTGGAATAATTTCTTCTTAGACATTTTGGTCTTTATCATTAGTTTTCATCTACCATATTTATTTGTAGCCCAGATGCCTCCAGCCATCGTGCTTTCATTTGCTTGCTGGAGTCCCTTTGGCGCCTCTCACTCAGTAAGATCCAAAGCTGAGTTCATTATCTCCCATGCATCTTAGTGTCATTCAGTGAATGACAGTTCATCTTACTGTGTACCTAAGCTGTCCCTGACAGTATCTAATAATTTTAATAGTTTTGGAAATTTAATCTCATAAATATAGAGTGGGACAAAAGTAGGTTTACAGCTGTGAGTACATGAACAAAATTACTCTTGTATTAAAGTTGAATAATTATTGTATTACTTTCCGCATGAGCAAGTGTAGATCCACTTTTGCCGCATCCTGTATTTCTCATCTTTCCCTCAGCACTGCCCAGTATTCCTCTGTAGCATGGTTTCACTGGTTTCTTCACCTCCTTTCTTATGATCTGATCTCTTCTGGAGCTCTTCATATTTTTGCAAAGTAATATTTATGACAAATCCGATGATAATTGAAGGTTTTCAGTGTTTTATTTATTTATTTTACAGTACCTTTCATCTTCATGGTGGCCTCACTGCAGATTCTCATTTCTTCTGAGTTTTTAAATCTTCTCATTTTATTTCTTTTTTCAACATCATGATCTTCACTTAATTTTCTTCTAAATAAGTTCCCATATCATCGGCTGGTTCCTAACCATACATAATTCTTAATAGCCAGCCATCTGCTTTCTTCATTCTTTAACCCAAGATGCTGAGTATTATTTGAGGATGTGAAATCCTGTATTTTTTTGGTTAATAAGACACACCTAGGTTTTAGAGGAGGAAAATGAGGGGGGGGATTTGAAGCAAAAAATGTGGTAAAATATTTAATAACAAATAATACAATATTTCACCAATATAAATGTAAACAGAACAGCATTAACAACCATTATGCCTCCCATATTTGGAGGGGGTGCATTTTATAGTCCAAAAAATACTGTAATAGTACCTATTGTACCAGAACAAATTTGTGATATTTTACTCCTTGGGCTTTCAGTATTTATTACTAATAATCCCATTTAGCCATTCCAACGCTTTACTACTCTGATTAAGCTTTGTACTCCATTTCTACCAACACCCTCCTTTTCTGTAAAGACTTGCGGGTCTGTCTTAACTCAGCTTCCTTTCCATTTCCCAACGTGCATGGCCTCTGCTGTCCTGTGTCACTTCCTCTTGTCTCAGAAAGAAGTTTCCCCAAGGCTATTGATTTTAGTCGTCTATTTGATTTTATAATTTATTTCCTTCAGGTTACTTATTTCATTCTTATGTTTCTGATTTTTCATGTTAGTTTTTTTCCATCTCTCCTATTTAATACCTCAGGTCCTTTTTATTTTAATCATATCACTCTCGGGCAACAAGGACTTGTCTTGTTTTCCCCCTTACTGTTTACCATAGTTCTACTGAGAGTATATTCTGTAAATATTCTGACTTCTTAGTTTTTTGTAACTGGTTTATAACCCCACCAATACTTGAATGAGTAGTGGGAGGGAATTTTGAAATCATTGCATAGAATTTCTGATGGAATTTATTCTTACTTCCTTAAGGCAATAATAGTTCTCAAACTCCACCATGCAGATGGTAATAAAGACCCTTGGATGTTTTTGATGTAATGGGTCATCAGTCACTTTGAAAATAGGCTATCTTAGACATCCAGAGCCATTAAAATGGGGTTGTGGTTTTTTTTTAAGATTTTATTTATTTATTTTTAAAGAGAGGGGGAGGGAGGAAGAGGAGGAAAGAAGCATCCACGTGTGAGAGATACATTGATCTGTTGCCTCTCTCATGCACTGGGATGAACACGCAACCCAGGCATGTGCCATAACTGAGAATTACACCAGTGACCTTCTGCTTCATGGGCAATGCCCAACCCACTGAGCCACATGTCTGGTCATTAAAGGTTTCTGAGCATTAAGAGAGGCATGCTACGATCTAAGAGAGGGTAACTCTTCCCCTTTCTCTGTTGAGAGGTCACCTCTGGTTGAAATTTCAGTGCTACTCACTTCCCATCTTCCCTCGCCTTGCTTTATTTTACCTCTGAGCATTTATCACCTCCTGACAGTCTTACATAATTTACCTATTATGATTATTTTTAATATTGGACTAATGAAAAGTTCAATAAGAGACAAAGTGCCTTTCAGTTTTCACATTGGTGTGATTTTTTAAATTTTTATTTTCTTTTGAAAAATACTTTTTACAACACATTGGTATTTGGACACCTGTGTATTTGCTTTGCTAGGTATTTGCTTTGCTAGGTAAAATGTCTGTCTTTGTAATTCATTGTAAAACTGACGTTTTAAACTTTCATAGGCAGAGATGTAAGTTTATAATTCAGTAAGTTTTATCACATATACACAATCATTTAACCATCACCACAATTACGTGAAATAGTTTCATCATCACAAAAGGTTTGCTCCTGCCCTCTTCTCCTTGCTATTTCAGATCTGCCTTCTATCATTGGTTAGAATCTCATACGGTAGACTCATGCAGTATGTATACGTAGTCTTTTGTGATTGGCTGCTTTTACGTGGCGTAAAGCTTCTGAAACTCACCTGTATTGTTGCATGTGTCAGTAGTTTGTTCCTTGTTATCGCTGTGTTCATTGTATGGAGGGATATTGAAGCCTTGATTTCTGAAGTAATATTTCTGATAAAACGTATCTTAAAATTTTTTGCAGCAAACTGACCGAGCAAACAGATTTGAGTATTTATTAAAGCAGACAGAGCTGTTTGCTCATTTCATTCAGCCTGCTGCTCAGAAGACTCCAACATCACCTTTGAAGATGAAACCAGGGCGCCCACGAATAAAGAAGGATGAGAAACAGAACTTGCTATCAGTTGGCGAGTGAGTAGTAGTTTATATATATATTTTTTTTTATGTAATTTTTTTTAATTTAACTTTTGTTCAAGGACAGTTTTCTTTCTTGTATTCCCAGTCCTGCACCCCCCCCAGTGCTCCCCACCCCCCTTCCATCTCCGCCCCCCACCTTAGTTATTGTCCATGTGTCCTTCATACTTATTCATGTGAGTCCATCCCCTTTTACTCTGTGCTTCTCTCCCCTCTCCCCTCTGGACCCTGTCAGCACGTTCTGTATTTCAGTGTCTTTGGTCACATTTTGCTTGCTTATTTGTTTTATTGTTTAGATTCCTGTTAAAGGTGATATCATATGGTATTTGTCTTTCACTGCCTGGTTTATTTCGCTCAGCATAATGCTTTCCAGCTCCATCCATGATGTTGCAAAGGGTAGGAGCTCCTTCTTCCTTTCTGCAGCATAGAATTCCATTGTGTAAATGTACCATAGTTTTTTGATCCAGTCATCGACCGATGGACATTTAGGTTGCTTCCAACTCTTGGCTATTGTAAATTGTGCTGCTATGAACATCGGGGTGCATAGGTTCTTTTGGATATTTTATTTAAAAAATTGTTTTAGTTCTGTTATTTACTTGGCCCCAGTTGGTTTGGGCAGAATGTAGTTTTACATGCATAAATAAATACAATACCTATAATGCATTCCTTTTTATAGCTTTATGCAGTTTGTGGATTGCAACAACTGTATTGAGTAGGGAATTCAACTGTCATGCCATTCCTTGGCAGGAAACGAATGCAGAGGTTAAGTGACCTGTTTAACATCACATGGAAATAATCAGATTAATCCACGTTTGAATTTAGATTTTACTTGTTGTGTACTGTGGTCTCTCCCAAACCACATACCTATATCAAGGATATTACTTTTATTTAAGTCTTGGCTGGTCTGTGGCATGTTGTAATGATTTATGCCACAACAGTTTGTTTAAAATTGTGTTACACTTAGTTGTCGTTATATAAATTGATGTGTGAAGTTGTATGCCACCCTTAGGAGGCTGTTCAGAATGTATGAAATAACTCTTACATGTTAAACTTACAGGAGATGTTACTACTTTTGAACTAGTTGGATAACTTAAGATGATAGATTTAGGGCAGTCTCATCTCCCTGAATGACCATGTGAAAAGTGAAGTGTGATAAGCAATGAAAATTCTGAAGTTTATGTAAAAGAGGAAATTATAGACTGTTATCAACCATCTTAAATTTACTACACAATTTACAGAAACGTGAGAAGTATGATCTGTGTCTTGAAGGAATTATCAAAAGCATAAACATAAGACCTAATTTTATTTGTTTTCCACTCATCCCATGTATCTTGCTCCTTACCCATTGTCTGAGGGGGAACCCGAAAAAAACCCGTATCATCTTTGGGGGGATGGGCCCCTTGTAGTACAGGCCTCTGAGTGTTCTAGGAACTCAGGTGGTGGTGAATTTTTTCTGAAGATTCTTTCAGCACGTTTGCCCATTTCATGATGGGTGATTTAGGAGCGCACCTACCCGTACCATGCTGAGTGTTCAGCAGCTTTTGACCAAAAACTGGCATTTGCCCCACCCCTCTATTCACCGGATCTCACTCTGAACAACTTTGTTTCCCTGGCTGAAAAAAATCTTGAAAGGAAATGTTTTGCCAACGTGGAAAAGGTGAAACAAAATGGCAGAAGCACTAAAAGGCATCAGAATCGATGAGTTCGATCACTGTTTTGAATGGGGAGAAAATGTCTCGATAGGTGTGTTACATCAAATGGAGAGTACTTTGAAGGTGACTGAAGTTTAAACCTGTAAGAATAAATACACACATTTTATTTTATAATGTCCCTCAGGTGAGGATTCTTTAAAAATTTTTATTTATTTATCCTTAGAGGGGAAGAGAAGGAGAGAGGGGAAGAAATATCAATGTGTGGTTACCTCTCATGTATCCCCTGCTGGGAACCGGCCTGCAACCCAGGCATGTGCCCTGACTGGGAGCAGAACCGCGATTGTTTGGTTCGCAGGCCCGCGTTCAATCTACTGAGCTACACCAGCCAGGGCAAATATACACCTTTTAAATAAATTCTGGGATTTTTGGACCCCACCCCCCTGCCCTAGTATATAACCAGAGTGCTATTATTTAACACCTTCGAAACTTCATGAGAAGACTTGGTACTTCGGATGTGTGTGCATTGTTTCAGACTTGAGAAACTTGCAGCTGTATAAATGGCATCAGTGTCATCAGAGGATGCTCTGGACTCGTGAACTGCAGTAGATACTGTAATGGGGCAGCAATATGATGTCGTAAAAACATTTCTATTAAGAGCCTATAAGATCAAGATATTCTGTGATATATATAAAATTGTCCAGCTTGATCTGCTTGTCAGGGTTGTTGGGGAAATGGAATCTCAGTAGATTTCTACTCTGGATAGAAATTAGGCTATAAATTGGATTTAGGGGTCATAAGAGTAGCACAATCTGATGGTCTCATTTAAAAGAAAATGTTTGTTGATCATATAAAGCTATAAAATTGGATGCTTCAGAATTGGGGAATAAGTAGTTTTACTAACCTAAGATTAAGAAATCTGGCAACACAACTTTAGAAAATTAGTTTTTGAAGGGATGTATCTGACCCTTTTGGGATATCAAATCTGGTGTTGTGTGTTCTGAGTAATTCTGATGAGTTGCTGATTAAGAGTCATTAAGCTCCTAAGTGTCTATTCTGAATTTTCTGCAGCTTTTGGGTTAAAATTGTAGTTTTTAAAATGTAATTTATGGGGCAGTATCTTTTCTGGCAAAAATACTTAAAAAGGTAACTTTGAAATACAAATTACGAGGTTTTACTGGCTGCATCTTTTCTTAAAAGTAAATTATCACATCTAAGTTTATTGTATTCTGGTTAACTTAAGGTACTACATTATTTGAACAGTTTTCTATTTTGGAAAAGCATGTAAAACATTTCAGGTTTAAATTTATATTCTGTATTTCTGTGGTTCACTTTCTTAATCTTAATGTAGATGCCTGTTAAAAAATCACTGTTGTGGGGTCTTGGTCAGCCAGCCTGTCAATGTTAATATAGTAGTAATAGCTAGTTAAAATTAAAGCCAAAACTTACATCTCATGATTTATTTTAAATTTGACAGCTACCGACACCGTAGAACAGAGCAAGAGGAGGATGAAGAGCTATTAACAGAAAGCTCCAAAGCAACCAATGTTTGTACTCGGTTTGAAGACTCTCCTTCGTGTATGTTATACATATTTAATTACTTGATGTTTAGACCAGTTCCCGTTTGGGTTTTTCTTAGCTATAATTTATTAAGGGAATTTTTAGTAATCTTTCAAAATTTACTGATTGGGAAGTCAACCACATTTCTGACAGACACGACAGTGTGTGAGCGGTCGCGGTGCGGCCCTTCGGGGGGACGTAAGATGCCGCCGTGTCCATCCCTGTCGGCACGGGCACGCGAAACTCCAAGTAATTTTGCCTTAATATTGTCAGAGGTAAGAAAAGGCACGTGTAAAGGTGCTTGATGAAGACTTCTCTTATACATCTTATGATTTTGTATTGATTTGTTTAAAAATAATTTTTGAAATTTGTTATTAGTGATTTTGTCCAAAAGAAAACATGGTAGTCAGGTTTAAGTTTTACCCGTATGTGATCTTGATTTGTCCAGCGGCACAGGAACTTCCGTTTGTCTTTACTGAAGCCCAGCATTTTTTTCCACCTTCTTCTCTCACCTGATGACTAGTTTGTGTGATCATAGTAGTTGTCAGAAAAAAAAATGCTATATGCATATATAAAAATAAGGGTCAATATAGGACATACTATTGGGATTTGCTTTTTAATTGTTGTTAACGTGAATTCTTAGCAAATTAAACTTACACAAGACCAGGGTCTGGTTAGATCAAGTGTGTCTTCACTTTTTTTGTGGCGGGGAGTGCTATGGAGTACTCAGTTTCCATCTGTTATTTTTTTTCTCATACAGCTGTAGACCAGAGACAGTTACACGGCATAAAGGGAGAGGAAATTGAATTATTTGGGCTATTTCTTTCTCACAATCCTATATTGTAATTAGTTTTCCCAGCATTGGTTAGCTTTTCATCTTTAAATAGTGTTTTTCAAAAGAAGATGGGATACCAAAGTATTAATTTAAAGAATAAAATCAAGTGATTGTGGTGTATATACTTGATAATTGTTGTGGGTGGGGTGGGGGGAGTATGTAGTAAACCCTGAAAGAGATGCAGAAGTTTCAGAGAACCTCTGTTTGGGTCAGGAACATTTGTGATGACATTAAAAAGGAAATAGAGTCCAGAGTCTCCAGGACCAGGACCAGGACCCGGGCACGCAGGAACTGAGCGATCGGGCAGGTATTCTGTCCACGGTCATGTTTCCTGCAGGTGACTCTCATCTTTCAGATCCATCTGTTCCTGCTCCTCTTGGAACCACAGCAGCTACCTTTAGGGGTGTGCAGTGATACTGGAACTTGCAAATTTCCCATTCTAAAACCCAGGAAAGAAAGTGGGCGTTAGCCCGTGCAGGCCCAGACCAAACTCTGAGTATCAGATGCAAGGTACAGCCTACTTATATTTCTTGTCTTTAAAATGTGCCTTGTGTTCTTTCTTTTGTTTTAGATGTCAAGTGGGGTAAACTGAGAGATTATCAAGTCCGAGGATTAAACTGGCTCATTTCTTTGTATGAGAATGGCATCAATGGCATCCTGGCAGATGAAATGGTATGTGGTCAGTAGTTCTTAAGAAGGTCATATTTTGTGACGTAAATATTTTATAGCATTAAACTTGTGGAAGTGAAGGCTGTATACGTAGCTTTGTTGATGACGATCGAGAACTGGTAGCAGACTCATTGTCTCTCAGACTGACACAAGCAGCTTTAGGTGTGTCAGTGGAACCTGTAACACAGTTATGGAGAGTTTTTTATCTATGAAAGTAACATAGTTTTAAAAATACATTTTGAGAAACATGCTTTGGGTTGACTTGTAATATAATGATTTGGTTATTTCTTCGTGCTTCTATAAAAAACAGGTGAGGTCATTGAATGTTTCATTTATTATCAATAAATTTTTTTTCAGGGTGGTGGTTTGTATAGTTCTATCTCATAAAACATTTTCTCTTGTTGTTATCATATCATTTAGTGAATGTTTAAAAACATTTTTATATACCAGTAGTTCTGAAACAGTTAATTGCTTGGAGATAGGATAGAATCAAAAGAAATGGGTTTCGGTTCTAGCCGTGCTGGGTGACCTTGGAAAAGTTACTTAAACTTCTGGCTTTATTAGATGGTAAGATAAGTACCTCTTTCATATACTTATAAAGATTAAATGACATAGTACTCATAAACTTGACATGTACCAAATTTTGGCATTTATCATCTATTAAAACATAACTTTTAAATGTATATGTCAGGAAGTATAAATATGTGTCTGTTTTGTTTTTAATTGCTTTGTGGTTGTTCTGAAATCTTTCAGGGCCTGGGAAAGACTCTTCAAACAATTTCTCTTCTTGGGTACATGAAACACTATAGAAACATTCCTGGCCCTCATATGGTTTTGGTTCCTAAGTCTACATTGCACAACTGGATGAGTGAATTCAAGAGATGGGTACCAACACTTAGGTCTGTTTGTTTGATAGGCGATAAAGAACAAAGAGTAAGTTTCCAGCTTTTGGATGTAAAAAGAATTTGAATGTAGGCTTGGCAGAGGGGGACAGCTGGAGGAGGTATAAAGACCTGGGGTACAGTAATAAACATGGTCTTTACAGATAGTAGTAGTTTGCAAGTGTGGTGCTGTCTTGGTGGTTAAGAGTCATACGGGGAAAGGAGCTACAGGCTGTAGAGAACTGTAAGAGTGTAGTGCATCTCTCCCGCCTTTGGGAGTGCTTGTATGAGATCAAAGTCTGTCTCATTCTAGCAGCATTTTTTTTGTTGTTGTTGAGAGAAAATGAGTGAAGTGGTTGAAAATTTAAGGAGCCAAATTTTTAGATTGATGCATATAATGGTACTAGTCATAAAACAGTAGTTTTTAAAGGTAGTCCAAGTCAATTACAGTAATTTGGTGAGTTGGTATGATAGCTATCGAAGTAACTTAAAATGTCGAACCATTGACACATCCTTTTAGAGGAAGAAAAGGAAACAATACTATTAAAAATACAAAGCTCGTTTTAAAAATTAACTCAAGCTGTATTTAAAGTTTTTCCCTATCATTCACCTATCAGTGGTGATTATAAATTGTTTTCTCCCTTTATAGATGCTTTGAATATTTTAGGTTACCAAGTTGGTTTTTGTGTTTTGGAGTCCAGTTGTTTAACCACTGTTGCTTCGCTTTCCTCGGTTGCTTGTAAAATGAAAATAGTAATAGCAGTGTCTTAGTACATCCACAAGTACGGAAGGTAGTAAATGCTTACTGCAAGCTGTCCTTCAGTCCAGTCCACTGTAGTCAGAACTACAGGACCGCCCCCCCCCCCCCCCCCCGATCANCCCCCCCCCCCCCCCCGCCTAAACCCGTCTCCTAAGAATTTCAGGACCTAGTGGAATCAAAGAGAAACTACTTTAAGAGTCTGTTGAATTTTGCGCTGAATAAGTTTTCAATTATTTTTTACTAAATGGCTCCAACACTGAAATGGTTAATGAAGTTAACTTTAGTGATAAGCTGATTCTAGATGCTTGCATAATATAGGTAACTCTAGCCTTTTTTAATATTCTCACACCTTCTTTGTATTAGATTACTTGTCATCCACAAATTTAATGTATAGTTTATTTCTGCCTGAGATATGTGTGTATACATATATATATATATATATATATGTATTTTTTTTTTGTCTTGCTACACAGGCTGCTTTTGTCAGAGATGTTTTATTACCAGGAGAATGGGATGTATGCGTAACATCCTATGAAATGCTTATTAAAGAGAAGTCAGTTTTCAAAAAATTCAATTGGAGGTACTTAGTTATAGATGAAGCTCACAGGATCAAAAATGAGAAATCTAAGGTAATTTGACACTTACTGTGAAAATTATTTGTGCTATTATGTGATCAGTATGTAGTGTATCGTGATGATGAATTTGGTTCTTTCAGTTGTCCGAGATAGTGAGAGAGTTCAAGACTACAAATCGACTATTACTGACTGGGACACCCCTTCAAAACAACTTGCATGAGCTCTGGTCACTTCTCAATTTTCTGTTACCAGATGTTTTTAATTCAGCTGATGTAAGTATTTCTGATTGTTCTCGGATTAGATTTATGGTGTTTTTGTTTAAATGCTATACATTTTCTTGTAATAGAATTGGCCTGCTTTTCAGCACTGCTTGAGAAAATCATTAACTTTTTGTGCCTTTACCAAGTTAGCCTGGTATAACCTAGTACGCTTTTTACACATCCTGAAAATTTACTTTTGTGCCTTTTATTTTTAATTTCATTTTATGTCATTGTTTTCTCTCTTTGCAATGTCATAGATTTGCGTTTCTGATGGGTGATCATGACCTTTGTTTCAGTGGTTGTGGGTAGACTGCTTATGTTCTTAAGGTCCTGCTCTGGGGTTTCTCCAAATGAGTTTTTGTGCCTCTCCTTGCCTGTGTGTTAGATCCCAAAGATGCAATCTAAAACTTCCCAAGACAGCCTTCAAATTTGTTGAAATATGCCTAGCCATTTTTTCATGTTCTAACAATTGTAGAACCTGACCAATTGCCTTTATATATTATTCGCAGTGAAATGGTTGATTAGCTATTTGAACAGTTGGTTGTTTCTACAAACATAGTATTTATGTCAAGAGTTTATGCTCTTAATAATTTCAGATTTTTGCCTGACCAGGGTCATTTTGAACCTTTTGTCCCATGCCGGGAGGGGAGGGGAGAGAGAGTTTTGAAGAGTTCTGTGTTAGTTTGTTTATTCAAATAAGTTCTTAGGTGTTAATTTTGGTTTGGTATGTTAAGGAACATTTTAAAAGAACAGAAATTTGTGTTTTTGAAAGATTTTTAGTCTCAAAGTTTTTTAGTTGTGCATGTGCACACTTTTGTCTGAGGTGGTTTCTTTTTTTTACTGTATTGACACTGAATCACTTCTGTTAAAGATTTTAGTTAACCATGAATTTTAAGATTCTGTTTACTAACTTAGAAAATACATATATAGTAAATATACTGAAGCGGTAAGGAAAACTAACTTAAGTCGTACCCAAACACTAATGAAATGTTAGTAATCTTAATATCACTTTTAGTAAATTTAATTGAAATTGACGTTGTTCTAGAAACCTTGTATCTGAGTCATCTGAGCTGTCTTAGAGAACAAACTGTAAAGTGATTCTAATTTTGCAGGTTTTCTGAAACAGGAAGGATATTTTTCAAGAATATTAATTTTCTAGTTTTTATAAACTTGCTTTCTGATTATTTTTGCTGAGAATTATATCTTGATATGTTTTAGAAAAATGTTGGGAAGTAATATGATTCTCAAATTTGTTGAGTTGTTAATGACAATGTACATATGAAAAATGGGATTGAACTAAATGATTTTTGTGGTTTACATGTCAAGTATTAAACAGTTCTAGAAATCGTTATAGCTAGCATGATAGGATATTTGCAGTTAATAACATCTCTGATCTTAGGGTATTTTTTATTTGTTAATCTAGGACTTTGATTCCTGGTTTGATACAAATAACTGCCTTGGGGATCAGAAGCTAGTTGAGAGGCTTCACATGGTAAGTGTTCGTAGGGGTTGGAGCAGGTTTCCGGAGGGTGGTGATAGAGACTTAAATTAGGGGGTGGCACCTCTGTTAACCAAAGAGCACAGTGGCTTCAGAATCCCGTCTGCTCGCATCCTGCCACTTAACTGGTCTTGTAACAGGGTAAGGAGTGGTGTGGGGGGTTTAGTGTTAAAGCTTGGCATGCAGTCCTGGATTAATGACAGGAAAAAGTAGTCCCCTGGGGTTAAGAAAAAGTAAGTGGGGGAAAGAAGAGCTGCATAAGGATTAACATAAACAAGCTTCCAAAGGTTAGTTCCATTTACATTCTTTAGAAGAATCTAACAGGTTCCATTTCGAAAGGCTAAAACTCCATCTGTTCTGTTTCGTTATTGTTATTATTTTAGAGAGAGGGGAAGGAGAAAGAGGGAGAGAAATATCGATGAGATACAGTGATCGGTTGTCTCCCTCTCGTGCCTAACCAGGGCCAGCCAGCCTGCAACCCAGGCATGTGCCCTGACTGGGTTTCTGACCCCTGACCTTTCGCTCTGTGGGATGATGCCCAGCCAGCTGAACCACACTGGTTCGGGTTCTGTTTCTAAATCCAGTGACTGTGTAAGCAACTCCTAACAGTACATTGTGAGCAGAGTTGATGTTTTGCTGTGAATTATAGTTCTGTCCTTCCTGTGAAGGTTTGTAAGTGGAAGTTGGTAGATAAGAGAAATTTCTCTAATAGACTCCCAGATTAAGAAATCCTGGCCAGCAGGAAAAAGCCAGACCTTGTAAGTGAGGCATATAAGGCCTTTCATGACCTAACTGGAGTTCTCAACCACTGACGTTTCGGTCTGGATAATTCTTTCAGGAGAAGAAGGTGGTTTCCCTGTTTAACAGTATCCTGACACTTGTGTGATAGGTACCTGTGACAAGCCCCAATGGTGATAGCTGAAAATGCCCATAATTACAGATGTTCTGTTCCAGAGGCACAGTTCCCCTTCCATGATCTAACCTTTCTAATGCTTTTTCAACTTCTATTTTACTTCTTTATAGAATATTTTTTTAATTACAGCTGACATTCAGTATTATATTAGTTTCATAGGTACGGCATAGTTCTTAGGCCTTTATAATTTACAACATGAGTTATATATGCCCTTGTGTTACCCTTCAGGAACTCACTAGTAAATTGTTACATATATGGAAGGAGAAGTTCTAAAATTAACATTATATTCAAGCAGATAAATTTCTTTCCTGTATGATTAATAGGCAAATGTTAAGATCTTGAAATTAATTAAAGTTACAGATGAGGTCATCTCCTTTTTTGTTGTTGTTTGTTTTACTCTTAAGGTTTTGCGTCCATTCCTCCTCCGTCGAATTAAGGCTGATGTTGAAAAGAGTTTACCTCCAAAGAAGGAAGTAAAAATCTATGTGGGGCTCAGCAAAATGCAGAGGGAATGGTATGTAATATCACTATTGATTCTTCACTAATTTTTATTTGTATATTTTCCTAATTTGTAACTTCCAGGAATTTCTGTTTGTTGAATTGAACTCAGCCTGAAGAGTTTTCTGGTCATCCAACATAGGGCTTACCAGTCAAATTTATGGAACTATTAGATGATAGAATCGGGATGAGAGGCTTAGGAATCTGAAAATTCAACTTGAGATTTATTGAATGGGAATACAATAGAAAGCCCTCTACTTGAGCCTTTCAAAAAGAAAGCTGCACAGATGTGAGACATGTATGGTTAACTTGGTAGGTCATAAATACTGGATCATATGGGTTGCTGATAGTCTGATGAAGTTACAGATTATTTGTACGAACATCAGAAAAATTCAGTACTTTATTTTATTCTGCAAAACTACATTTACTTAATTAACTGAAAAGACTCCATGCCTCACCCTGGCTGGTGTTGTAGTTCAGTGGATTGAGCGCGGGTCTGTGAACCAAAGGGTTGCCAGTTCGATTCCTAGTTGGGGCACATGCCTGGGTTGCGGGCCAAGTCCCCAGTTGGGGCACAGGAGAGGTAACCACACATTGGTGTTTTCTCTCCCTGTCCTTCCCTTCTCCTCTCTCTCAAAATCAATAAATAAAATCTTAAAAAAAAGATTTCATTCCTTGTTGATGTCTTGTTCTAGGCAGGATAAAATGTCCTTTTGCAAAATAATGGTGATGATACATGGTAGCTATTTTCAAATACGTACATAGGACAAAATTTAAAATACTTAAAAACCCTTACAAGTTTCTTCTTTTCCTTGCCTAAGTTTTATGGGTGTATGAAATTCAAAGTGCTGGAAACCTCTTAGTATTAATTTTTATTCATTTGTTCTGTGATGGCTCAACATGAATCAACAGTGTGAAGTAGATGCAGAGATGCTGCGACCTTGGCCGTATTAATATAAGTAAAGTGTTTAATGGCAGGAAATCTAATAGCCACCCTATTCTTTATTGGTTACTCCATGTCTCAGGTATACTCAGTTCTGTCCTTAATATTGATAGGAATTTACACAGGGGGCTGGAGTTGTTGGGAAACATACTGAAAGGCTGTAATTTATTTTTTATAATGTGAATACTTTATTGTCTGGTTTTTGTTTTAAGATTTTATTTATTTTTGGTGGGGGAGGGGGAGAGCGATCCCCGAGAAACACTGATGTGCAAGAGAAGCATCACTGGGTTGGATGCTTCTCGCACACACACAAACGGGCATGGCCCAAGACTCAGGCGTGTGCCCTGACCGGGCATGGAACCTGCAGCCTTTGGTTTCACAAGCCAGTGCTCACCCACTGAACCACACCACCCAGGACACCAAAGGCTGTAATTTGAAGAAATGGGTGTGTTATTTGGGAAAGAACTGTCATAGAGCGCAGACCATCTTAAATGTTCTTAAAACTTCCGAAAGGTTTTTATAGGGTAGCAAAGATACTAGACTTACTTTGTATGGCTCTAAAATACAAAACTTAAAATGAGTTAGTGCTAAAAAGGAAGACATCTTTTTTAGTTAAACATACTGGTAAACTTTACAATAGAATTGTAATTGTGATTAGAAGGACCACCTTTAATTATATTTCATACCCCATAATTGGAGTTGTTAAGCATAGGTTGTGTAGATTATTTAACGTGTTGTTCAGAGGTTTCCAGGTTCTTAAACTTTGGTATTCAGGCAGATTGTTCCTTTCTGCGGGGAATGTCTAAAGGGTTAGTGTATAGTCAAGGCTTTCTACTATCTGGCTTGTGGCTGGAGCTTTATTGCCCTATCCCATGTACTTCTGTTTATACTTAAGTCATGTTGTATTTATCTTAGGCTCATCGTTATGTTTTACCTCTCCTGAGTCTGCCTTCCTCCTCAGATTAGTGTTCTTACCCAGAAACTGTACTTGCTACAATGAATAGTAAATAGTGACGCTGTCCTGCTGGAACAGACTACAAAACAAAATTATGTCTAAAATATACAAATTATGCTTATTAATTATTTTTAAATGTGTTGTTTTAATTTATCACTAGATAAATTTATACTATATTGGGCCTCAAGACCCAAAGCATAAGTGTCAACATTAGAACATTGAGGGCAATAAAGAAAAACAGCAAGAAAAAGAAAGAGGTTATGTATGGTAAATGCCTAACCACACCTTAGAAATGGATGGGTTGTTTATATAGGTATTTTCGGGTTGAGATGGGGAAGGGGATTGAGCGTGTAAGGTGGTAGGGACAGGAGAGAACGTGTGAGACCTCTTACGATATTTTTCTTCTCCACAGGTATACTCGGATATTAATGAAGGATATAGATATACTGAACTCCGCAGGGAAGATGGACAAAATGAGGCTGCTGAACATCCTGATGCAGTTGAGGAAGTGCTGTAACCACCCGTACCTCTTCGATGGGGCCGAACCGGGCCCGCCTTACACGACAGACATGCATCTCGTCACCAACAGTGGCAAGATGGTGGTGCTAGACAAGCTGCTTCCCAAGTTAAAAGAACAAGGTACCTGGGTTACTGGTATCAAATGAAGAAGTAGTGAAAACTTCTGTAAATTGAAAAGAGCTCCGGCATTTCCTAAAGTTGTGATGTAGAATGTTTTAGTACTTCTGAGTTCCACCTTTCTCCAAACTACAGGCCTTAAATCTTTTAGAAAGTGATTAGGGCAGCGATAGATATTCCTTGGATCGAGGGGGGGGAGTTCTTGTACGAGGTCTGTCCAGAAGGTCTCCAGCCATGTAATATGAAAAATAAAAACATTTATTGAAGAAGGTACAAGAAACATTGTACATAGAACAGGACACCTCAGTCCCCTTCAAAGTAGGCACCTTCGGGCCTCACATAGTTCTCCCAATCACCATCAGCTGCCCCAGCGTATTTCCCTGAAATTCATCAATGGTCTCAAATCTCATCCCTTTCAAGGATGATTTTAGTTTTTGGAAAAGCCAGGAGTCGCAGGCAGCAAATCTGGGCTGTAAGGGGAGCTTAGTCACCTGGATGATTTGATGTTTTGCCAAAAAATTGCACGAGATATGATGCATGAGTGAGCATGTTGAAACTGCCAGTCACCAGTTGCCCATAGCCACAGCCTTCTAAATCATCTGAATAATTTCCGCAGAGGAATGTTCAAGTATAGTGCAAAATTTGGTGTAGATTCATTGCTCTTGTCACTTAGTCATTTCGAATGTGATGGCCACATAGTACACATGCTCACACCATGGTGTCTGTTGCCACTACTGACTAGTACAGCGAAGTCATCTTTGTTCACTCATGAGCATTCCAGTCCGCTCTCCTGGGCTGCAACGTCACACTGATGTTGCACAAACTGTTCTTGTTGTAGTAACAGTGGCCGGACTATTTCTGGACAGATCTCGTATATGCTTTCCCAGAAACACCAACTCCTTGTTGTGAGATGCCAAGAATGCTTTTCCCACCTATGCACAGTTCCCAGATCTGTGTTGTGCCTGTGGTATTGGTTTTCAGTTATTTGGTTAAATATTACATGCATGGATCCAAAGCAGTTTTATTTACAGCATGCTGGCTTTTTATATCAAAGTGAATATGTGATAGGTATGGGCATATTAAATGAATGTAGAGCAAACTTAGTGTGAAGCCAGCGTCAACAATAATAGACTCATGGCAAAACTTGTTTTTTATTTGTATTACATCTGCTTGTCTCCTCAGATTTTGGATATCTCCATTTGTGTTTCTCTGTGTATCTTGATAAGAATAATAGTTACAGCAATAGATGACTCTCCTACAGGATGCTGACTATGAAAAATACAGTAAAAGTTGTTAGTGAATTGGTTTTATTTTTCCTTTTTAAAACCTTTTGTAAAAATGTACTTTCTAAAATGTTGTAGAAAGTGAAGTTTAATTACTTTGAAAGTAAAGTAATTAAAAGAATTGAATTGGTGGGAAGGGGTGGCAATACTCAGATATTCGTGACAGCCATAATAAATTCTGCAAGGAAAATGGAGACTGTTGAACATCCTTGTGTGCATCTGGGGTTGTGGAAGGTGGGACACCAGCAAATTATCAGCACAGGGAATTTCATTGTCATTTTTTCCAAACGATCCTTTTGTCTTCATACATTCTATGGAAGGTGCTGCACAACTGGCTGAAGCAGTGGGAGGCAGTTGAATAATGTGAATCATGGAGATAAATGAAGGGCTCTCAGTGGAGATGTGAGGCACTCAGGTGTGGTCCTTCAGTGTGGGGTGGGTCTTCAGCACTAGTTGAAGAGCCTCAGGTATTGGGTGGGGGGGGTACGCAGGGCTGTGCACGTGGAAGAGCCGTGTGATTATTTCTATTTCAAATACTTTTTTTATTTAGTGTGCTGTTAAATATTACCTTTTTAATGTATGTCATAAAGGGAAAAACGAGGAATGATTGACTTGGATAATAAGCAATGTATGAGTATAGTTTTTCTTGTAATCAACTAGGTAACTTAAAATTAAGGGATAAAAGGTTAGTGTTGGTTCTGAGTAGCTTTAAAGTTTTAAAGAAATGCCTCTTATTGTTGAAGCTTCTGATCACATACCGTTATATTCACCAACAGGTTCACGAGTACTAATCTTCAGTCAGATGACAAGGGTGTTGGACATTTTGGAAGATTATTGCATGTGGAGAAATTATGAGTACTGCAGACTGGATGGTCAGACGCCCCATGATGAGAGACAAGTGAGTAAAATCCAGGGAGGGGAGATAAAAAAAAATTAGATAAAACCATTTGTTGTCTGACATTTCTTTTCTTTTATGTCTGTAGGAGTCCATCAATGCATTTAATGAACCAAACAGCACAAAGTTTGTTTTCATGTTAAGCACACGTGCTGGTGGCCTGGGTATCAATCTTGCTACTGCTGATGTAGTAATTTTATATGATTCAGATTGGAATCCCCAAGTAGATCTCCAGGCTATGGTAAGAGATAACAAATACACTTGTTCTGTGCTTACAGATTTTTTATGAGTCACACTTACAAGTTCCCTGTTTATTGGCTAGAACTAATCACATAACTGACTACAAGGGAATTGCTTATAGATTCGGCCTAGGATGAAAGGGAAATGGGTTTGCTGAGCTGCTAACCTGCCTGCTACTTTAGATGCTGACCACAGCAGAAAGACTTTTTCTTTTTAAAAGGCGCAGGGAGATGAGAAAAAGAGGGGGGGCAACATTGATGGGTTGCCTTTTGTACATGCCTTGGAAGGGACGAACCTCCAGCTTCAGCATGTGTCTTGAGCAGGAATTGAACCCATGGCCTTGGAGGTTGTGGGACGACATCCAACCAACTGACCCACTCTGGCCTGGGAAGGAAGGCCCTTTTGTGAGGAAGTTTATGATCTGTAGATTTAGTAAAAAACTTAAAAATTCTTAAGATACTGCTAATGACTTGACCATGATATTGGTGACCATAAAAACCCAACTGTTAAATATCTGGTTTTAGTCACTTTCTTCCTGGAGTCTTTGTAAGGGTGGCTAGGGAAAATTGATCAATTAGGGATATTTGGTAGGAATGTGGTTTGTAAACTTCCCAGACGTTAACAGAAAATGGAATTCTCATTAATTTGATGACTTGTCTGTAGTTAATTGGGTAATATTTAAAGACTGATGTTTTTATAATGGTGGAATTTATAGCAGTGAAAATTTATATTTAGGTAGAAAAACATTTTGAATTTAAAGCTAAGAAAAAATGATTTTTTAAAAACTTCTGTCATTTAAAAACTAATTTCTTCTTGCCTAGAGATGTTATGTGTATTTTATCTCGACATAATCTAGTAAAATTAGTCTGGTAGTTTCTAACAGAGTCAGCCACTATGGTGTGCTCCATAGTTTCTAAAAGTTTTCCTTTTAGATAACCAAATAGTGTGATTGAAACTAAGAAAGTGAGAATTTAAGGAATAGTAAGTTTCTTAAATAGTTAAGTTTAATTACTTAACTTTGAAAGTAAAGTAATTAAAAGAATTGAGTTGGTGGGTAGGGGTGGCAATACTCAGATATTAGTGACAGCCATAATAAATTCTGCAAGGAAAGTGGAGACTGTTGAACATCCTTGTGTGCATCTGGGGTTGTGGAAGGTGGGACACCAGCAAATTATCAGCCCAGGGAATTTCATAATCGTCTTTTCGAAATGATCCTTTTGTCTTCATACATTCTATGGAAGGCGTTGAACAACTGGCTGAATACTGTGAATCTGTTTTTAGGTATAATTATTTTGTTACATAGTTTTTAAAAGCTTTGTACTTGAAAATATGTAAATCTTGTTTCTCAGTATACACAAATGTTATTATATGAATTTTTAACGTACTTGGAAAATATGATAATTTGCCTAGGACCGAGCACACAGAATTGGACAAACCAAGACAGTCCGAGTGTTCCGCTTTATAACTGATAACACTGTGGAAGAAAGAATAGTGGAACGTGCTGAAATGAAACTCAGACTGGATTCTATAGTCATTCAACAAGGTGAGCCTCAGAACCTTAAAAAATTTTATCACATGGGATTGATGCATGTTTTTTTCCTGGATTATTTAGGAGATTCTTATTAAGCATCTACTGAATCAAGCCAGCAGGCAGAGATAGTAAGCTTTGGTTTTGCTAAGAGGAGGATGAGTTTGGGCTTAGGAAGGTTTACGTTTGAATATGGACTCTGCCAGTTAGTGGTTCTTTCACACTATCTGAGCCTGTTTTTTATCTTATTAAATGGGGATAGAGGTAACTACTGTTTCGTATTTTTAAGGATTAAAAGGGACAGTGTACATAAAATTACTAGCATTCAATGTGATGCATATTGACTAGAGCTGTGGTGATTATTATTTATGTGTACTAAGCACTGCATTGATTGTTCTTAGTGGGACTGAAGAAATAAAAACAAAACTCAGAGAAGCTCATTATATTCTTTTTCTAGTCTTTATTGAGCTCCCAGCAGATGCCAAGCACTGTTCTTAGTGCTGACAAGATAATGGGGCGTGAAACTGACAACCATTCCGGCTTTCAAGGAGTTTGTAATTGAGTAAGAGGGAGACGTGGAATAAACAGTTATGTGAATGGGACTGCAGGAAAGAGGGGTTTTATTCTGAATTGAGGGGAGATTCACGTTCTCACTGTAGATCAGCTTTTAAAAAGGAAGACATTTATATTTTCATGAAGCTTATAGTAAAGTTGGTGATGGGATTCATAAAATGCCAAAATGGAAAAAAAACCCTCCTTCACTAAGCCCACATTCCTTTCCTTCTTATACTGCCTCATGAGCATCTACTCCTTACCTGTCTGTAAAACTGGGAGGTACACTGTTGACATGTTTACCGAGTACTTCATGTATGTGTCTTGGTTTTGCCAACCTGTCTCTAATTTCCATGTAAATGTCCCATTTCTTTGATTTCCTGTAATACCAACCATAGTATAGACTTTACCATCCATCGTCTCCTTTAGTTTTCATGCCAGTTTGAGCTTGAATTCAGGTAGAAGCAGAAGCAAGGCACTTGTCCACCATTTGTAATTCAAATGTCACTGCTAGGATGTGACTCAGGCAAGGGATCAAGAACTATGTTAACTATGTGGTGAAGCATTTAATTAGGAAAATCTCTGGGCACTTCCAGGGCTGGCCAAAGAGCGAAGCTACTCGTGTACGATGTAATGACTGAGTTGGGGGTTTTTTACCCTCACATTTATCTGTGTGTTTAGATGTGGTTCTTGTTCTCAATTATTTTCATCTATGAATCGTGTTTGTTTTTAAATTAAAATATTAATTCCTGCCCTGGCCAAGGTTGGTGTGGTTGGAGCATTGTCCTATAAACCAAAAGGGGTCGTAGGTTCGATTTCCAATCAGGGCATACACCTAGGTTGAGGGTTTGGTCTCCTGTTGGGGCACATACAAGAGGCAGTCGATCGAGGTTTCTCTTCCCCTCTCCGATCTCCCTGTCTAAAATCAATAAGCACATCCTTGGATGAGGATAAAAAAATAAGTAATATTAATTCCTTTATAGTCAATTTAGAAAATCTATTTGAGTTTTTCATTTTTCAACTTAGTTTTTTTATTTGTCTTTTCTAATTTACTGGGGGAAATTTTGTGCCTAGTAGCTTTGTTAATTCCATTTGTAGATATATCAGTCTAGCAGCAAGCCTTGGGTGCATAGCTCTGTGATACTGTCTTAGGGGCTGAGGGATGTACTTCAAAATAGGAGAAAACCCGGAAGTACTTCTCCCTGTCCAACAGGGAAGTCATTTCCGTCAGCCTAAGAACATTTTGACAAGTGTGATAGGCTTCCCTCCAAAATAAAATACCGTGGATACAGAAGGTCCCCCCCATATCCATGGTTTCACTTTATGCAGTTTCAGTTACCAGTAGTCAACCACAGTTCAGCATCATTAAAGGGAAAATTCCAGAAATAAGCAATACATAACTTTTTTTTTTTAAATCATCACCTGAAAATATGTTGATTGATTTTAGAAAAAGAGAGGAGGAAGGAAAGGGGGAGCAGAGAAACAGCAATATGAGAGAAACGTTGAAACTTTATCCTAAGTATGTACTTATAGGAAAACAACATAGTATATACAGAGTTTAGTACTATCTGTGGTTTAAGGCTTCCACTGGAGGCTTGGAACATGTCCCCTCTTGGATAAGTGGGGACTGCTGTATACTGTAACTTTGCAACTCACAGATGTTTGGTTGTGCCTTCTATTATGGACTTAAAACCATAATACAAGTTGCAGCCAACAGCTTGGACCTTCATCCACCTGTTACAAGGGGTTGGAGTACAAATGCTGAAGCCTTGGATGAGTGTGTGTGAGTGGCCCTGAGAGTGGAAAAGTTCTGTGTGGTGTTTCCTTTTGTTTCGATGCCTTTCTGAAAACACGAATTAAAGAGTTGGCAAAGTTCTCGCCAGTTTAAGACCTAACTTTTCTGATACTGAGTTTTTTCTGTATTCAAAATAAGTTGGCCCTGGCCGGCGTAGCTCAGTGGATTGAGCGCGGGCCTGCGAACCAGCCGATCGCGGTTCGATTCCCAGTCAGGGCACATGCCTGGGTTGCAGGCCGGTTCCTTGCAGGCTAACTACCAGCAGGGGACGCACAAAAGGCAACCGTACATTGATGTTTCTCTCCCTCTCTCCTTCCCCTCTGAAGATAAATAAATAAATAAAATCTTAAAAAAAAAAAAGCTTTCAATGCTTTCAGTTCTTAAGATTGAAGTTTTCAGAAATTGGTGTATGTTTCTGTCCTTATATAAAATTTGCCAATATGGAGGGTTTTTTGTACTTCATCATTCTAAATGGATTTGGGGGTTTAGTATTAACATCTTTCTGCTTTAAGAAACTTCTTCTGTTTATAATACTCTCATCCATTGATACTTTCTAGAAGATAATCTTACTAATTTCGATTTTCACATATCCTATATGTGAATAAACCGAAATGATTGATGTTTGAGGCAAAATGACAGCATTACACCTGACGTTGGAATTCTAGGTTTCCAGTGAAATAAAGTCGGTTAAGTTAACATTATACAACATAACCTGTTTTTAGGAAGACTTGTGGATCAGAATCTGAACAAAATTGGGAAAGATGAAATGCTTCAAATGATTAGACACGGAGCGACACATGTATTTGCTTCGAAGGAAAGTGAGATCACTGATGAGGATATTGATGGTATCTTGGAACGGGGTGCAAAGAAGGTGAGGTACAGATTAAATGATGATGTTCTTAATACATAACATTTCAAACCAAAACTGAGGAGATGTTTGTTCCGTGAATTACAGTAATTTTCGTAAAAGGAAGCTTTTGTATACTGTGAGGCCTGATCCACGTGGACTATAGTTCTCATGCTTTTTAAATTCTTAATCTAACAAGGTGTTTCCTTTGTTCCCTAGACCGCAGAGATGAATGAAAAGCTCTCCAAGATGGGTGAGAGCTCACTTAGAAACTTTACCATGGATACAGAGTCGAGCGTTTATAACTTCGAAGGGGAAGATTACAGAGAAAAACAGAAGGTAATTTAGAATTACTTGAAGGCTTTATTTTGCTCACAACGTAGAATTTTAAATGTTAGTTATAAATTTGTCTCAAACAACAGTCATTTCTGTTATTCACATCTAAATTATTATTTCATGTTAAATTTAATGTCAAAGTTTTAGTTTATAACCCCTGAAATGGTTTAAAGGCTTATGTTATGAAGAGTACTGTATACTGTTTAGTATAGTGAAGTACATGGTAGGGAAATACGTTGTATGGGCATGTATGCAATAATTTGATACATTTGAAAATTAAAATTATTGCCAAAAATTGTGACTACCTTCTTAGAATTTGTTTTTCAAATTTTAAATTCTAATTTTAAATTGGCTGATAATAATTAAAGAAATTTCATAAGCAGTAATTGAAATAGAGAAATTGGAAGTCCCTCCAGAGTAGATGAAAAAAATGCTACCTAGTGTTGTCATTCAAAGGTTACCTAGTGTTAACCCTTAAACATGTATTTCTTCTGAATATTTTCTAGGCTGAATATGTATCAACATTTTTCTCCTAATTTGGATTGTAGCATATGTTCTGCGGCATTTTTTTCACCCAACATAATTATTAATTTGGCCAAAACATCCTTACTGAATAGCTCGGACTGTTAATTAAGACTCTGTCCTGAGTGTTAATCACACACAGTGCGGAACAAAGTACCATAGTCTCTCTTGTCGAGGTTATGGCCCAGGACTTGATGGCTGTCTTTCCATTTGCAAACAGTAGTCTTAATGATACACTCAGTATGAGTTGTATTCATGTAAGATGTACGGCTGTTTGTAATAAAGTGGTGCTTTGAATTGTTTCCCACGTGCTAGATCGCGTTCACAGAGTGGATCGAGCCCCCCAAACGAGAAAGGAAAGCCAACTATGCAGTGGACGCCTATTTCAGGGAAGCCCTTCGCGTCAGTGAACCTAAAGCCCCCAAGGTGAGTTGACAGCGCACAAAAATTTCAAAAGATACTGGAAATGTGAATTTTTTTCTTACATTAGGATAAAAACAGATTGAGAATTACATTTTGTGGGTTTTTTTTAATGGTTGCTTAGTTACAGTTGTCCCCATTCTCTCCCACTGCTTTCCCCTGCCCCACCCCTGTTCCCAAAGACAATCTCCTGCCCTATTGCCCTGACCGTGGGTCCTTTGTACTTGTTCCTTGGCTTGACCTTCCCCCTCTTCTGCCCCTCCTTCCCCAGTTACCTGCCTCCTACCACCCCTCTGGTCACTGTTAGATTGTTCTTTATCTCCTTGTCTTTGGTTCTTTTTTGTTCCTTTTGTTGATTAGGGTCCACTTATAGGTTAATCATATGGGATGTGTCTTTTCACAGCTTGGCTTATTTGATTTAGCATAATGCTCTACAGTTCCATCCATGCTGTCCCGGAGGATAGGAGCTCCTACTTTCTGCTGTGTAGTATCCCATTGTGTAAGGGTACCATGAGTTTTGGGCACACTCACTTACTGATGGGCACTTAGGCTGTTTCCAGCCTGGCTGGAAATTGTGCTGTTGTAAATTGTGCTGCTTTGAACATTGGAGCGCATAGGTTCTTTTGGATTGGTGTTTGGGGTTCTTAGCGTATAATCCCAGAAGTGTTGTGGGACTTTTTATTTTATTTTATTTTTTCAAATTTTATTTAATTATTTTTCAAGTACAGTTTTCTGTCTATTACTCCCATCCCATCCCACCCCTGTGCAGACTTTTTAATAGTGTTCCTTAATTGTTAGATGTTTTCTATAAATTAATTGTGAGTCTGTGCATTTAAATTTCGATTTTTTTTCCCTGTTTTATTGAAAAATTCACTTGCTTGAAAAATTAATTAACTGTCTTGGTTTATGGAATAAAGATGATTAGAGATAGATTTAAAGCAAAATAGTTTCTTTATGGACAATACTATTTTTCTTATTCTTTAGGCTCCTCGGCCTCCAAAACAACCCAATGTTCAGGATTTCCAGTTCTTCCCTCCACGCTTATTTGAATTATTGGAAAAAGAAATTCTCTATTACAGAAAAACTATTGGTTACAAGGTAATACAAATAATACTTTGTTCGTAACTGCTCTAGTTTTGAACTTAATAAATAAATGTAAAATACTGGTATATTTTCTTTCCTGGTTGGATTAAAATTTGTGAAATGTCATGTATTGATAAAGAATCTAGTCCACATTTTTTCTAAAAGTTACTGATTGGTGACATAGAAAAATGTGTTTTTTAGGTGCCTCGAAACCCTGACCTACCAAATGCAGCGCAGGCGCAGAAAGAAGAACAGCTGAAAATTGACGAAGCCGAACCTCTTAACGATGAGGAGTTAGAAGAAAAAGAGAAGCTTCTAACACAGGTATAACGCTGTCCATTGACACAAAATTTAGTAACTTACTTTGTAAGATACTATGTTCAGTTGTGTTGGGATATACAAAGAGGTACAAGTTTTTGCCCTCAAGATGAAGAAATTGGAGATGATAAAGTGTGGGCAAGTGGATAAAGGCTGTGTTTTATTGCCGTTAGTTGTTAGGGTGGTTGCAGAGATCATGGATTCGCACTGGTGCAGTGGGAGTCGTTTTGATTACCTTTCTTCTAGTGTTCTCAGCTTCCCTGTGAGTCTTCCCATGTTGCTGCTGACTCGTAGTTCTCAGTTATGTGTCTTTGCTCGCTACTCCTGTTGCTTCATGTCCTTTAGGGTTCAGTAAAGGCCTTTCAGAATCTGACCTTAACTTTCCATTAAAGCTTCATTTTCCCACCTTCTGTCTCTATTCTGTAACTCATGTTTTCATTCTTCCTGGCAAACTCCTGATCTGTCAAAGCTCAGCAAAAATGTCACCTTTCATACAGTATTTCTTGCTCTCTTCCCCTCAGCTTTAATGGGCTATCTGAGCAGTATATGATGAAATGCTAAAATGGGCACTAATATACAGGAAAAGAAACCACCACTTTAAAAGAATTTAAAAAAGATAAAAGGTGCAACTGAAAATTATTTTCTGTAATACAAGCATTGATAAAATGGAAAGCATCTTTTCCACATTCATTGTGCTGTGATCCAATATTTCTGTTGCTATGCAGGGATTTACCAATTGGAATAAGAGAGATTTTAACCAGTTCATCAAAGCTAATGAGAAGTGGGGTCGTGACGATATTGAAAATATAGCAAGAGAAGTAGAAGGAAAAACTCCAGAAGAAGTTATTGAATATTCAGGTAAGTCTTACTATTTTACAAGGTATAAATGTTTTCCGGCTTGTAGAGAACTGCTAGAAAGTTTGTTTTCCTGCTGTGAATCATGTATTTTGATAAGCTAAATTTTGCCTCAACTTAGAGTCTTGTTTTGTTCAGTTTCTTAAAAACTGAGAAAGTGTTTTCCTTCCTTAAAAATTGTTTAATTTTTTTACCCCAGCTAGGTAGCTATAGCCAAGAAAATAAGAATAGGTTACTGAATGCCGTGCTTTCGTTTATGTCTCATCTGTCTCCATAGCTGCTCAGGTGTCAGATATTATGTGCCTTTGCCTTAAGTCAGTTGGATTGTCGAGTGAACACGTGTGGTTGTGCTGTGCGGAGTCAGCTTTGGAATTTCAGAGTAGCGGAAATCGCAGAGTTGGAAGTTACTTACTCAATCATCCAGTTTAAGTCATTTTTTTTTACAGTTAAGGAAACTCAGAAATTATAGGTACCCATTTATTTTCTGTTACTGTTTGGGAGAACTGGAAACATTTCTTAGCAAGTAAAAAGGGAGCATTTATGCTAACAAGTTACATCGCCGCCCCCCCCCTCCCCCAATCTCATCTGTCCAACCTCTGCTCCGTCACAGCTGTGTTCTGGGAGAGGTGCAATGAGCTCCAGGACATAGAGAAGATTATGGCTCAGATCGAAAGGGGAGAGGCAAGGATTCAAAGAAGAATCAGTATCAAAAAAGCACTTGATACGAAGGTACTTTGCATGTTAATAAATATGGCACGTAATAAAATAACTCCTACCTGTGAATTTAAGAGTTAGAAAAACTTTAAAAAGGAAAGGACAGATGATTTAAAATTAAAATTTTCTTCAAAGAGAAACAAATGTCAATAGTCTCTCAAAATAATTCACTTCAGTATTTGAGTTGATGTATGTCGGTCGGAGGCATTGGAAGTGGCTCCCTCCTACGTAGTATCAGAGTCCGAGTCTCTTTTTCTCTTTAGAACAGTAAACACCAAAACGGTTTCGGGATGAAGGTGATCTGATGCAATTGGGGTGTTATAGATAGAAAGTTCTGATTAGAGATAAAATATGTAGAGCTAATACTACTAAAGCTGAATTTAAAATACAGATTACATAGGATTTATATTTTATACAATATAAAATCTGACTTTTGATAGATTGGACGGTACAAAGCACCTTTTCATCAGCTGAGAATATCATATGGCACCAACAAAGGAAAAAACTATACTGAAGAAGAGGATCGTTTTCTGATCTGTATGCTTCATAAGCTTGGATTCGACAAAGAAAATGTTTATGATGAGTTGCGACAGTGTATTCGCAACTCTCCTCAGTTCAGATTTGACTGGTTTCTGAAGTCCAGGACTGCAATGGTGAGTGCGCGGGCCTCTGCTCTCACGTGGCCCACGGCTCTGAGTGCTCTGCTCTTCACACTCTCTAACTCGGGTAACTTCCTTAAGAGAAAATCGTGGGTCAGTTTTTGTTGCAATATTGTTAGTATCATAAGTTGAATCAGTTTCTTAGAACAGTTCACATTCAGTTAAAAAGCTACTGTCATAGGTAACTTAAGTTTATCGGTCCTGTCCTTTGGTGTCACATACCTTTTAGCTTCACGCTGTGTGACAGGACTAGCTTTTGGTATTTATGTCCCTCGTGTTCTGAAGACGAGGGAATGTCGCTGTCAGTGTAAACTTCGGGATGTGATGATGGCGGTTTAAAATCTGCGCCGTTCAGACTTCGGTTTGTAAGTGGCATCTGCCCGTGAGGATGCCGAGTCTGGGTTGAATGTGGTGGAACCCTTGTTATGTGCTGATCTGATGCTCAGTTTTGTTTTTATTTTCAGTATCTGGCTGTTTCAGTTGGAAGTTCTGTTTCTCAAATGACCTACATTAGAATTCAGAAAACTTATCTTTGATGAATCAGTCTTTTTCTTACATGTCTTTAGCACCTTTAACTTTTAACTTTAGCACGTTCTGCAAGAGGATGGCAATGCCCAAAAGCTCTGTAGTCGTAAGTTTGGGGCATCCTGGAATAAACAAAGTTTGAACGTCTTTATGTTTGTAATGCAATTTTCTTCTGTGTATTTAAAATTGTCAACCTTCAAGATGTAGGATAGTGTGCAGTCTTTGCATGTTTGACCACGTAAGGGTTTTTGGGGTTTTCCGCCACTAAACTTCTAGAAGGGCGGCTGTTTTCTGAAACCCTAGTTTGGGAAATGTCATGCTGCCAATGGCCCCTTAGGATAAACAGTTGAGATGGGACCCTTCCCTAACCCCTTCTGGCAGACGTGCCTCAGTGCGTCTGGTAAGGGGGGCGATGTGGCAGATGTTTCCAAACCCACTATGGTGTATTCTAGAAAATGGCATTTTTCAGTGATTTTGCTGTGACTGTGTTGTATCACTTAACCACAAAAGAAAAATAGAACAACTTTGCTCAGTAAGGGGGGAGCTGCTAGTCAGCAGGGACTCAAATAGACTCCTGTTTCCTTCAGAGTTACGTGCTGCTTTGCTGCACTGTACTACAGAGTCTTCTAGGGCTGTATGTATAGGTTACTGGAGAGAGGCGGAGTAGAGCTTTCATGGGTTTCCATGGCTATGTTTTTGAAATTGGGAAGGGTGACGTGCGGTACATTGTTTACCATAATTCCACTTTTTGGTGCTTTTGAGGGAAATACTATGTACGTATGTCTCTTACTAAAGTTAGTTTTAATTGATTTGACCCTCAGATGTGCATGCTGCTACTTGTTTGGGTATAAATTACAGTTCTCAAGCACAGTCACTAAATGGTGTTGCATTTATTACGGGATGTTCATTTTCACTATTTTCCTTCTTAAGTGAAGGAAGGGTTTATGAAACTATACAGTAGTATGGCTTTAGTGAAATAATGTTTTACAAAATTTTTTATCCTTGTAACATGGATTGTATATGAAAATCAGTTTCTTTTGCTTTTAAAAATTTTATCTATTGGGAATGTGTGGTTTTATATTGCCATATTAAAACATTGTGTGTTTCAAAACTAGTCATGAAAACTTACAGATGGAAAATACAAATTTGCCATGTAAATTTCTGTTTGCAACTCAGGAGCTACAGAGGAGGTGTAACACCTTAATTACCTTGATTGAGAGAGAGAACATGGAACTGGAAGAGAAGGAGAAGGCGGAGAAAAAGAAGAGAGGACCAAAGCCTTCAGTAAGTAGTCACAGATACGTAAACATTTGTGTGAGCACTTAATGTTTTTTGTTGTTGTTTTCTTCTTTTTTTTTTCCTTTTTAAGAATGTGTGCACATTACTTGGCTATCATTGATGTTAGGCTTCCTGGCTTCCTCCCTCCCTCGTAAATCGTGGGGGAGATCACACTATGATGGTAGTCCACAGTGTGGGGGTTTGTGAAAATCTGTGGAGATATGTCTCATGAATGCCAAGGGTATACACTTGACCCTAGGGGAATTATAATTTTAGAAATATTATAATTTTTAAATATTTAAAGAGACATTAGGAAAGCCAATGGCTTTACAGCTTTACAATTAACTTGATTTGTTGTCCTTGCAATATCTTAGCAGCGTGAAAGCACAACTTGTAGAAAAACTATCCTGTTACTTACTAGTACTCATCTTATAAAATCACGAATAGACAGATGTTCCTGGATAATGTCTGATATTTATGTAACTTTACAAAATACTTTTTATTATTGCTTTCTTTTGGAAAGAGGGCATTTTATAAATTTGATGTATTGGTTTACCACTGCTAATTGTGAGTTATTAATTTCATTATTAGCATTAAAATTTTGTATTTTGCCCTGGCTGGTGTGGCTCAGTGGATTGAGTGTGGGCCTGTGAACCACACAATCGCGGTTCGATTCCCAGTCAGGACACATGCCTGGGTTGCAGGCCAGTTCCCAGCAGGGGACTCACGAGAGGCAACCATACATTGATATTTTTCTCCTTCTCTTCCCCTCTAAAGATAAATAAAATCTTTTTTAAAAAGGGAAAATAAAAATACTTTTTAAAAAATTTTTTATTTTATAATATGAGGAGATAAGATGATTCTGGGTAAGAGCAGCTAATACCTGTTACTATGCGGCAGTCGTTAGTGAAGAGCCAGAGTGTGTCTGTCAGTATAGTTCATGCTGTTGTTCATCTCGTGATGATGAGTAACCCTTCTGTTTGCTTGTAGACACAGAAACGTAAAATGGATGGAGCACCTGATGGTCGGGGAAGAAAAAAGAAGCTGAAACTATGAATACACACTTGTTTCCTAATCACTAACTCTAAACCAGTAGTTCTTTAATTTACGGGTCTTCATAAGATGTACTGTACAACGCTCAATTGTTATGTCATTCAGAGACATCAGGTTCATCTGTTTACTGAGCTAGAAACTTAGTGTGTAGTTTCACTTTTTTAAATGCAACAGCTGTGCTGAAATTTTTTTTATCATTAACACTTGAAATAATAAAATAGGCTTCATTTATTAATAAATGTTTCATTTGATTTATTTTTCTATTAAGTTTCATATGTGAAGATTGTGACTTTTCGTTTATAAGCTATAATTTCTACACTTGTAAGGCTTAAAAAAAGCAAACAAGACAAAAATTGCAAATGACATTTGCCCCCTCGGTTGTCACTTGGTGTGTCACTGTTTAATTCACTTTGCCTTTGCCGAAGTTCGGGTGTCATCTGTGTAGTGCTGTTGAGTCTCACCGGAGAGATCCTGGCAGCTACATTCTCCTCGCTTGTTGCGTGGCTAGGATGAGGGCAGGCAAGAAGAATCATTACGACCTGCGCGCATTTCTGTGCCGCTTTCTGTTTCTATGGTTGGTTGTGAGGTGAATGTGCCCCATTCCGTTGGAAAAAAGGCCTTTTAGTTGTGTAGCCAAAGACATTTAGTATCTTCTGGTTCCTTAAGGTGTTATGTACCATTTTATAAGAGGAATATTATTTTTTTTAATTGTTTGGTAAGAATTTTGACAGATTACCTTCTAAAGCAGCCACAACTTTGATGATGTCAAGACGAAGGTGATTTTTTTTTTTTTTCTGGTCAGAATAAGATGTGAATGTCAGGCTATTTAAATTGAAACCTCGATGACAAAGTGTATCCCTTCCAGTTTCCCTTTTTTGAGTTTTAAAGAATTGAAAAATTTATTTTATTATATTTTAAGGTAATTTCTACATGTGAGCAGCAAGACCGACTATAGTTCCGGTTTTCAATTTTTTATGGACAGCCTTGACCAACCGGGGGCCCTGCCGCAGGACCACCCACATGGTGGGGTGGGGCGCCCCCGTCGTTTGTGTACAGTTTTATATGTGCAGGTGGGGGACAGACACAGCGCTCCGTTTTTCTAAGGGAATGCAATAAATGTAGCATCGTGAATAAATATAACTTTTATAATCCTCCAGTGGTCTTTGCTGTCCACTTCTTTATTTTTCTTTTCTCATTTGATCTTAATTCACGTATTTCCTTAGGACCTTCTCTTCCTAGGACATTCTTTTCCCTTATGGTTAGACTCTCTCCTGAAAAGTTCTATCAGTTGTCTTCATCTGCCCATACATATATAAGATTTATTTATAATGCTGATTTATATAGTAATGCAACTAATAATGCTTACTTTTAAAAAATGTGGGATTGCTATCAGTTTCAAACAAAACAGTGCTTATGGCAAGTTGTACAAGAGTTTGAATTTATTTTGTACTTCCCCGAATGATTTCTGTACTACCCTGGATTTTTAAAGTAACTTACGGATATAATGTATGCAAAATTTGAGGAAGCTTACTTTTCTTCATGAAAGGAGCTGTCAAGGGTCGTAGCCTCAATTTGGAAGAAATAATTGGAAAAATACAAGCCTGAAGAAAATGTTATAGGGGTCACACAAGTGATATTTTCAGAGGCAGAGAAGCCGTCTAGAACTGGAGGAGGGACAGGCGGGAGGAGGTGGACGGTGGGTACGCAGAAGGAATCGCGTGTACTGCCGAGCCCCCGTGAGCCTGGGGACTCAGGAAAGAATCTGTTCCAATCTGTTCCAATGTAGCAGTTCGGTTCAGCCAGCTTGGTGTTTAACAAAGCACTCAAGCTGTTGCTACTGCATGTTCATCTAGAGTAAAGCAGAGCCGTGTTTTGTACTATTACTGAAAGAGAAACGGCTCAGACCATTTGTTTTAAGGAGGAGTTATGTTGGAGAAGATGGACTAAAAATTGGAAGTAGCTTTCTAATTTCCCAGTTTCCACAGAGTAAGAAGCTTTAAACATAGAATGGTGCCTGAAGCCAACCTGCAAGAGGCTGGGTGTTCACATGGGCAAGCGGGGTTGCCGCAGCCTGTGATCCAGAACACTCCGTTCAAAACTGAAAAGGCTCTGTGTACTGTTAGGAACATTGTGTTCTGTTCAGACCCAGATAAAATGGTTACCATGTAATAATTTAAACGAGTATTATTTAAATACTAATAAAATCTTGAAGGTTAATGGACATTTTTCCAATAGCAAACTTTAATTTAGGGTTCTTGACATATAGTAGACAAAATGTGCCTGATGCTCAAGGTTTTTTTTGGAATTTTTTAAAAATTTGTTAGAAGAGAAGGGAGGGAGGGAGAGAAACATTGATCTGTTGCCTTGTGCACACTTCGGAGGACTGAACTTGAGACCCTGGCCTGTGCCCTGAGTGAGAGTCAAACTGGTAGTGACCTTTCTCGCTTTGCCAAGCGGTGCCTGACCAACTGAGCCGCACTGGTCAGGGTAGTGTGCCTAAAGTAACAGCAGTGCTAACAGGCTGCTTATAACATGTTAAAGTTATGTCACTTAATAAATCTGAATGAGACAGCCCTGATTTAGGGTAGTTGCATTTAATGGGCCTCTAGATGTTTGTTTTCCTTAAAGGAGACGAAGTGTCTTGAGGGTGCTACATAAAGCATATCAAAAAAGTAGACCGGTCAGTATTTTTAGTATTGAGCACTTTGACCAGTTAGCCTACCAATTTATAGGTAGCTTTCAAATATGTTCCTCGAATAGAATGACATGCCCTGGCTGGTGTGGCTCAATAGGTTGAGTGCATGGGAACCTAAAGGCTGCTGGTTCGATTCCCAGATGGAGCACGTACCTGGGTTGGGAGCCAGGTCGTCCCCAGTTGAGGACCATGCAGGAAGCAGCTGATCCATGTTTCCCTCTCTCTCAAAAATAAAATCCTTGAGCCCTAGCTGGTGTAGCTCAGTGGATTGAGGCCTGCGATCTCGCGGTTCGATTCCCAGTCAGGGCACATGCCTGGGTTGCAGGCTGGTTCCCAGCAGGGGACTCATGAGAGGCAACCACACATTGCTATTTCTCTCCTTCTCCCCTTCCCTTCAAAAAATAAACAAAATCTTTAAAAAAAATCTTTGAGAAAAAAAAAACATGCTTTATAGTGTTTATATTGTCTTTAAAATGCTAACTATGCAAACACTTTCACATGTCCTTAGTTTGGAGGGTTCAGGTGTAGCAGCATGTTAAGGAACGTGTATTAGTCCCATTTCTGCAGCCCCTTGACACGTGACACCATTTCCTGCTGAGTGTCTGTGGGGGAGTCGACGCAGTGCGCAGTCTCAGTGTGTCTGTGGGGAGTCGACGCAGTGCGCAGTCTCAGGTTGAAGTGGAAGGCGAATCAAGTGCCGAATTCCGCACTTGCTCCGGGGGTGGAACACGTTCTTCTCAATTAAAGCTGGGAGCAACGCCTGAAACAATGGTGTAGCCGACTTCAACCAGTCTGTCCCCACGTTCGGGTTCGTGCAGCCAAGGTTGAGAACCTGCTCAAGGTTAGGAAGTGCCCCATCCCTGGTGAAACAGCAGCCGAAGCGTTCTGATGCCCGCGCCGTGCGCATGCGCCTCTCACACTCTTTCCCGAAACCTCTTCCTTTGCCGACTCCTGCATCACCGACACTGCAGGTGTCACTCAGGAAACGTGTCTCCCTGAGTCTGGCGGAGTTTGAAAGCTGTCAACTCGGGGCCTTCAACTATGAGCTCTAAAACCACCTGGGAGCTTGTTCAGAAATGCAGAATCCAAGTCCTCAAGATGAACTACTGAGTTAGAATCTGCATTTCAGTACGGGCTTCGTGATTCGTACACACACCCCCTTCAGAAAAAACAAAACAAAACAAACAAAAAAAACGAAAAGCAGTGTTTTTAAACACTTTGCCAAAGCCAAATACATTTAATAGCCATTGAGCATATTTTCTGATTAATGTGACCTCAGGCTGGGGGCTTGTTTTTTTTTTTTAGTGTAGATGAGGAAGATCATTCGGTAGTATTTCAGAGAAAATGTTTTTATCTTGAATTGTGGACACGGAGATAGCTTACAAGGGGTTCCTCCGGTGAATTTTTAAGTCCTCACAACGTAGATAGGTTCTGCAACTTACAATGAAACCGACTTCACCTGATAAAAGTCCCTAAACCATCCCAACAGCGTTACAACAAACAGCATTCGAGGAACCGCTGCAGTAGCGTTGAAGTCACAAAGCCACACCAAACGCGCCTCCTCCCACCATAGTGAACGTGGTGCTGCTTCGAAGGTCCAGACCTGTAGTTTCTGGTCAGTCCTGTTTGCGGAAGAGCCTTGCCACCTGGGAACAAGTCGGGCGTGGCGATGGCGGTTCTAGAACATGTCAGGGTGACGTGTTGACTATCAGTGCCCCCGTCTTTATCAGCACCTGTGTCTTGAGATGGAGCGAGGATCTCAGGGTTGGTTGGCTCTTGTGCATTTTAAGGTTCGGTCCCCAGACAAGGAGAGTGTGGACATCCCCTCTGCTTTTCCCAAACACTGTTCACATTCTCTCTCGATATATAAATTGTATGGCTCCACACTTTATCCCAGTTACTGCTTTAGAAGAAAAGCCTGCTTTGAGGAAGTTTACAAAGTATAAGTGGTGTGAGGCGGGGAAGTTAGGGGCTATTGTTAAAATGTGACTGGAGGGAGCGGAAACCGACAAACCCTGGCTGGGTCCCTGGAGGAAGTGCCTCCTTGAGGTCTGTGGCCGACTGAGCACCAGTATCCACATTGTCAATTTTTCTAACCCGAGCCTCTGCCTGTGCCCTATCCTAGAAGATGATGTAAGGTGTTAAGTATCAGCTTTTAAGCCCACGTATTATTAAAAAGTAGTAATCAGTTTCTCTGGGACTAAAGTATAAACTTTTATTTCCAAGAATTACCATTCAATACATTTCATGAAACTGGCCTCAAGATGTCTCATCAACCAGCCCCATAGTCCACTGGTAGCAGTAATATTCCCTGTTTGTCACTCCCTGTCCCTCCCTAAGGCAGTGTGTGCACTACTGACCCTAAGCACATGGTTAGTAAAAAGACCAAGAGTCTTGGTCTTTGAACCTGTCGTCAGTCGGGGGGGGGGGGGGGGCGNCCCCCCCCCCCCCCCCCCCCCCCCCCCCCCCCCCCCCCCCCCCCCCCCCCCCCCCCCAAGAAGCCAAGGAGCCACATTTCTTACATGCTGGGTTGTCCTTGGGAACATACCCCTCTCCTTCTGTGATAGGAACACCTCAGTGCTGCAAGTGGAAGAGTCGCCTGAATTCCCAATGGAGACCACTACTGCACAGCCACAGGTCACTGACCCGAAAGGGAACATGTAAGTCTGGTGTCATGGTGACCAGAAGGGAAAATTCAGACCAGCTGAAGAGTGTTCCTGAGTTTGGCATTTAACCCTTCCTCCCTCCCTTCCTTCCTTCCCTTCCCTCCTTCCTTCCTTCCTCCCCCCCTTCCCCTTCTCCTTCCTTCCTTCCTTCCTTCCTTCCTTCCTTCCTTCCTTCCTTCCTTCCTCTCTTCCTCTTTCCCTCTTTCTTTTATTTCTTTCAAGCAAAGCTGTGTTTGCAAATGTTTTAGAAGAAAGAAAAAAATCAAAGACCTAAAGGAGACATTTTCCAGATTCTGTCAAGAGCAGCCAATATATCAGAGGCCGAATAGAGTTTTCCTAGAGTTTCCTAATAAGATTATGAAATACTATACAAGTCATTAAAACAATAATGGCATGGATCTCTGAAGGTTTTATTTTTTAATAAAGAGGTGGCTTATCCTAAAGAAATGGGACACTGTCGATGTCTGTAACCAGAAGTGGTATTCTGGTGTGACTTAAGTTTTCCCTTACCAATACGTGCAAACAGAAGGTCGCGAGACCAGTGGTGGCACCCTCGCTGCTGCTGCTTCTACTGTATTGTAAATCAGGTAATACTGGGTTCTCATCATGACGATCCTGAGGATTAGTAGTAACCACATGGGGTACAGGCTCGGGGAACTTCCAGGTTTGAAGAGTTCCGCAGAAATACATCAGCCATTAGTTCAGGGCGATGAGAGAATCGGACGGGCCAGAACTGGGAAGGCTCCCGCCCAGGGTGCAGAAGCGTTCATCGTCCTCCATGCACTTGGCATTGTGCTTCGGAAGGTTCTTCCAAAAACAGAAAAGTCAATAGAATTCCAGCTGATTTTTATCTTACTGTACTTCCTTGCCTCAAAGTTGTGGCATGAGACTCTTTGACATGGTTTTTGGTTTTTGCTTTTGTCTCCTGTAGCCTGCGGGCTCTGTCGAGGCTGACGATTGTGACGAGTACCCAGAGTCACGGGGTCAGAGGAGATGGGAGGCCTGGGAGGCCGAAGCCTCCTCAAGTTGTTCTTTCGTGACTCCCTGGAGCCTGCCCTGCACTGTGGGGACGCCTTACCTATTTTCATTAAGAGACAATTTTGCTACGTCTATAGTGCTAACAGTGTAATGGTTTTATGGTAAGTGAACAAGACTCAACAGGCTACAAGGAAAAATAACTTTCGTTATGTCTCCTGGGTTCCTTCAAATGTATTCCAGGGAACTGGTTCCTGCTTCTCTGTCCAAAGACGGGTAGACCCTCCTGCTATTTTGGGCACTGTTGGGAGTGGGCGGGATTTTGTGTTGATTTTTGCTTAATGATTTGGCTCTTAGGAGTTTCTTATGAGAAGTTTGCTACATTTGATAAGACAAATGCGTAGAATAAACAAGGCTCTTACTCAGCTCCTACATGTCAGTGTCACTAAAATACCCCTTTCCTCTGCCATCCCTTGGCTTCCCGTGGCCTTCTGTGCTGGTGTCTCCCACCTTTCTCTTGTCATCGTCCCCCTGATTTAGACCTTTTGCTCACACCTATGAAGCAAATGCCCAGGCCCAAAGAATAAGCTTTTCTCATCAGCTTTACTCTTATCCCCTACTCCAGTCCCAAATTTTAAGAAATTCAGCTTGAACGTGTCGGCTTCATAGGTTGAATTTCTTTACTAGCATCTTATGCTGATTTAGTTTTAAAAATATGAAGAGAGGAAAGGTCATTTCTTCCCACAAACTTTACATTCAAACGTGAAAAGTCCACAGATAGAAACACAGGGAAACTGATGGGAAAAGGTCCAGGGGTCACAGCAACTCTTGCCTTATTCTTCTCGGGCTCTGGCCCCAAGGGCACAGTCACTCCACTCCCTCGGTTTCAGCTTGTAAATAACTTCAGCGACAAGGTGGGTCTCTCGTTTTCTCTGGGCTCAACACTTTATTTTTATTGAAAAAAGTACATTTTAAAAAGTGTGTTGTCTCGGTGCTCGGGTCATCCGTGTGATGCCATTAACCCAATCGGGCCGTTAAGACTGCTTTAAAGATGCCCGCCAACAGCAATGTGTTGTGTTAAGGCTTTATTTTACACAGCCCACACAGTATAAAAACGCTCTCTGAACAGACCAGTGGGTAAAGATTCAGATTTCTTAATTCATTAAAAAATAAATTTCAGTTGCCAGGCCCAGATGTGTCCACAGTATTATTCACTTAATTATCATCCAACAAGGGAGAGCTGTGTGGGTTTTTATCAGTGAGAAGAGAGAGTGTCATAGGAAGGTGCATCTTTGTTTTTACGCCACTTTTTACGTTTCACTGCCCATGAGTGACAGAGGCAGAGCACAGAGCCTTAGCCTCACAGCTAGAAGTTTCTCTTAGAGTATTCAAACCAACTTCCAAAGCTTTGTTAATGAGGAAGTCTAGGACCGGACAGATTAAAGCAGTTGATTGAGAACATTAGAAAACAATGCAGTGGAGACCTGATCAAATATTCACCTGCACGTCCAGTTGGCGCCTCTTGTTGCATTTACAGAGTTACTAGGTTTTTTGGACAGTTCTTCCTGTCTCTCAGGGTTCTCTGGCCATTTACATGGATTACTCTTCTAGGGGACACAACGAATGCATTAGCCAGTGGCCTGGAGGACACGATGCCATAACATCAGATGCATTTACATGAGCCATTTAACGCTTTGCTTCTTTTTAATGGGAAAAAAATTTGTATTGATTTATGCATGAGAGGGTAAATACGAGTGTCATCTTATACATCTGAGTCTATAGCTGTGTCTATGCACATGTACAAACGTGTACTTACATGTATGCATGTGTGTGCATGTATGCATGTGTATACATATGCAAAGCATTTCCAATAACACACTTTATTATTGTGACTAAAAATATCATCATCACTAGTGTATTACCATATCTTGTTTATTCAGGAATGAAGGAAATGATAGGATTTAATTTGTTTAAAGAAATGAAAATAGACTCAGAGCTTAGGCTAAGAAGAGAATTTAGATTTCATCTATGAATTACAAGCCTTTGGATCAGAACTCTGAACCCCTGACCTGGAAACATTAAGCTAACACACGAAAGTGGGCATGAAAGAAAACACTTGTTCTTCTTTTTGAAATATTAGCGAGTAGAGGCTTTTTCCATCACTGAGTCACTGGACTCATCAGGAAGAACTTTTCATCCTGAAATTGAACAATCTAAGGGTGTCCACGGTTTATTAATGTGTTCAATTTACACATTAGTTTTTCACTTGACCGAAGTTTCTCGTCTTCTAGTTCTTTCAAAGTTTGGCTTGGTGAGCAATGTATCATTCATTATTGTTCTGTGGAAGGATGACAGAGAAAAAATACAAAACAATAGCATGAGACACAATTATATTTAAATACAATAGGAAATTAATGCATACAATAAATTTCAGAATTTTATCTTCTTACAGTGTTGATCTTACATATAATTGTTAGGGAATGAAAGGAATTTGCTTTTGGACTAACTTTGCTAGAGTTACGTGAAAAGATACAGAATTTCCTAGGAAATCTATTCTACAAGCTTTTGGCAAGAACAAACAGAATCGCCCCGCCCCCAGTGTCTAAAGAGATGATAAACCAAGGGCGAACTCGTGTAGGGGCAGAATAGGTGGGAAGGCAGTGACTGATGAGTTGAATTACATAAGTTCAAGCAAACGTTAGGCTGAGCTCCCTCACCTGTAACCTCTCCTGGGAATAACTTTCTTGGACACAAAAACAAGGATTCGGTACAGAACTCACTGCTGAATCCCTCTCTTACTCCAGCATGTGGAAGAAGGGCACTGGGCTGGTCTCCTCCATCAAATCTTTCTCGGTTGGAAGATGCTGGGTAGATGCTACTCCCAGAGAGTGCGTGAAAGGGGAGGGGGGAGCCTTTGCTCTCGTGGAAGCAGCGCGTTTTCCACGGTTTTCTTCTCTCGGGGTTATCATAAGGACCATGCATCCCAAGCATTATCCAGTGGAAAATGGACTGGTAGAGTCACATATGGCCGCAGGCAGCTGACTCAGATTCCCTTATTCTCATGTCCCAGCATAAACCAAGTGCAGGTTCAAGGAGGTGAAAGCTGTTCATACTTTGCACCCCACCCCCGCTAGTTATTGGTGAGATGGCATGATCACTCCCCTCTCTTCCTGCCTTCGGTCTATAAATTACTTTAGAGATGTATTCTCCTAGAGTGAGACTAAACCACTTTGAAATAACCTGATGTATTTTCTAATGTTTCCTGTGAGGTGGGATCCGATTTTAGAACCTGTTTCACTAACTTAGTAGACATGTTTAAGTAACTTTATTTGCACAAGCACGGGGGAAGGAATGAGCCTAAAATTTGGTTCATCTGAATTTCCACTGCCTTTACCCACTTTTGAGACAGGAGTAGAGAACCGAAGCAGTAACCAATGCCCATGATTCCCTGGATACAGCGTATTTTGGTGTCTTCCATGTCTTTGCTCATGCTGCCCAACTGCCCTGTCCTGAGAACATCCGTTTCTTTTTTAAGACAGGCCCCAGGTGATTTCCTCTCCAGAAGACTTTGCTACCTGCCCCAGTTTCTTTCAGATGCTGTCGCCTCTCCTACCTTCAAACCCGCCACTGCAGAGACCACATTCCCTCTGTTTCCCCACAGGTCTCTAAAGGGCAGAGACTGGTATTGGCGCATCTAATGTGAGTACAGTGCCCAGCACACAGCAAGCATTTGATACATGTTTGTTGCACTTAAACTTAGAAAGATATTTTGATGTACTTTGGTGGATTAAATTGTCCCAAACTACCATGGGCTAGGCCACAGAGGGACTCAAGATTGTATGGGGAAAAAATAGAGGAAACGCTGCCCACCAGCTTTGTCACCAGAATAATAAGTCGTGGTAGGCATATATAAAAATTTAAGCAACAAAAAATGAGGCTTTGGGGGATAAGTGCTCCATTTTAAAAAACACTGTGAAAACTTTTTTAAAATTTTGAAACAATGCAGAAAGTAAATAGATATTTTACAGATATTTGTTCCAGCTGCAAGACCTGGAAGAAGGTAATCTCAGTAAATGAAATGAATCCGGCGCATGACTCGGAACTTACGTTAAGTATCGGCAGATAGGATTTTAATTATCCTTATAGCCGAGAGTTGTGTACATGCCCCTCACTCTGCAGAGCGTGAACTTCCTAGGACTGAGTAATTTTCCAGCAATCATCCTGCAGCTTTAAGGACGCCCGTGATGAGGCGACGCCTACCCAGAAGTAATGTAGCTTTGGTAAGAGCTATAATGTAGCTCTTTACATCTCTGTTTTCGTTTATGATTCCCAAAGTCTAGAAAGCCTAGCAAGTCGTTTGAAGGTAGGAACTTGGTTCAGGGTTAAAACTGGAATCTGGACGTTTGCAGGACCTCGGTTCTGTCCTGATGAATGGTGACCCTGGGAAAACCTCCCCCCGATGTTGCAGAAGACAGAATCGGATGCTTTTGCCTGAGCATTGAAGCCCATTCGCAGAGACTGGTTCTTGGTAGACATCTCCCCAGTAGTCCCTTGGGTTTATGTTTCAGGCAAATGTTAACAGAAACCAGGTACTAAGCTGGTGAGGTTATGTAAGAGGCCTTAATGAATGAAATAAATGAAACCGGCTAGGTATTCACACCAACACTGGCCGCGGCGGCCACTTTTCAGCTCTTGTGAAGGCTCTCGTGCTGGTCGGGAGGCTCCAGCATAGTTCAAGTTTACACTTTTTTTTTCTGTAAGAGATACCAACATGTGGATGTTTCTTTTAAATGTAAAATCTCCCACTTTTTTAATGCTGGCAGTAAACACTTTGTTTTTTTGGGGGGGAAACATTTCATGGGGCACCGCTGTTCTAGATGAACAAAATACTTCCCAAGTTCCCCGAGTGAGGCATATTTTCTTAGCAGCTGGGAGTGAAAACGAAAACAGGAGCCCAAACAATTGGCCTGTTGCTCAGCGGAGGTTCTCTGGGGCCGGAGCCCGCACACCAGACCGTAGGTAAAGGCGGCAGCACCTACTTGGCCCACAGTTGCTCATTTCATCCCCATGAAGCTCCGTTAGGCTGGCTTTACCACTGCGTCTCTACTGAGTCACCGCCAAGTATTCGAACCGTTAACTCCGTATGAGCAGCTTGTGGAGGCTGCGGGTGCGGGAGTGCGGCTTGAAGACGGGTCTGGCTCGGCTCTGGGGACCCTAAACCACACCCACTGCAGCGTCTGCAGTTTGGAAAACGAGCTCACAACGGAGCTTCATCTTTGCACAGTGTTTGTCTATGTTTTTATTGAAAGATGGTTTATGCCTGAGAGTTTCATTCTGCTGCAGACAAACGTCCACATTGAAAGAAAATGTCACAGAAGCAGCACTGATGAAATAGAATACAAATGCATCCTGACTGGGCACACCCTTCCCAAATCAGAAAGAGGTAACTCCTTAGTTTACTACCCTTCCCAAAAGGCAGTAGGCAATCAGAACAGTGACACCGACCTGGATTTCCTGTTTCCACCGAGCTTAAAGGCTCGTCTGCGTTTTGTGGGAACTCAGGTTGTATAGGAACGGAACTTTTCTACAAGTAAAAAGCAGAAAAATATTAATGTTGCAACTTTATAAACCAAAGGCCCTATCAAGAAAAAGGTCTCAGATGAAAAACATTGTTGGCTAAAGTTGTCCCCTTTTGGTTAAAATTCACTTTGTAGAGGTTTTTTAGTTATTCTTTCAAAGATATTACAAACTTTGGTATAAACTTGAATTTGTACTTCTGTGTAATATTTGTCATTTCCGTAGGTGAACTGCACCACAGACATCAACTCTGTCGTATAGTAAAAAGCTAAAGTGAACAGTTTTTTAAGAAGTGGTAAATGCTGTGTCAGATGGACTTAAATTTAGCTTAAGTGATTAAAAAATTCACTCATGCCTGAAAATTTGTGTGTGAAAGTCTGAAAAATTTGTTTCAGGAAATAAAATATGGGAATCGGAAAAAGCAAATGTTTTAAAAATATATAAATCTATCATGTTATTTTAAATATTTTTCATACTCAAATTATATAATACTATAATTACAGATGTCATTATTTCGATAGCCATCAAAATATATTACATCAAGTTAGACAAAAACTGTGGAGGCTCTTTCATTGGCAAAGAGGGGTGGATTTTTCTGGCGGGGGGGGGGGGTTCTTTATAGGGCAAATGCAACACAATTTTTTACCAGAGTAACTCAAGTACCTTTTCTGTGCCCAGTTGAGAAAGATAGATTTTTTATGCCATTTTGTTTCTCTGTGACTTTAATTGAACCCAGAGGAATAAACCCTCCTGGTGATGTTCACCCCAGTATTTACAGCAAAATTAAAAAGTGAATGCTCACCTGCCTCATTTTGCGGATGCCGTAAGCAAGAAGCAGTATGACTGTGATGATGGCAGCCATCACCCCAAAGATAATGACTATGATCACTGCAGGGGAAGAGAGAGGAGTCAGTGACAAAGTGTGACATGGATCGACACAGACCGGCTGAAAAACAGGACAGGTGAAATCCAGGTCACATCACTTTGCCTTCTTATAGAAAGAACATGAACACACTCTCATGCATATTTTGTCTTTCCAAAAGGTAGGGTTTTTATGGGAACCATGTGAGAAACTGAACCTTCGAAGAGTAAAGTCTTTTGTTCAAGGTCACACATCTGGCAGAAGCATGACCCGAGGGTTCCAGCTCCGGGCCCGGCATTCTTTGCGGGGTCTCCCAGGCGTCACAGATGCACAGGGCTGGCAGCCATGAGGACATGCTGCCCCAATATGGGAAGAACCAGAAAGGGTCTCATAGTTTCAAAGTGACGAGAGAAAATGATGTCTCGGCGTAGAGAGGTGCACTGCACAGACCACAGAATCAGGATCGGAAGTGTCAGAGGGAAAAAGCAGTTTACGAATGAGGAAGAGAAGTCTAATGAGCTTCAGTTACTTACCCTTGGCGAGACAACTAGTGAGAAGCAACTCAAGGCACCTACATTCTAAACTTCTGTTCCTTATACATTATCCTTATGCACAGTTTATAATATAGTCACTAAAAATATATGTTCAAATCTTCTACTTGGTTTCTTTGGAAACAAAGTTTAAGTCAGCAATACTCCCGTATATTCATAGTACCCAGGGTTTGGCAGAAGTAATGCCTGCGTGAGTGTGAGTGGTAGGGTAATGTACGGTGTGATAATTTGTCGTTTTATGTTGAACACTAAGTGTCCTGTGCTGTGCTTGAGTGTGATATTGTTATGTTACAGAATGACGTGCTTATGATTTTGTAATAAAATATTTTGTATTAAAAAGGGGTGCGATTTTGTTGGAACTTGTATTTGTAGTGGTTCCAAGTAAGGTACACAGAAGGCAAAACATACAGGTCACATGGCTTATTTATTCGGCTAATTTATACTTAAAACTCTCATGACTGATTAAAAATTAGTAAAAGTACCCCCCCTCCCCCCTCACACACACTGGTATTGCCCAGCCTTCCCGCCCACATAGCTTTAATTTATGAGATAGTGATTCAGTTCCACAATCCAGTTTCTTTTTCTTGTGTGAAGATTGGACATAGGCCAAGTGCAAAGGGAGGCTTAGAAATGCACGACAGTAAACAAGCACAGTCACAGCTGAAGCCAGAGCCGCAGCAGCCCCGAAGGTGGGACGCGACAGTGCCCAGTTAGGGAGGGTTTGGCAGACAGCCCCAAAGTCTGCAGACAGGCAGACAGGCCGCCATGGGGCGCAGAGTGCATCGGGACCAACATGTGAATGGCCTGTGTGTATTCTTTTTTTAAAAAAGATTTTATTTATTTATCTTCAGAGGGGAAGGGAAGGAGAGTAGGAGAGAAACATCAATGTGTGGTTGCCTCTCGTGTGTCCCCTGTTGGGAACTGGCCTGCAACCCAGGCATGTGCCCTGACTGGGAATCGAACTATGATCGTGTGGTTCACAGGCCCGCGCTCAATCCACTGAGCTACACCAGCCAAGGCAGACTGTGTGTATTCTTGATGTGGGGCCAGTTAATGAGACGATGTGAAACTCTGCTTTCTTCACAAGAGGGGTGAGAGAAGTTCAGTTGTTTTATAAGCTCTTAAGAGATTTTTCTCTAGTAACCCTGGGGGTTAGAAAGCCAAACCATCTACCCTAAAAGAAAAAGTATTGTGAAGTTATGTATTGCTATTTCCAAAGTGTTCAGGAAAATAAGAGCCTTGGCCAGGGAGCTCGGTGGGTTGGAGTGTCGTCCATACAGCAAAAGGCTGCCGTTCTGTCCCAAGTCTGGGCGTGTGCAGGAGGTAACCAATCAGCGTTTCTCACATCGCTGTTTCTCTCCCTCTCTCCCTTCCTTCTTCTTTAAGATCAGTTTAAAGGGAAAAAAAATCCTCCGATGAGGGTGTAAAAAAATTTAAAAAAGACAAATACCATATGATATCACCGTTAACAGGATTCTAAACAACAAAACAAACAAGCAAGCAAAATGTAACCAAAGACACTGTAATACAGAAGGTGCTGACAGGGTCCAGAGGGGAGAGGGGAGAGAATCACAGGGGAAAAGGGGAAGGACTCACATGAACAAGTATAAAGGACACATGGACAATAACTAAGGTGAGGGCGGAGATGGGAGGGAGCTGGGGAGCACTGGGGGGGCAGGGCTGGGAATACAAGAAAGAAAACTGTACTGGAACAAGAGTTAAATAAAAATTAAAAAGAAAAAAAAGAAGAAAAGAAACGCCTATTTTTAATTTTAAAAAGAGCATATTTTGTTTGCCTTTACAATTTTGAGTGATTCAAGTTAACAACACACTCTTTTGTTTTTAACATCGACACTTCTTCTTTTCTTAGGCCCGGGGAACAAGCAACACCAGACAGACAATGGGGGAGATGGTCAGCTCATGTAAAGAGTGACATACCTAATTCTGAGAAAGGATGCTCAAATTGTTTTCTTGCTCCTAAAAAGACAAAATGTCACAATTAGTCAGAATGTATAAGTTGGTATCTCTAAGAAAATACCACTTTGGAATTAGGTGGTTTAGTGGGGGTTTTTCCTTAACTGCGTCTAGGGAGTTGTTGTTCAAATCTCAACAGCTGGTAAACCCCGTGAGACACTGTTCCCATCAGCACATCCCACACCCACTTTCAACCACCTGACGAGCTTTCACGGGTCAGAAATCAGGAAAGCATCTCATGGACTAAAGGGCAGGGCGTGAGAAAATAGTGAAAGAATGCCTATTAATTTCCATAAGAAACAGAAGTGCATTTTTAAAAATGTAAAAATAATTTTAAAAATTAGAAAAAATTGTATGTAAAGATGGCGGACAGAAAGGAGACACATCGCGCCATCGCCCAACACGGCTGCATGTATGTGGTGCAGCCCAGAAACAGGTCGCACCACCAATGGCTTTGTAGATCTGGGTCGCAGCCACCAGCCAAATCCATACCCTTACTGGGTCTCATCTGCGGTTTTGTCGATTGTCCCCCTAAATTCTGTCTGCGGAAGTTTCCAGTACTTCCTGTCTCAATGCTTCACCAGGATTAACCTCTCCCTGAGCAGTCCACACTTCACATTTCTTTGTTCTGCTGTCTCCAAATGCTGTTGGATGTTACAAGGCCCTTTTACTACCGCTGCCTTGCAACGCTCTGGAACTTAATCATTACAAATAGCATGTTGCACTCTTTCATGTTCAAGGTCAAGGACTCAGTTAGGTGTGGTCGTTCTGCAGCAGTTATCTATGAAGGTTCACTGGGCTTGTCTTCTCTTTCTTTGTGACAGCTGACACCTGTCACTGGTGTGTGGAGCCCTGGTGCAGAACGAATGGGGTTTCGGCCCCTTACTGGTTGGGCGACCTTGGACAAGTCATTTAACTCCTTTGTGCTTCAGGTTTCTCTTGCGCAAATGAAGATGATACTGCCTATCTCTCTGAGGTTCCTATGAGGATCCAACCAGGTAATGCCTGAAAACTCTCAGCACCACGGCCCCCATGGTTAGCTGTTATTTGTGGAACTCGTGGTCTGGAGTGCTGTGTGTGTGTGTGTCTGTGTTGGCACTTAAATGCTTTCTGGTTTGACACCACCGTGCTGACTTCACGTTGAAATCATTTTGAAAATTTGATTGTTTCATTGGAGCTTCATAATTTGTTCCAAGCACTTAGCCTAATTTTCTTCTCTGTTAACATTTGCCACTTCCATATATCTCAGTGCCCTGTCTCGATGTTTCTACTGGTTAAAGGGTCCCATAGCTGCTCCCAGTCTTCTGTGGGGCTTTATTTTGTCTGGAGACCCTGCTGCAACCGCCCCCCACCCCCTTGAATTTTCCTTCCTGCTCTCAAACCACCCCTGCGAAGTCATCTCCCCTGGCAAATAACCGGAGAGCTGATGCTGCCTGACACCCTCATCTCAGCACCCAGCTGGGTTTAAGGTTTTCGGTAAGTAGGTATTTCTGGTGTGTCAGGCTCCGAGCTAAGCAATTTTATACACATGTCTTCTCCCTCTTCAGAGAAATACCGTGAGCTAAGCATAATGGGCCCCATTTAATAATGAAGGCGACAAAGGCCCGTTGAGGAGATTCCTCTGGGCCAGCAGCTGGGAGAGCTGAGTGCCCCCCCACACCCGGATTCACCACAAGCCCTCCTCCCCCCCGGCATTGGGGGCTCACTGTCTGCAGTCCACCTTTCCATGGTCACTTTTATCCCTTCCACACTTTGCTAAATGGCTTCAATTTCTTTAACTTACAGTGTTGTTTCTGTGAGATATTTCAGAAGTGAGAACTACTCAGAGGCACAGAGACTGTGTCTACCTACTAGCCTCTGTTTCTTAGACTTTGTCACAGTTTCCTAGCAGCGACAGAGCCCATGAAGCAGTGTTGCATCATAGCAATAACTCCAGGGTGACTACGTGAAAATACAGACAAACCTGTTTGCTCTTGTCCTGTGGCGGGCTGACTTCTGGTAACTGATTGTTCTGTTATACTCCCAGGGGTAGAATAAATTTCTGGGGCAGCCAGAGCTGTATAAAACAGAAGTTGAAGAAGGCATGGAGAATGAGGTGACAGAGTAGAACACAGAGCACATCACAAGGACAAATCCGTCCCACGCCGCTCCCATGTGCATGGCGTTTCATGTAACTGGGGAAACGCTCTCCGTTCCACGCCTCCCTCAGTCCATCTCCCAGATACAGTCCTATTTCCTTAGTAAAAATGAACACCAAGACACTCTTTTTTTAAAATGGAATTTATTGAGTGACATTGGTGAACAAAACTATATAGATTTCAGGTGTGCCATTCTATACACATCATCTGTGTGTTGCATGGTGTGTTCACCACCCCAAGTCATGTCTCCTTCCATCACCATTCACTCTCTTCCCCCTTCCCCGCCTTCCTCTCCCTCTGGCCACCACCGTGCTGCTGCTTGTGTTTAGGAGGGTGGTTGGCGTTGGTTTGGTTTCTGCAACAAAGACTCTCGTAAATTCAGTTTTCTCCTTGCCTCATAGGCAGTAAGTCATGTCTAAAGTTCCTCACCCATACTTCTTGTCTCTCTGTGTACACCCTCAGGTGTCTAAGCTACTTTCAAACTTCAAGGTAAGGAAGCCAGAATTCCACAGTGTGTACCCCCGACAACCGCCAAGAGCGTTCTAATGCTTCATTTGATAGCCACGGCCCTCGTGTCTATCTGGGTCTCCCAGGTTTCTCAGGCCCTAATCAGCTAATAAACATCTGTGGACATACTCAGTCCGGCAAAGTTGTAAAATTTCTGTGAATACGTGGATTTTAAACAGGGCTTTTTCCAATAGACCCTTTAGTCGAGTCTCCTTGATAGAAAAGATCCAACTAAACTTGTAACTACTAAACAACAGCCATGGTTTGCCTAAATCTCTTAGGGACTGGATTATGAGAAGGGTCTCGCCCTCCCTTCCTCCCTCCCTCCCTTTTTTCCTTCCTCCCTTCTGTCCCCCTCCTGAGCTCTGGGCCCATAGCTTTCTGTAGCTAAATCAACAAGTCTGTTTACATTGTTTTCAGATTAAAGGCCAATTTAAATATTGTTCTATTTAATTTAGAAGGCACTTCAACATTACAAGGTCACCTGGAACATTCACTGCAGCTTCCTCACTGTGCAGATAAGAAATTTGATGTCATCAGAATGAAATGACTAGCTCAGGTTAACACAACCCGTCGGAACAGAAACAGACCCAGGACTGCCCGCCCCCACCGTTTTCCTCTCCCAGCAAGTCTCTCTGCCTGGCTGAGATCTTGTCGGCAAGATTTCTTCCATGTTTTAGCTTGTGACCTGGTGAACACTGGGGTGCATGGTGCGCACAACAAGGCAAGCAAATCTCCGAAGATTCCCAGCTGTCCTAAGGGCTCGAGGTTTGGAGACCATCGGGTATTTTTTATTTTGATGGTTTTTTCAGACTGGTGTTGTGGCACTGCTTCCATTCCGTCCCTCGGCCCTCAGTGTCCCCCTGCTGCTCAGAGAAACCGGGTTCTGCTCCAGCACCGTTGACACGCAGGCCCTTTTCTTACACGCTTCACCTTTCTCACAGGGACACATGCAGACGACACATGCAGACTACACCTGGCAAAGGCCACCTCTTTCTGCTGGAGAAGGACATTGACCTTGAAGTATTATGGAAGGTGTATCCAGCACGTGGTTACCCAGCAACAGAGGGCTTTGGACCAATCCTGCACATTGCCTTAGCTGCACTGTGCTCTGAAAAACTCACATCATGCCTACTTGCAATGAAGCACTGGCTGAACCTTGAAAGGCAGGTGAAGTTTTAAGCAAAAATGCAGAGAAAGGGGAATTGAGGTAAAGAAAGAGCGTGGGGAGGAAGGAGACCGGGGACAGCTAGCAGGCAAAGGTAGGCAAACCTCTCAAGATTGGCAAAGGCTTAACGTTCAAGTGGAAAATTAGTGCAAAACAAAATAGAGAGGTAGGCCTCAAATCCCTAGTTCAGATTTGCATGGTCGACTCCTCTCACAGTTTACACTTGCGTAACATCTGAATTGTTCCAAGCCTCTTTGGTCTCTTATCCGCCCTGCCCTGCCCCCACATTGGCTCAGGAGCACTGCAGCGGCCTGAGATGTTTGTGCTGGGCGGGGTGGGGGGTGGGGGTGGGCAGTGAGAGGGCCCTGTGGCTGCTTCTCTTGTACCAAGGAGGTGGGTCGACCTGTGGGCCCAGCACGCTGGTAGGGAGGCAGCTGGGGAGAGAGGTCCAGCCTCCTAACATTCTGCTCTGTGCTGTATCCATCGACACCACGTGGCTTCCCTAGCAGTGGGTGTTTCTAACGTGGAATGTTCATAGAAAGAGTAACAGCACAGTGCAATGTTGGGCGAGTCCCCCACAGGCTTGCTCTACAGAGGTGTCAAACTCATTTTCACCTGGGGCCGCATCAGCCTTGTGGTTGCCTTCAAAGGGTTGAATGTAATTTTAGGACTGTATAAATGTAACTACTCCTTAACTGTTAAGGAGTTGAAATTACATTTGGCCCTTTGAAAGCAACCACGGGGCTGATGTGGCCCCGGGTGAAAATGAGTTCGACACCCCTGCTCTACGCCAAAGCTTCCAGTACCCGGACTCCTGTCCCAAAGTGATAAAGTCAGCTCATGCAGCTGCTGGCTTGGTTTTGGTTCCCTCCTGACTTGCAGCTGATGGAAGTCTTATCTTGCAAAAGCAAACTCTTACAAGGTTATACACCCTGTGTATAAAATGCCTTCAGTAGTTTCCAAGTCGGAACACTGAATTTTCTGGGTGTTGTGGTTTTGGGCTGGTGTTGACCATGAACACTGACCAATGCATTTATTCATGGAAGTTCCACACCGCTGACGTGGGGTATCACGGGGACAACAACTCACATCTGCTGATTGTCATTCAGTTATTTTTCTGCTAAACCATACTGTTTTATACAGAACGCAGGCATGAATGGGGAGCTTGCCCATTCCAGATCACATTTGGAGAAGGCTACTGCCGTGGAGCAGCATTTTAAGGGAAATATTCAGTTTCGCTTCTGAACCGAAGGCTTGAAAAACTCATTCTGGGTCAAGTTGTAATGATATAATGATAGGCCCCCCCATCTGTTGTCACTCATTCTTCATTTTTGGAATGGTTTTACTAAGCTGAGGTAGCCAATTATGACGTAGAACAACTGAGCTTTCTAGTGGATTGTGCACTGTGGTAGTGTTCGAGCCTGCTGTTTTGAATATTCTGTTTGACCTCTCTGGTCAGTAGCTCTTAAAGGAAGGTGCAGCCTGGGGAACGAAGCAACCAGCGGGTTAGGCGTCCGACACATGGTTCTCCTATCGCCTTTGTCTAGAACTAAGGCAGCTTTACAAAACCATCTGACATCAGCCTGACATGCTTGAGAAATAATAGCCTTCACCATCTGCCATATTAAATGTGGGTATTTCTTGTGGTTTGACTTAGAAAACCTCCTCTCCCCCACATTGGATTTCACCCCATGCCCTTGCCAAGGCTCCTTTCCTCGGTGTGTGAGACAGAAGGAGTGGGCCCCCTCTGGTGGAAACCAGGATTACAGGCCCAGGTGCTTGCGCCTGAGTCCAAAGCCACCTGGGAGCAGCTTTAAGAAACCTGGCAGGAGCCCTGGTTGGTGTAGGTCAGTGGATTGAGTGCGGGCCTGTGAACCAAACAGCCACGGTGTGATTCCCAGTCAGGGCATATACCTGGGTTGCAGGCCATTTCCCAGCGGGGGACGTAGGAGACACAACCATACATTGATATTTGTTTCCCTCTCTCCTTCCTTTCCTCTCTAAAGATAAGTGAATAAAATCTTTAAAGTTAAAAAAAAAAGCAAATCCCACAGGATTTCAATGTGAAAATCCACAGTCTAAAAACGAGTTTTTAAATTGTAGGCTGGGCTCCCTTAATGCAAGACTTGCTAAACATTTTCTGTAAAGGGATAAAGAATAAATGTTTTTGGCTTTGTGGGCCGTGCGGCTGGTCCCTGTTACAACTTTAACTCTCCTGTCACAGTGTGAAAGCATCTGCAGGCAAGAGGTTAGCCAAAGCGTGGATGAATCTGGCTGCGTTTCAACGGTTATTTACAGATGCTAAATTTTTAACTTCATGTAATATTCACATGCCACAAAATAGACTTCCTTTGATTTTTAAAAGAGTGCTTAAAAATGTGAAAACCGTTCTTAACTTGCAGGCCACGCAAACCCAGGCGAGGGCCTGGATGCGGCCCACGGCTGCAGGTGGCTGGCCGCGGCGTTGTTGCCGTCGGAGTCTCTGAGTGTGGGACTCGCTCACCCATACTTCACAGAGACCCTCAGATGACCCCAAGGCGCAGGTGAGATGGTGAATTCCTGTGTTAAAGGGTCATGAACTCAGTCCACTGGGTTGTCGCTGCCATTAAAAAGTTAAATTGTCTGGAACCGAACCATGGGTGTACCATGCATGGTAAAGAGGTACTCTTCCATGGAGTGTTCTTTCATACATGTGTGTGTTTATGTGTGTGTCTCTTTGTGCAATGACTTGCAGTGTGCATTCACTGTGTCCTTATCATACTTGAATATGCATTGTGGTTGACACACCTGGTTATGCCCTATCTGAACACCTGGCCTCCAGAGGGGCTGGGGGAACCCACAGCCCGTGGCACAACTGAAATCCATTCAAGATGCCCATGAGCTATTGGCTGATTATATCCAGCCTAGAACAAGCTTCTCTGGGCTGTCCAGGGCCCATAAAAGCAGTTAAAGTTTCTAAGTGCACTGAGTCACTGAGATGGGTGGGACTCTGAGAGGGTACACCTTTTAAAACATAAACAGTAGCATGATTACCAGTGTCCAAATACATATATACCTTCAAAACATGACAGGATAAAAACAAATAAACTATAACATATATATCAAAAGGTCAGAAATAAGAAGTCAGTTAATAAAGTATGGGATGAAGATAAAATACACTAAATGTCAGCTGTGAATTCACACAGGCCTGTGGATTAAGTTTCCGTATTAAAAGACACAGACCTTTAGATTAAGTCAAAGCATACAAAGAAACAAGAACAAGAACCCAGCAGTTTATACAAGAGCACAAGGAGCTCAAGTAAAACAAAAGGATGCAAAATGTGTAAAAAAGTACAAAGATATATTCGGCAAAGTAAAGTAAATAAAAACAAGTTACAATTTTAATATTACACAAAGTAGGATTGAAGGCAAAAACATTAGAAAAGATCTAGAAGATTAATTTGCATTATTAAAGGACATGTTACCCAGTGATTCTTAAGTACGTATGACAATTAGAGCCTGATAATATAACAAGAAACATAAAGCAAAAATAAGAACAGTAGCAGTGAGCAAATTTAACAGTCTCCTCCAACTGTGATAGATCAAGAAAGCCAAAAATAAGCCCTGAGAGGACCTGAGGAACATCCACCTTGCCATCACAAGTCAGTAATGCAAACCTCTTTTGGGTGATAAGTCAATGGGGATAAACTTTATCACAACTTCTGACATTCCCATGCACACATTTTGAAGTGACAATGATGCATTGCCTGATAAGATGTTTTTGAGGTCTGCATCAAGAGGCAAATTTTTATTAAATGAGACTAATTAATTAGCCCAAGATGTTATTATTATGAGATTGTTATTAATAATGTGAGAAGTTAAAATAATTGTGGTCATTTGGGGGAATGTTTATTTAGGAGATGCACGTTAAAATATTTAGGGATAAAGTGTCATGATGTCTGTAGTTGACTTTCAAATGAGACAAGAAAAACCCATTTATTTACACACTTATAGAGAGATAAAGCAAATATGGAAAATTATTCACAATTATTAAATGGAGGACCGGTGACCAGCTTCTTGCAGACCGAGCCTCCTGTTCAGAACAAGTAGAAAAGCTGAGCAAATGCAAAGCAAGGGGGGCAGGCAGGGGCTACCCGGACAGCGGCGTGTGCAGTGGTGAGCTTGACATTGACCACCGGCTTTCCTCTGGAGACACCTGTTTGTTGCAGGTGGAACCTGAGAGGCCGTGCAGTTTGTCAGAGATTTTGCTGGTCTCTCAGAACGAGGGGAACTGGGTTCAGGGCCAGGGAGGAGAAGGAGCTCTGGCAAAAACTGATGTGGTCAGCTGGGTCCCCCAAAAGGCTACCCGTTTCCTTCTTGTCACCCCAATCCTCATTATCATGCATCCCGACTGTATTTAAAGTTTTGATATTTTATTCACCATTGATATTTTTGGAATTAATTTTGAGTGTTAAAAAATACTGCATTAAAATGTTTATCTTGTTGCCTAAGGTTTGAGCCGCTCCTTAAACTCTGGGCTGCAGGTAAATGTCCCACTTGCCTCCCCCTAATCGTAGCCCCGAATCCCCCACGCAAAGTGAGCGAATTCCACGGCATGACAATTTTTAGAAAGGCTCCAATCACCTACCCTATTGGCAAGGATGAAAAGGGCTCTGGCACAGAATTTGGCAAGAGGGTATGGAGGCAGGTACTCTCCAAATTTATTGATGGGTATATACATTGGTATAACTTTGGGGGAAGCAAATTTGGCAATATTCATCCCAAGCTTTAATATGTAGATAACTCTAACATGGAAATATATATCTACAAGGATGTCTATCCTAGCACGCTTAACATACTATGGAGTAGAAGCAACCTAAACATTCAAAAGTAAGGTAGAAGTTAAGTAAACCATGGTTTATGCCTCAAATGTAATATTACGAAGCCACAAAAGTGTTTTACAAGTGTGTTTGCTGATATGGACAAAAATGCTCTCTGAGTGAGAAGAAGACAGGTTTCAGAATATTCCACAAAGTAGTTTTTAAGTATGTCTTTGTTAAGCTATCTGGGGAAACACCTGAAAGATTTGCACAAAAATGTCAACAGTGCTGATTTCTGGAGAGCGGAGTCGGGAATAAACCCTTGTCCTCTCCTGGGGAAAGAACCAGAAAATGCCGGGTAAGGACGGGCACTCCATCGGCAGACCTCCCGGGTCAGCATCCAGCTTCCCGGCTCAGTGACTACACGACTTTGGACCGGTTTTTAAAATGTTTTGAACCTCTGTTCCTTTTGTCTGTGCAACGGAAACAACCTACTCCATATTGATATGGTCAGGATACGATGAAATAACCTACATAAAGAGCTTAGCACGGTGCCTGGCCCATAGAAAGTATTTAGTAAGAACAATTAATAGCATCAAATTCTCATTTTTTCTTAATAAAGATGTGAAAACAAAATGCATGCCAGCCCCTCTCTTTACTCTCTTGTATTTTTTTTTTTTTTGAAGTATAGAACTCCTTTTGTCTGTCACTGGATAAGTCACTTGATTCTCATTACCTAAGGTCAAAGGTGGCACAAAGATAAGTGGAAAATCTGTAATTGGAATGGAAACTGTTGAGGGATATTTACAAGTCTCAGTGACAGGAAGTTAAGAGGACAAAGGTCTAATGTGAACCATAAGGAAGTCTCCTTTTCAGGCCGGACTGGAAGAAACAGCTCAGCAGAAAACCTTGAACTTGACTTCTCCCTCATTTAAAACCAAGGGATCTAAACTTCTCTTCCCCTGAGTCAGGATCGTTTGTTTTTCTTGTTCTACCTAATTAATCGATTCAGTTTAAGAACACCTCAGTAGGCTTATGCATACCCCTGTGGAGAGGAAGCAAGGCCTTTGGCTTCGGCCCTTCAAAACAAACTGCTGAGTTGGAGTCTGGCCTCAGCCTGCGCTGTGGGCATCGGTGAGGTGCTAGGGGGCTGCGAGAAAAACTACCATGTTTTATGACTTGGGGCTTACAGTGCTTTTGAGCTCATTTCCTTTTCTGAGGCAGAGATGGGCCTGAACACTGCCCAACCCCCACGATGTGGTGGAAGTCTCCTTTCCGATACTCTTCGCAATCGGAGTGTGGTTGTGGGCCACTAGGGGCATCTTGACGGGAATACGCCATGCCCAAAACTGGAAGTTATTAACCACGGGTTATCATACACTCTCCGCCAGTTGTTAGTCTTTTCTCTGCCAGATCCCTGACATCAGCTGTAGCACCTGCCTTAACCCAGTTGGTTTGAGTAGGAATAAACCACGATGAAATGAATGCTGAAATTCCGCTTTTCCTCCCTTCATGGTTGCTGGCGTTTTTAATGAAACAGGCCTCTTAGAAAGCAGAGATTGGTTTTGTTCAGTTCACTTGTGAAAAAACGTTTTAAACTTTTCCTGATTACACGTTGCGGTTCTCTTTGCAGAAAATACAGAAAGCGTTAAAAAGGAGGAAAAAAGTTACCCACAGCCCCCACACGCAGGGGTGGCCGGAGGATGTTTCTTTTAGTTGAGTTCATCTAACACAGAAAATTACACAGGTAGGTATTTATTAAATATGTGGATTCGATAATAATGGCTGGAAATCTATTACCTAGTTCCGTTGTTAGGAGATCTATTGTAGAGGTGGCCTCTTCTTCAGAGGTGACAACTGAAGACATATAACCTATAATGACAAGTTGAGGAAATTACTTAAAATGGGCTTCCCAAATAGGTTCATACGTATTTTCAAAAACCCTCTAGAAACCAAAGTGAAAACAGATTTTGCACCAGCATGTTAAATTCAGTTTTGCGACTTAGAACCAGTGGAAGTTAATTCTGAGACACCACCATTTTTTTCCCTCTCTGAGGATGCCCTGTTCCAAGGCGTGCAGAGCAGAGCGTCCATGTCTCCTCAAAGCCCCGACCTGACACCAAGCTGAAGGGGCTCCCAGTCTCCCGCCTCTCGTGCCCTTTCCCCGGATTTTGCAAGCTTGGCCCTTCCTCACTATGCGACTCTCATAATGTCACCGACCGGAGGAGAATTTCCTGCCACCCATTTCTAAAGCAGCTCCTGCGTTATGTCCACGACCTTACCTGGTCACAGACATAATGTTCTTTGTCTTGTCTTACACTGCCAGTTACTTTTTTAAAAAATTTTATTTATTTATCTTAGAGGGAAAGGGAAGGAGAGAGAGACATGAGAGAGAAATATCAATGTATGGTTGCCTCTCGTGAGTCCCCTGCTGGGAACAGGCCTGCAACCCAGGCATGTGCCCTGACTGGGAATCGAACCACGATCGTGTGGTCTGCAGGCCCGCGCTCAATCCACTGAGCTACACCAGCCAGGGCTGCCAGTTACTTTAATAGTTTACTTGTTCTGGTCCACACCTGTGTGCCCTCTGCTGTCCGCAACACCCTCTGCCTGCCCCCCCCCGCCCCTCCCCCCCCGCCCCGGGAGCTGCTTTGTCTTACTGCTCTGGCCTCGGTGCTGGGCCTTTGATTGGAATTACTGAATGCACAGACAAGTGAATGATTGGAGATGAAGTTATTTGCAAAAAAACCCCACAAACCCTTACTTTCCATGTGACAATGACACCTGAGGTAAGGAATATTGGCTTTAGCCTCAAGATTATTGGAGAAAGCGGAAGCATCATTTCTTTCTCCCTAGCCATTATGTCTACCCTGCCTCAGGTTGGCCAGGCTCCCTCTTCAACCAAAGAGTGAAGCGGGGAAGCCCTCTCCCCACACCTGGCCCCGATTCTGTAAAGCAGCCACATCAAGAGGCCTTCTTCGAAGGGCTTCAGAAGGTTCAAAGGTGGTAACGGCATTGGCCTTGAAGGCCCAGCGGGCTTCCTCCAGCCTCGCCGGCCTCCTCCTGAAGTGGCATCTAGGGCAACGATTCAGGATGGAGCAGTTGTAGACGTGAAGAATACCTTTCTTTTGCAGGAGCCCTCAAAGGCACATCCGGTTCTTCCAGACATTGTGCCTCGCCCAAGGAAAGAGTCACGTCTACTTCGAATGAGTAGCCCTACTCCGCCCTCTGAGACAACGCAAAGAAGACCTCTTCTCTCTTTTGTGGAAAGCCCTACAAATATTTGAATATATAAAGACCCTCCATTGGGTCTGTTTAAGCTACATGTTTTCATACTTTGCTACTTAAAACAAAAATTGGATCAATCCTCTGTTTTCCTGTAATTTTCCTCTTGTCAGAACTCATCATTACAGACCCTGGTCTGTCCCCTAGTCTATAACTATTATCATCGCTAAATACTTACTGAGGACTGCATTACGCGCTGGGCGCTGGAAGAAGTGCATTACGTTAGTTCACGCCTGTGTTCCGTCCTCATGTGACTACCGTGCAGCAGCTACCAACATCGTCTCCATTTCATAGATGAGGATGTCGAGGCAGAGCGGTGAGGGGTTTGATTTCAGTGTTCCTCAACTGTTCAGATGTTCAGCCGGGTTCGAACCCAGTTCTCTCTGTCCCTATACCAGCACTTTAACCATTATACTATTTAATACTCCGAGGGATATTAGCAGATGCTGGCTCTCTTCCCTGCCTCCCACAGAGTGCCCAGCAGACGCCCGGTACTTGCTCTGGCCTNCAGCTACCAACATTGTCTCCATTTCATAGATGAGGATGTCAAGGCAGAGCGGTGAGGGGTTTGATTTCAGTGTTCCTCAACTGTTCAGATGTTCAGCCGGGTTCGAACCCAGTTCTCTCTGTCCCTATACCAGCACTTTAACCATTATACTATTTAATACTCCGAGGGATATTAGCAGATGCTGGCTCTCTTCCCTGCCTCCCACAGAGTGCCCAGCAGACGCCCGGTACTTGCTCTGGCCTGAGTCAGAGCAATGTCCGACAGCCTACGCGTATTTCAAATGACGGCCTCTCCTTACCTCTGCGCTGGGCACTAGCGTTGCCAGCGCATGAACACTGCATTTCGAGGGGATGACCGCCGTGACATTCTCGGGAACAGGCCAAACAGAATAATAATGTAACACAACTTAAGAATACCCCTATGCTATTTCTTTCTTTTAATGAATTGATTTAGATGTATCCCCAAACCACAGAACTCCTAAGCCAAGGGGGCTGTTTTTTCCCTTCCCCTCCTCATACCTCAGTCATAGACCCCCAGAAAGAGAAACGTGACCCCTGGGGTCTCAGAGCTCATGCGTGTGGCTTGTACCCTCCTGAGGGGAGATTGGGGAAATTATAATTTCTTGGAAAACTTTTTAAACATTGAGGACTGTGTATCCAACTTCATCCTCATTAATGACTCTTGCGTTTGGAAGTTAACCTCCTTAAAGCACCAACAAAGCAACACATTTATTCATGCCGAAATAGTTCTCATAGTATTTGATAAACATTTTCAACTTCTAGCGAGGCCTAGAATGAAATCGTGCTTCTCCTACCGGAGAACTCCGACCCAGCCGCAGTCACCGGCTCCCTCCCGCCAGTCCCCCTCCACCTTGACGTCTGAGTCCCAGTGAAATGTCCCAGCAGCCACAGGACGGCAGATTATACTCACTCTTCTAGTCATTGAAGTCGGATGGAACTGAAGTGTGATAGCTTACATATTAATCTCTAATCTCATATCCAATGTAATGGCATCAGGTTAAAAAACATTTTTTCACTTACCTGACAATAGGAATCCGATTATGACATTTCGGTACATCTTGGGATCATAAGCTGGCTCCCAAAGTCAGTGCAAGGACAGCAGCAGAGAACGAAAGTGTCAGTGTGCGGCCCAGCCCGCACCCTTATCTCTCAGGCCCACCTGCCTGGGCCGCAGCCCCTGATAGGCCCGGTGGCATTTTAAATGAGGCAAAGTTGTTGAATGTTGTCTTTCCATAAAGATACATGGGCATCTGCTTAACTGGGATTATTAAAGTATTAAGTGGAAGCTTCACGTCAAGGCACTGGCTGCGACGTGCTCATTTTACTTTGCCTCAAGTCCGTGGGCACTACCGCGGGGTCTCCCAACAGCAGTCGGGAACCCCCAGGGGGCAGGCAAGTACTGGACTGTGAAGGTCCGAGGCCAGGGCAGGAGCCAGACCGTGGTGGCTGCCAGGGAGTTAGGAACTTGCCATGTTTAATGTGGGGATTCTTCAGTGCCAGGATGGAGCTGGCTCCTGACGTGTGAAAGAAATGCGTTTCAGAATTTCAGTGACTTCCCATATGGGTGCCCTGAGGTTTGAAAAACTCAAACCCGTGACAAAGTCATACAGCAGCGTGAGAATACACGGGACACAAAAATCTCTAATTCAAAAGAGAGCGTGAATTGAACAGCTGCCCAACCAATGAGTGTTTCTCTCTAAAATGTGCCCCACTGAGCAAGCAAAAGTTAGTGCCAAGACAATGAATACGAATGCTCAAAACTAGACCCAGACAGGCAAACCAAAACCCTTGTTGTAAACTGGGTTAAAATGAAGTTGGTGGGCGGGGGGGCAATCTGAGGAAGATCAAGTTTAAAGGCAAATAGAAGAAAAGCAATGTGGATCAGATCTGAGAGAGCTCAAAAGAAAGGATTGGATACTCCAGCCGAATTATCTTACTTCCTGTGAGAGTGTATGTGAAAATTGTCAAATACACCACGTTTACAATTTTACCCCAAAATGTGGTTTTAAAAAAATTATGAGCCCTGGATGGCATGGCTCCATGGATTGAGTGCTGGCCTGTGAACCAAAGGGTCACTGGTTCGATTCCCAGTCAGGGCACATGCCTGGGCTGCAGGCCAAGTCCCCAGTAGGGGGTGCTTGAGAGGTAACCTCACGTGGATGTTTCTCTCCCTTCCTCCCTCCCTTCCCCTTTCTCTAAAAATACATAAATAAAATCTTGAAAAAATGTTATGAAATGACATTTGCTCCTTCAGGAAATTGAGTCACAGTGAAAAAAAAATCAGGTGTGTGGGGGGAAAGATGGAGATAAATATCAACTAACATCCTAAGTGGGGGGCAGGGGGCAGGGAGCAACATGAGGAGGAGGAGGTAGGGAGCCGAGAAGTGGACTTGGAGGAGATTAAGACTGAGGGACGCAGAGGGGGCTCTGAGGGACAGTGCAAGGGCCTTAAAGCCTCAGAATCCTTGAGCCTATCTCACAGCCCTGACAATTCACGTAGAACAATGCAGCGACATCTACAAATAATTAAAATGGCACCAGTATTTCCTGTACCCATTCCTTGGTTAAATCCAGTCATGCTGTTGTGGGTGGTTATCTGGTTGGGTTGCAGACACTGTTCTCAGCAGACAGCTACATGAAGGAGAGTTGGTAGGTGTTCATATAACGAATAAAGAATGATTTCCCGTGGTTTTACGTTGATAAGTGGAGAGCAATTAACATGAGCCTTACAAAATGCTATTTCCCTTTGAAAGGAAGTAAAGAAATCGGTCACCACCCTCCCAGTGGACTATTAGGCAGCTATTAAAACCATGTTTTCAAGAATAGTTCATGACGTGGAAACTGGGGATAAAATAGGTGAATGGAAGCAGCAAGATCCAAAACCGCATATACAAAAATAAAACCCTATTTGATTCTTTTTAATTTTTCTTCTGGCCTGTGTTACTTCTGCCTGAAACATTCTTAATCTTTTCTGTTTTAAAAGATTTCATTTATTTTATTTTTAGACAGAAGGGAAGGGAGGGAGAAAGGGAAAGAAACATCAATGTGTGGTTGCCTCTTGCACGCCCCCTACTGGGGACCTGGCCCACAACCCAGGCCTGTGCCCTGACAAGGAGTTGAACTGGTGACCCTGTGGTTCTCAGGCTGGCCCTCAATCCACTGAGTCACACCAGCCAGGGCTCTTATTCTTTTCTCACATGGCCTACTTCCATGCTGCTTAGGGTCTCAATTTAATAATACTTTCTCTGGGAAGCCTCCCCTGACTTCCTAAGTCTTCACCAGGGGCCCCTCTGCACTCAGATTGTATCCTGTTCTTCCCTTCTCGTTTTCGCATCTCCACTGGACTCTAAGTGGGTGTGCCCTCTCCTGTGGCTATCTTATCACCAACGAGTGTTTGGGGGCACAGTTGACAATGAATATTGGCCAATCAATAAATAACCAATGAATATTTCAATGTACAGGGAAGCAACTTCTCGTGGGCAGTCTTGCTGGTAGGAGCAGAGGTTGGTCTTTACATCCTATGTCATATCTTAGAGTCAGGTTACCCCAGCATGGCGGTCTCTTGCTAAGGCAGGGAGAAAAGTTAAGTTAGCCTAGAATCCAGCTTTCATCCCCCCGGTCAGCCTGGAGTGACTGGCCTTCGAGGTCACTTTCCTGTGACCTCCTGCTTTCCTGGAGAGTCACTCCTTTCGTCTTAGATGCACCAGTGCATTTATCGTCCTGCATGACCCTTTTCCCTGTATGTGCGGGTCCTGTCTCCCTTGTTCTATTTTTAGCTTCAGACGCAATACCCTACAGAGCCCAAGGGGCAGTTAATAAATCGCCGTCCATGCTGAGAAGCAGAGGATATAAGTAGTCACCTGTATGAACTTGAGGCCACGGGAGAGGAAATGGGTGCTTTGCTCTTTGAAATTCAGGACTGGTCAGGGCTTAACGTGTGGAGCGGGCACGGACCCGGGTCCCGTCGGGCAGACCTGCTGACCTGATCGCTGGTGTTGTCATGGGCTCTTGACTAGGCTCTGACTCCTGGTGACCCTGCGACTGAGGGATGTGCACACTGTCCTGTCCCCAGCAGCCCTGCTCGGCTCCCATAGACTCATCCCTTGGCCTTTTCCGGTGGAGTTAGCCCGTCTCAGGTTGGTCTTGTCCTCTTTTCGCTGTCTTCCGTTTTTCCAACATTAACTTCCAGCATTATTTGGAAAAGACTTTCAGAGAACCCTGCCTTCCCATGAGGTGCCTGAAGTAGGACAGCTTCAATGCATCATTTCTGCCTTCAGCGAAGTTTCAGGTTTAATTTACTCAAAACCCATTGAGTTCTCAGTGTAGAAATGGGAAGTTGGACACAGCATCGGAGTGCGGACGTACGACTCTACACTGACCTCTAGTGGCGCATCTGCATAATGCAAGGACAACCGTGAGACCAGAAAATAACGACAGGAAAAAATGCACATCAGATGACAGCCTGCTTTTCAGGCATTTTCCCCCCATCTTCTTTATATTCTAACTGATACACGTGTTCTGGATCACCATAATTTTGTCCCAAGTGTTTTTTAAAAACATATTGACTTAGTTGTCAACATTTAACAGGAAGTGGGTATTAACTAAAAATCAGAAAGGGGATTTAATGCAAAATGTGGTCCCTCTTAGACAACACGAAGACCTGTGAAGAGTGAGCTTGTGTTCCTACCAAACGACTGTCACTGCAGCTGAAGACTGGCTGCACCGGGGACAGGCAGGCTTTCCCAAATAAGCTACCACGTGCCCTCCTGACATTCTCGGCAGTCAATTTAGACTACATCATATGCTGATAAAACCTCAAAACTTCCGTGTCTTATAGCAACTGGAGCTCATTTCCAGCTCCGATGACATTTCTGGGGTGGCTGCGGGTTCTGGGATCCAGACGGAGCAGCGCCCCTCCTGGAACCTGCGGTGCTTGCTCCAGAGGGAAAAGAAAGACAGTCACGTGGGGCGAAGGCTTCCAAAGCTTCTGCTCACACATGGTGTGTGTTGTTTTTGCTCACGTTCTATTGGCCAAAGCAAATCCTGAGCCAAGCTGACGTCAATGGGGCAAGGAAGTCAGTCTACTTGCTCCCAGGGGGAAGTCCTGCAGGGCATATGGCCACAGTGAGAATATAGAAAACACTTATGGGAAGGGCAGTCAGTAACTGAGAACAACAGTATAATTAGCCACACTCATTGAAACTCTCTGCCTGGGTCCTTTCTGCATTGGGCTTGCAAATCCAGTTTAACTAGATATCCACAAAAGATAAAGGTCAAATCTATAGTAGCTTCTTACATTTATTTTTATTGAGATGTAATATATACAATTTTAGGTGTGCAACTTGATGGATCAGTTATACACATACACACATATACACACATACACACAGGTGTGTATGTGTAACTACCACTCAGACGTTCAATACATAGAACGACTTTCACACTCCCAGGAATTTCTTTCTTGCTCCGTCCCAGTCAATGCCTAGGCTGTCTCGAGGTCCTCTGACTTCTAACACTGTTGCAGATCACAGGGTTCATAAGGATATGTTGGTTTTCAGATTTCTCTGGAAGACTCTAGTGGAGAGGTCAAGTAGGAAGATGGATGATTGAATCTGGCCCTCAGAAGAGGCATCTGGACCAGACATAGAGACGTGGCCATCTTGAGCCTGTACCGGAGAGAATGGAGGTGGTGATGGATAGGAGACAAGGAGAGTTTGTAGTGTCTTCAGGCTTAACAGGCAAGCCCCACGCGTCTCTCACCTAGCCTTGGGAACTGGAGACATGAGGTGATCAGGCCATACTGTCTCAGCTAAGTTCCAGGTTCCCATAGCATCTACCTGGAGGACTGGAAAAGGGGGCTTTTGCTCAGAAGTCACCCCTTTTCTTGGAGTATCTCCCTCCCTTTCAGAGGTGGGCCCACAGACAGTAAACGTGTAGGATTAGCTCATTCGTGGATACCTGGTTCAACTTAAGCCCATCTGATTCCCCTCTGGAGAATGTTTTATTGAGAAATACAGGTGATAGAGTTAGCAGTTAAGCTCTGCTAATGATGGAGTTCTTGGGGGAAAAGCAATGAAACTTCCCCGGGCTCTGTGGGACTGCCTGGGCTCCCACCCTTTCTGACGCCCACAGTCTATGAGGTGCCCCAGTGCCTGTCCATTCAGTTCTCTGCTTCTGTGAAGCTGTTTTGAAGTGGGTTTGGGATACTTGTAACCAAAGAGTCCTAATGAGGACAGGCTTTGCTGTGTCTCATTAGGGGATCATTAACAGCATGGAGCAGAGACCAAGGCTGAGCTGAAGAGAGACACTGGCCAGGGACCACAGGAGGCAGCTTTGTGAGTCTCCATGACAGGAGGGAAGAGTGTGGTGCCCACACTCCCTGGAGTCTCTGCAGACTGGTCGGCATCAAGCGGCTGAAGGCCCCTTTGTGCGTGGCTAATCGTGTGGGGATGTTTCGCACAGCCAGTGTGCCCCTGGGTCCTGCCATGACACTCCCCTAAGTGAGATGTGAGCCTACGCTGTCTCTGCCAGACAAACCCTGCTGTTTTTTTTTTTTTTTTATAACTATCTGTCTAGTGGAGAAGGGATTCAATTACCCTTTAGCCTTAAAAATATGCCAAAGGATAGTGCTGGCCTTCTGTGGCTTGGAACGAACTCATAATGCACAAATCTGTTTCTCATTTACGAGGTTCAGCCAAATCACCAGGGTTGTTTTCTTCCTCCTCATAGAATGTGACAGCTCAGAAGGCCGGCATTCCATGCTGATTCTGAACGTGGCGGGGGGTGGGGGGCGGAGAAGGAACTACTGGGGAAGTTTGATGTCTGTCTTTATGGGACAGAAGCTCTCAGAACCACGGGTGATGGAAGAAGCCATTTTCAAATACTCAGTTAACTTCCATGTTACCAGACTCCCATTCTATTGGCTAGTACGACTTCATGAAGGAGTCGTATCATGGTGTTTCTCATGCACCGTGACTGATGCTAGACGGAGTTTAAAAGGATGTGCAAGAGAATAAAATGTCTTAAGAAAGAAAGCAAACTTTGTGGAATGTAATACTTCAATAGAGACTTAGGGATTTATGTGTTTAAATTTTATATATTATAATGATCCTGTGAAAATGCCATAGCTAGTAAAAAAATTAGAATCTAGAAATACCCTAAAAGTTATTTCCTAAAAAGACATGAGGCCGCCAATGGGACACCTACTTGACATGGTTATTCATCTTGGGAGAACAGTGAAGGACGAAATAAGTATGTCTCATTCCGCACAGAAAAAGGACGTAGGCTCTGCTGGCAGCCTCGGCCTTGGGTGAGCAGGGTGGGAGAGCTAGCTCTGTGCACGCCCCCACGCACTGTGAGTGGAGACACTGAAACGCAGAACGTGGTTTGAGCTGGTTCTTCTCAATCAGACCCTGGGGAGGCTGTTCTTTAACACCGTTTTCCTGGATCCCCTGAACGACTTTGTTTATTTATTTACTAGTCATTCTTTTTTTATTATTTATTTTTAGTTTTTGGCTCTCGTTAGCCAGCACCGATTTCTTTTGCTCGCAGCCATACACTCCTGACCAAATACCATAGAAGGCACGCACCTGGGAGATGCAGCCCGAAGCTGTCGGTCCGGGTCGAGGTCACCCCCGAAGACCCGGTGCGCACAGATTCCACCCGCATCCTCTAGTTCAGGCCTCGGTACATTTGCGGCTTCTGTACCTTTGTACCTTTGTACAGGCGGAGGAGCCAGGCTGCACAGCTCCTGTCTTTCTGGAGGTCGTGCTTCTGCTCCTGCCACACTTCATCTCGGGGGGGCGGGGTGGGGGGGAAGCCACAGTGGCTCTTTGGAGCTATCGGGAGGTCAGCAGTAGCTTCCGCCTGTGGCCCGAGGGCAAGGACAAGTGGCTGGACCTGGAACGCGTCCTTCAACGTCACCAAATGATGCTCGGACAGCCGAGCCCTGGCAGTGGTAATCAACTCAGGAAGTTGGTTTTTTTTTTTACTTTCTGTATTTGGTATGAAGAAACAAAGCGTATATGAGTGTGTTATTCTAAAACATCTTCCTGGGAGGGAGGGGCGTGCGGAGTGGTCGCTGAGCACAGTGCGTCCTTTTGACAGCGCGGACTCAGCAGCTGGGCCAGGACCTTCTGGTCCGCAGTCAAGAGAGCAGTTCAGCGTGCGCCTCCCTTTCTTCGGGGACTATGAAAACAGGTGGCCCGAAGGTTTCTTCTCCTTGCTCGCCCCGCCATTGCAAACTTCACCTGAGCATTAGTTACCTTATCAAGAGAAGAAACAGGGAACTTGTATCTTCCCTGTGGGTGCAAAAGCCCTAAACATAAAATCGCCTTCAGCAAACACTCTCCACCCACAGTCTTTGGCGGACAGCTGGGGAGTGGGTGCGCTCTGTCCCAGGGGCGCCTCTAGCTGATGTGGGGACACGCACCTGTTCGCAAAACAGAGTTCCTCGGACCCCGGCAACTCTCTATGAATTTATATTTTTGAAGTGGCGTGACCTTGAGTTAATGGACAAGGGCTGTGACGCAGCCCCATGTACAGCATTTTTTATTATTTTTGGTTTCTTGTTCAGCCACACGCCCCTCGGGGGCAGCCGTCAGCTCCTGGCTCACCACATGCTCCCTTCAGACGACACCATCCAGGTGCTTGGGGACCATTCTTCCTCTTCCAGAGCTGTCTGGGAATTTGATTCTATGTATTGAGTGCTATTCTGTTTTGCACATTTTTTGAGCCAGAAATTTTATTTCTTCTGAGACTTTATTTTAATGTCATAGTGCTGGAAGAGCTTAAAGATTTAGCTTCAAGGATAGTAGGAAAAAAAATTTAAACAACCTAAAGAGCCAACAGGAGAGAATTGTTTAAATAAACTATAGTGACACAGTAAGAGGCCAGTTAAAATAATATGGTAGAAAGACATGAAAAGATATTTACAACATACTGTTAAAAAATACAAGTTGCAAAATAGATGTCCTGTATGATCCTTTTGTGGAGAGATACTTACTTTTTTGTCTTGTTGGGAACGTCTGTGTAAATGGAAATAGACCAAAAAGGACACCCTCTCAAATAGTATTTTTTGAGAACTTGTTGGGAACTTCTATGTAAATAGAAATAGACCAAAATGAATTTCTATGTACATGGAAATAGACCAAAAAGAACACCCTCTCAAATAGTATTTTTTCTTCCTTTTGCTCAGTAAATATTCTACCACAATGCTAGGTTGCTGTTTACTAATAAGAAAAATCAGTTATAGTTATTTAGAGACTGGTTAGAAAAATTACCCAAATAAACAGATACATTCTGACATTGGAAAATTGATTCTTCTAGAACAAAACGTGGTAAGTTTGTTCTCAGTTCTGATCACTAGAGGTCACCAAAGTCATAAAAATTATTAGTCATTTTTTTCTCTGGTTTTTTTATTGAGTCACAGAGGGGTGTTTCTGGCCTCTCCTGTTAGGCAGCTTTGAAGCATTTACTGGAAGACTTCTTGCTGCTTAGTCTTAAGTGGAATAAACTGTTTGGACTAGTTTTTTTTCCCCTAACATTAAATATTCCCGGAAACAGGCAGCCAGCCATCTATCTATGGGACCATTCAAAACAGATGGGCGTTCTGGGAGAATGTGGTTTATTTCCTCCTCTGATACCCAAGGGCCTATTGGCCGATACCAGGTGAATGCGAGTTCTGAGGAGTGTTGTCGAGACAGAACCTCAGAACACCCAGCAGCGCACACACCATTTCAAATGAAACAGCACGGACTGTTTCAAGGAAAAAACGTTGTGCCTTTACCAGTGACACGGATGCCATGAGAGGGCATCAATGAAGCAGAACATTCAAGAACACCATTGCATCTTTGCCTAACAGGCCACACTACCTTTTTGCATATTAATAATTCTGCATTTTTAAAAATTTGACATAAGCCCAAATCCCCAGACCCTGAAATTATGGAGAGGTATGGGAGATTCCAAAACTAGATTCCTGTAAGCATTCAAAGCAACTGTCTCATTCCAAAGGGGCCCATGCAGCAGAGAAAGAGATCTGTAATGACCAGTTTCAATATTGTTCACATGCTCACGTTTCAGGGAGGTGTCATTTCTATGAAAAGATAAGGTTTCTGTAATGGAACAAGATGCAGCGTGTGGACAGTGTCTGATGTGTGTTTGTCAGGAGTTAAATACAATGGACAAAGATACAACAGGAGAGAAGACTCACATTTTTAGTGTTTCAAATACCTACAGAGAGGGAGTTACCTGGTCATGTAGATGAGTCTGTGTTTGAATCTGCCTTTGGAAGGCTGAGCTAAACGAGCCATTCTTCCCCATCAGAACTCCCAGTGCTTAGATACCTGACAACTCCAAGGTCAAGGCTTTGGTACAAGCCATAAACTTAGAGACTTCGAGCCAATGTCAATGTGACACATTTTGCATTATCTTTATGCAGCGGATTCTTTTTGACTTTGATCTCCGTTAACTTTGAAGTATTCAAGGTCCCTACTTTCCATAGGTTTTTTTTTTTTTTAATTTTTAAGTTAAATTGGGCAGGCGGGCAAAGGAAATCTAAACCTTAAAAGAAGTGAAAACAAGTAGGCAGAGTCAGTTATATATTTTCACTACTTTGTTTAAAGTAGCACATTGCTGTACTTAAAAACACTTCACATCACTGAGTTATTTACTAAGTTGTAAATAAAAGTCACCTTCTCCTCTGTCTTAGGAGAGACATTGGGGAACATGCCGTTGGGGCCTGTTGTGTGGTTTGTGTGGAAAGTTCAGGCAGATGCAAAACTGCAGATTGTTGTAAATGATGACCTAAAAATGGTCGCCACCAAATAGTCATTAACTTAAAGGAAATATTTATACAGGGATTCTAATAGTGGAGTTCTTATATCTGAAAGTTGGCTCTTTTATAGAATTCCACAGACGATGTATTCCGATGTCTACTAGAAACTTGGATTTGCATTTGTATTTATGTATAAAGTGACTCAGACTCGTATCTGAAACACGCATTAATCTTATTTCACTCTTATTACGCTGCAGATACATAAGACTATTTTTCATATTATCAGTAAGGCAATTTCATTTAATCACAATGGACATATATGCAACCAATCACACACATGCATGGGTGTGTATGAAATCAGCATTTAGCACAGAAATTGAATCACTTATGCATTGTTTATAAAATTTTTCTCAGAGCATATGAAGGGAGAAAACATTTTTTGAGAGATTTAAAAATTCATTCCATCCAGGCTCCATTTATTTCTTCTGTGATCCGTCACTCACCCATCCTCCTTCATCTAAATCTGCAAGTGGAACTTCCTTCTATTAAAGAAAACATCCAATTTATATTATACCTGGTCCTTAGCAGAATGACCTGGAAGTAGTTCATTATTTCAATCCTATTCTAGGAAGTAGAGGAAAAGTATGCATGCCTTTCAATCATCTCAGATTGATCCAAGGACAAATCCAGGCTCCTCACCGCACTCAGAACCTGAACCGAGACGCACTGAACTCGGTGCCGCTGAGTTACCCAGCGGCTCGAGAAACATTTGGCTGTGGAATTGAGCCTCTGCGTGGATCCACAGACAAGAGGTCTCATCCCCTTCACCTCCCCGCGGACATCGGAGGAAACCCAGAAAGGAATTTATTTACTTGTCTGTAATTGAGAAGCTTAGGGATGAGACTTTAAAGAAGAAAATTTAGAGACACGACGGCGATGTGGGTAATGGTATGTAGGCCTCGCTACTGGTGCTCCTGAAAGACAATTGTGCCCATCGAGGGAGCTGTGTGTGGCGGACGCCAAGGCCCCCAGGGCTTTGACTGTGTTCTTCGGGTGACACTGGGAATCACTTCGGCGGTGGAGGGTCGGACTCAGTGCGGGGCAGGTGCTGGACTTGGGGCATCGGTAGTCTCAGCTAGGATTCTAAAGCAGTGTCATGCTGGGCGACACACTTCCCCTCTTTGAACCTGAATTTCCGCACCTGTGAAATGGACACAACACATGCCGTGAGGGGCTGTTGTGAAGCGAGAGCCCCCGTGTAAAACACCCACCTGCTGTGTGGCTCACAACCGCTGTCTCACACAGGCCTGCTTCCCTGCACGGAAGATTGCTGTGGCATTGAACGACCGTAGCTGTAAGTGTTTTGTAAGCTACGAAGTGTCCATTCAGTAGCAGTCCTCATTCATGTCACTTTTAACCAGTGTTTGGCACGCACTCAGCCCTTTTGGGGAACCCGAGGCAGCGAAAGAGCCTGGCAGCGATGAGGGAATTCTGCCAGGTAATCTGAAGCCCAATGTAAGAATCTGCATTTCCTGCCAAGGAAAATCACCTGATGATTAACAAAGAATTGATTTTTATTAGTTGGAACAACGACCATCTTTCTTCTTCTGAACACTCTAAACTGCCCCAAATGTAGTTAAGAAAATACAGAGAGGGCGAGGGCGAGGGCGAGACGAAGAAAGGGGAAAGGATGAACGAGGTGGGCTAACACTCCGCCAGGTGGGTGGCCGAATAGATGTGATCCTAGTTTCCTACAGGAATGAAAATTCACGTTCAGATGTAGCTTATTTTGAAAGACACAGTTATTAGACCAATATCACTACATAGGTCTGGAAGCAGCGGATTGCTTGAGCTGGTGATACACTGTCAAGGACCAGGGGGCAATTCCTGAAGTGTCTACGTGTGGGTGCGCACATGCCTGTAGGAAACATTTAAATCATGCCTACTAATTCATAAGTCCATCCTTGAAAAAGCTGGTGCCACTGGAGGACAGCCCCTGAGAGAGTAGTGTCCTGGCAGGAAGACTACTGTGTGTCCCCGAGGGGGCACTAAGGACAGAAACTGAGTGTGTAAGTCCTGGCAGCACGGACTACATACAGGTTCCCGCTGTGAGCAGGAAGCGACCGGAATTTGTTAAATCCGCGTTAATACTCTGTGGGGGCGTTTCTTTGCAAATCAGGGCTCTAACATACAGTGACTTTTTCAAAGTCTCAACAGATGTCTTAGAAGAACGGAGGTCCTACGGTGGTCTGAGACGGCACCCGCCACAAGGGAAGACACTGTGTCCACATGAGAAGAACCTGCTTCAGGCTGAAAGCATCGCGTCCCTGCCCCTGTGACCTCGGTCAGCTTGCTGCAACTACAGCTTCAGTGTCTTTATCTAGAGGATGGCCATCATAACGCATACTTCGCAGCCTCGGTGTGAGGACTGGATGAGATAATACATGTGGACATGTCAGCCCTGTACCCAGTCAATAATTAGCCATGACCATGAGTAATATTAATAATAAAACACTCTGGCATCAAGATCGGGGCCTCCAGCCGAAGGCCCCTTGTGGAATGGTAGGAATGCAGGGGCTCTCCTGAAGAATGTTCTGTGTTAATTTTAACCGAGAGTGAAAACCCGGCTGCTCGGACAGAAAGAACCAAAACAAAATGCGAATCCTACTGTAATATGTTCTCTGCATGTCTCTTCCTATAAAGCTACGTTCCACTAAGTAGAAACAGCCTCAGCTTAGAAGATGCCTCCCTCCAACTGCAGACATTGCCTTTGTGCCCATAGAACTTAAAACATCCTCTTTGGGTTTTGCCCTGGAGAAGGCATCTTTCTAAAATATGTCTTGTTTTATTATGCACTAGTCAGCTGGAGGAGATCCATTAAAAGTGCTACATCATTCCGGTAAATATCTGTAAGGTATATTCAAACTTACGTTTGATCGACATTTAGCTCTTTTTGGTAACTTCAGCCAACAAAATAGATGGCCCTGCATTGATAAGGGAATTCTATAAAATAATCCAAAACCAAATTTAAGACAACACCCATTTTTTTCCTCCCAGGAAAAAGTTTTATAATAATGAACAAAGAATCAACTTTATTATTTGGGACAACTACCATCTTTCTTCGTCCAAGCACAAAAATATTCCAATGTAGGCAACTGTTGAAAGACAAGGGAACGATCATCTTCAACACGGTTTAGGTTTTTTTGTTGTTATTGTATTTTTTTTTCCTGGTGCTCCCGGAACTGGCCACCAGTCCTGTAGTGAGGGCCAATTCCATTGCCAATCTCCCTGGGGGGCGGGGGTGGGGGTCCCTGAAGGAAAGCAAAACAAAACCCCAACCAGAAGGAATGCTCCAAAGAGCCGGGAGAAGGAATCATTCTCGCTTGAGGCAGATTTCATCTCCAATTCCCAGGTCCTCTTGGATGGTTCACTGACATCGTTGTTGCTGAGGCTCTGCTTTGTCACACTCAGAGGTACCATTTGCGTAGGTGGTTTTTTTAAAATTAAAATAGTTATGATCTTTTGTACATAAAATATTGGTATGACAGTGTTCAGTAATGCAGTCATATGAGAGGAAGACAATAGTAAGTGATTGTAGCTGAACAAAATCAAAGTATCTTTAGTTCTTCCAAGAACAGGTGTGCCCCCGGGCGGTGGTGGTGGAGCTGGAACGGGGAGGGTGATGTGAGGGTGGGTCCCTGAGAGTGTAAACAAGGGTGAGACAGAGCATAGCCTCAGATGGCCCCAGGCTTCTGGAGTGCTAGACTGTGTGGATGGCGGAGCTATGCCGAGAAGACACAAGAAGAAACAAAAGGAGCACAGCAGTGTGGAGGAAAAGAGAATGTGTTTGCATTGAATGGCTGAATGATCAGACAAGACCAGTGAGCAAATGCATATTGATTTTTAGGGGTTCAGGCTCAGGATACTTCACGAGATTTCAGTCAGGCTCTCGGATGGTCTATAAGCTTCTCAAGGCCTTACTGGGGCTGGAGAAGCCATGTCCAAGCTCATGCACATGGCTGTTGGCAGGCTTTCTGGTGGAGGCTGGAGGCTGGAGGCGGGTCCTGTGGTAAGGCTGCTGACAACATGGCAGCGTGCACCCCTCCTGAGAGGGAGAGAGAGAGAGATCAATATGAAAGACACAGTCATACAAGACCCAATCTTAGATATGACATTAGGTCATTTCTGTCACGCGCTATGGATTGCACAGACCAGTCTGGTCTTGCGTGAGAGCAGACTACACAGTGTGTGAGTACCGGAAGGGAGGGTCATTGAAGGGCCCCTTGGAGATTGGCCACCACTGTAGGGCGATGCCACTGAACAAAAGGAAGGATATAAAGAGACCTTAATTATTCAAGAAAATGCAGGGAAAGACAATGTGAAGACATCAGAATATTAACTATGTCTAGCTCTGTTGCAAGACTATAATATTTTAGTTGCTTCTTTATAGTTATTAATATTTTATAAACATTTTATAATTGACATGTGTTTCATTTATTATGTTCTTGATAAATGTTAAAAAAATTCAGAAAATACATTGAGTTTTTCATTTTAATTATTTTTACATTGACTGGAAGATGTTCCAATACAATTCATGCTGTTTACTGAAAAATACTAAAGTATTTTACTAATTAGTAAGCTTAGGATCGAGAGATTATACTTTGATTTCTTATTGAATAGCTCCAATATATTTCCTATAGTCAGTATTTTATGGAAGTTCAAATGTACTAGCTAGGGTCCTAGGCTGACGACCATTAATATGTTTTTGTTGTTTAGTTTGCCCGCTTTATCAAAAATGCTGTGTCCTTAGGCTAAACAATCAGGGAAACTTCTAAAATTCATTAAAATTTTTTTTAACATTTTATTTATTTATCTTTAGAGGGGAAGGGAAGGAGAGAGAAAGGAACATCAATGTATGGTTTCTTCTCATGCATCCCCTGCAGGGAACTGGCCCCTACTGGAAACTGGCCTGCAACCCAAGCATGTGCCCTGACTGGGAATCGAACTGCAATCATCTGGTTTGCAGGCCCGCGCTCAATCCACTGAGCTACACCAGCCAGGGCTAATTTTTTAAATTATTTATTTTTAGAGCAGGCAAGGGAAGGAGAAAGAGAGGGAGGAAACACCAATGTGTGGTTGCCTCTTATGTGCCTCCTACTGGGGACCTGGTCCACAACCCAGGCATGTGTCCTAGACTGAGAATCAAACTAGACCCTGTGGTTTGCAGGCCAGTTCTCGATCCACTGAGCCACGCCAGCCAGTGCATAAAATTCACTGATTCTTATGAATACATACAAGGCATAGTGTTTCTTAGTCAACTGTACTACAGTCCAAGAATCATGAGGAATTTGAAGGTTTTTTTGAAGGAAAGGTTGTTGTAAATGTTTATTTTTTACTTGCACCATGAAATCTAGGCCCTGCCCCAACACACCGAAGGTTGTCGTTCGGAGATGTGAAAAGCAATACAGAAGTTTCACGGAGTTTCAAGAGCTTGCTGCACGGAGTGGGGCATGTTTGAGGACTTCCTTAGTCCCAGAGTGTCTGTGGACTCTCCAGCAAAGATCTTTCCTGGTGTCCTAATGTTGACTGGTATTTCCTTCTGCGGGGTATCCGCTTTGCTTTCTTCCTGCATGAGAGAGTGCAGATGTTCCTGAAAGCATCTTTGCATGGCTTGACTTGAGCAAGATGCTGAGAGAAGGGGGAACAACTCAAAGGGAGCTGTCGGGGCTAGAGAGAGGAAAGCAGTGGGGCAGGGCCTTCCAGGTTGTGCTAACATAAGCTTTCTCTAGAAAACAGCTTCCCGTGTCTGTCTGTCTACCTGTCTGTCTGCCTGTCTCCCTCCCTCTCTATGAGAACAGGTTCTTGCTGTTACTGGGGAGATAACATCCTACAACTCTTCCGAATTTTCAACATCCAAATATGTCCATTACGATGACACTCTCGAATGTTCTGTGTGTCTCACTGAGGTCCCAAGATCGCAGTGCAATATGTTTTTATTGGTGAGTGTTTTAAGACATGAAATTACTAAAGCATTTCTCAGTGTCTGAGACACAGGAGACCTGCATATAGGGAAGGCAGTCCCAAGGGAAAAAGAAGACCTGATTTGACTCCAAGTAAGTAAAATGAGTGAGCGAGGATGAAATCTGGACAAAAGAGCTCCAAGTGCAACTGTGAATAGGAGTTTGCAGCCACACCCCCAGCAGGTGGGTGGCTACAGGAGAACTGAATTCTGCTCTAGGGAGCTGAGGATTCACTAGAGATGGAGAAATGCCTTGTGGCTATTACTATCAAACAACCAAGTCAAAGAGACAAATTTAGGAACATTGTGATGATAAATACATTCTAAAAGAAGAGACTGTACTCTCCAAATGGCAGGTAAAGCCATGCACTCAGTTATTCAGATTCTTGTTTGTGTGCTAAGAAAGATTCATTCCAACGGAAGCACAGTGGGGCTGTGAGCTGTGCATTTGTTTTGTCACTGTTGTTGTTTTAAGTTTAATATTTATTGTATTTTTGTTCCATTGAGCTAGGCATTTGTACTAAACCAAACCAACTCAGGGTGCTAATGAATGCAGAGACTTCTTGGCTGCGGTCAAGATGCAAGGCAGATGGAGAATCTATAAAGGTTTGTCTGAGAAGAAAAAAAATAGCCCACTGATACCAACTTCCTTCCAACGAGCACAGATAGAGTAAGATGGGGAGGAGGCCTACTTAGAAATGCAACCTTCAAATTGTGGTTCCTAGCCATGAACTTCCAGCTTCTCCCAACCAAATCCTTAAAGGTGTAGGCATGTGAGATTAATGAGGAAGGGTCCACAGATGGATGGATGACAATGTGCATCCCCTTTTAAAACAACCGGTCACTCTCTCCTCTCCCTCTTCCTCTCTGATCAGGCCAAACTGACTCATGTCTTCATGTTATTACGCCCGGTGCTTCCAGAAACTAAGGACATATGTCTGCTTTCCCCTGAAAGGTGGCTGAGATCCACAGAGTCAGCTATGTGGGATACTACTCTCCGACCTATCCCTCCCACCCCAGAACCTGGTTCTCAGGTTATAACGATAGCGTAGTAGGTGCTCTGCACAGTTTGTTATGCTGCTACTTGTTATTAACCTTGAAAAGAAGTATATAAATTTTCTGATACTTATGCCTTGGCTTTTAGTGAAAGGAATTATTACTTATCTTTGTGTGGATTAATTAGGTCCATTAAGAAAAAAAAAGCATTAGTTTGGTAGATTCCCTGTGTTAAGATGTCAGGGTCTCTTTGCAGAACGAAGGTGTTCTCCTTGTTTCCCTGCCAATTGTAGAGATGGGCAGAAAAAATCTCTATTCCAGCTCTGCTTCTTCTTTGCCATGTTCCTTATCACAGGGTTAGTCTGCGCTTTGCCCCTGGTTTGAAACACAGTGTCTATACAAGTGACTAACCAACTATATTTATCTAGATAAGGGAGTTGGTACAATGTTGTTTCCCAGGAATAGACAAAATTTGTTTATTGTTGCTCTTTCATTAAGTAAACAAAGAAGGACGGAAGGAAGGGAGGGAGGAAGGAAGGAAGGAAGGAGAAGAGGAAGGAAGGAAGGAAGGAAGGAAGGAAGGAAGGAAGGAAGGAAGGAAGGAAGAAAGAAAGAAAGAGAGAAAGAGAGAAAGAAAAGGAGGGAGGAAGGCCGGAAGCAAAGAAAAAAGCTGGTTAAACAAGAAATGAACTGGAAGTCAATATGTTTGATTTTGTCAGCTATTGAATTCATGTTTCATGTTTATTTGATGATATAGGAGCTATATCACAACTGTTTTCCTAAGCAATATGAACTAAACAGACAAAGCTATTTTTAAACCTTCTTATTGGTATAAAATGCATGTTAAAGTGTGCATTTATCTTAAGTGTATACTTTTTGAAAAATATTTGATTGATTATGCTATTACAGTTGTCCTGTATTTTCCCCCTTCATCCCCCAGCATCCTCCACTCCCTCAGGTAATCCCCCCACCATTGTTCATGCCCACTGGTCATGTGCAGAAGGTCTTTAGCTACTCCATTTCCTATACTGTACTTAACACCCCCATGGCTATTCTGTAACTACCTATTTGTACTTTTTAATCCCCTCACTTTTTCACCCATTATCCCCTCCCCCTCTCATCTGGCAACCTTCTGGTAACTAACTTGTTTTCTCTTGTTTTTAAGAGTCTTTCTTTAAGAATATTAAAAGCAGCAAGAGAAAAAGAGGCAGTTACCTACAAAGGAGTTCCCATAGATGACAGCTGATTTCTCAAAAGAAACCTTTCAGGCAAGAAGGGGCTGGAAAGAAGTATTCCAAGTCATGAAAGGCAAAGACCTACATCCAAGATTACTCTATCCAGCAAAACTTTCATTTAGAATGGAAGGGCATATAAAGTGCTTCCCAGATCAAGTTAAGGGAGTTCATCATCACTAAGCTCTTACCATATGAAACATTAAAGGGACTTATCTAAGAAAAAGAAGAAGATCAAAACTATGAACAGTAAAATGACAACACACACAACTATCAACAACCAAACCAAAACAAAACAAAACAAAACAAAAAAACAAACTAAGCAAACAACTAGAACAGAAACAGAATCACACAAATGGAGATCACATGGAGGGTTATCAGTGGGGAAGGAGCTGAGGAATGAAGGAAAATGTACAGGAAATAAGAAGCATAAATTGTAGGTAGAAAATAGACAGGGGGAGGTTAAGAATAGTATAGGAAATGTAGAAGCCAAAGAACTTATATGTACGACCCATGGACATGAACTAAAGCGGGGGGTGGGGGATGTGGGTGGGAAGGGGTGTGCAGGGCAGAGGGGAATAAAGGAAAGAAAATGGGACAACTGTAATAGCATTATCAAAAATATATTTTAAAAAAGAGTCTCTTTTTATCTTTAACCTTTGGGCTTTTAATAGTGATATGTCTTGGAGTGGGCCTCTTTGAATCCATCACAATTGGGACTCTCTGTGCTTCCTAGACTTGCATGTCTATTTCCTTCACAAAATTAGGAAAGTTTTCTTTCACTATTTTTTCAGATAGATTTCCAATTTCTTGCCTTTTCTCCTCTCCTTCTGGCATCCCTATAATACAAATGTCAGACTTCTTAAAGTTGTTCCAGAGGCTGTTTATACTATCATCAGTTTTTTTGGATTATTTTTCTTTCTTGTTCTGCATGGTTGTTTTTTGGTTCCTAATGTTCCAAATCATTGATTTGATTCTTGGCTCCATTCGTTCTACTGTTGTTTCCCTGTAAATTGTTCTTTATTTTTATTAGTGTATCTTTTGTTTCTCACTGGGGTTTTTTATGCTGCTAAGGTCCTCACTAAGTTCCTTGAGCATTCATATAGACAGTATTTTGAACTCTGCATCTGATAGATTGCTTATTTCTATTTCATTTAGCTCTTTTTCTGGAGTTTTGATCTGTTCTTTCATTTGGGCCATATTTCTTTGTCTCCTCATTTGGGCAGCCTCCTTGTGTTTGTTCTTATGTATTAGGTAGAGCTACTTTGACTCCATGTCTTGGTTGTGTGGCCTAATATAGTAGGTGTCTTGTGGGGTCCAGTAGAATAGCCTCCAATATCACCCAAGCTGGTGATACTGGATACCCAAACACACATTTCGTACACGCTGGGTACACCCTTCTTTTGTAGTGTAGTGGTTGCCTCTGGCAGATCAATGGAAGGGATTTACCCATTCCAGTCAGCTGCAAGGACTGGTTGTGACCAGTGACCACCCATCTCCACCCTCTATGGAGGATCAGCTGTGCAGGGGCAGGGTGGTAGTGCTCCGACATGATCTGTAGCTGTGCACTGGGTGTGTTGGCCCTGGGGTTTCCCAGGTGGTGCAGGCCAAGGTCAGCCACCACTTATATTTTGCCCAGGGCCACTGTGTCAGCTATAAAGCAACCTGAGATGGTTGTTACTTGTGCTAGGCTTGGAGATTCCCAGGTGAAGCCAAGCCGTGACTCTAATCTGGCTGCTGCCAGGGCTCACTAAAGCCAGCTGTTGCCTGTTTGATAGGATTTGGGAGCTAAGACCAGCCATTCTTATGGAAAAGCAGCGTGGGTGGGTCCATAAATTGGGTGGGGTGGAGCCTTTGTGGATCTCCAAGGTCAGTCACACAGTGTTCGCCAGGTCGATGGAGCCTCTGATGTGGCACCAGCCTGCTGGCTCTGTGGTGGGAGGGCTCAGAGAAAGGACAATGGCTACTGCTCACTCCGATGCCAGACACTTCGGTGTGTGCGCCACTGGTGGCCTTCAAGCTGCCACTCCGGTGCTGGAGCTCAGAGGGAGTGAGTCTGAGTAGGTGAGTCTGTGTGTGGGTTTCCCCAGAGAAACTGCTTAGGGCCCCAGCAGCCTCCTCCCTGCGGGTTTTTGCAGCCAGAAGTTGTAGGAACTTATCTTCCTGGCATTGGAATCCTGGGCTGAGGGCCCTGGTTTGCATCTGGAACTCCTCGCTCCTGAGATGCCTCTCCTGAATTTTTATCCACACGGGTGCGAGGCCAGCCCATTCTGCATTTGCTCCCCTTCTACCAGTCCGGATGCATGTGGTTTCTTCAATTCCGTAGTTGTCAAACTTCCACTCAGCTCGATTTCATAGTTGTCAGACCTCCATTCAACTCAGTTTCTGACGTCCTAAGTGATGGTTTTTCTGTATTTTAGTTTTAATTTTGATGTGGTTGTGCAGAGAAGCGAGCCATGTTTGCTTACGTCACTATACGACGCTCTGATGAATTTTTCCCAAACTGAACAGACCTGTGAGACTAGCACCCAGATAAATGGCAAACAGACATGACCATCCCCCTACAAAGCCTCCACGTTCTTTTCCAGTCATGAGTTGAACCCCTGCCCCAACTTCGCACAGCACAGCCTCGTGTTACCTCTTCGTGTGATTTATACAAACGGAACGATACAGTAGGGACTCTCTTGTGTTGGACTTACTGCACAATTTTTGCAAGATTTCCTCTGTTGCATGTACTTGTAGATCATTCATTCTCAATGCTGTACAAAATTCCACTGAGTAAATATGCCACAATTTATTTATGTACGCTACTGCTGATAGACATCTGGGTAGTATCCAGGCTGGTTTGGAACTATCACAAATAGTGCTGCTATGAGCATTCCAGATAAGTCTTTTTTTCTTCGGTAAATTCTAGTATGTATATTTGTTGAAAAAAATATATCTACCTAGGGAAGAATTTGTGATACTGCTAACCAGTTTTACAGAGTGGTTGTACCCAATTCACCCTACTACCAGCATGTGTATTCCTATCTTTGCCAATACTTGCAATTTTTGTCTTTATTGCTTTACCCAGTCTGGTGGGTATGTAGCGGTACTATATTGTAGTTTAATTTGCATTTTCTTAATGATTAATACCTGAGAGCATTTCCATGTGTTTATTAGCCATTTGGATATCCTCTTTTAAGCAGCCAGTATGTGTCCAAGTCTGCGAACCCATGTCTCTCCTGAGCTGTCTGCATTCTTCTCATCAGTCTGCGGGTCTTTAAATGGTCTAGATAACAGTGCTTTGTGAAATATATGTATATATATAAAATATGTACACATATATTTCCTATTCTGTGAGTTTCCCTTGTCCTCCCTTGATGTTGTTTTTGAGAAACAGAAGTTCTGGATTTTCATTAGAAGAAATTATAAAGCGAGACCAGCATGCTAAGCTTTAAAGAGAGGCGCTGTGGTCTCACTGACATACAAAGGGTGAGATTCCCAGCGCTGTTGGACTGTGTGTCGAACTCCCAGAAGTCACTGGACACGGCTCTGCAGCTGGCTCTGCCCGGCCATGGGGGCGGTGGGGGTGGGGTGGGGGGGTGGGGAAGCCGCTGTGGCCCCAGCAGTCAGGGGAATAAAGGGCAGAGCTCTGGAATTGCACTCCCATCATGGTGTGAGAATGAGTGATGGTGGCCAGACCTGGCCAATGGCACTGAACAGCACAGTTGCCGCTGTCATGGTGGCGATGACCACGACTCCTTTAGGCCACTGTCCGTCTCCTGAAGATAATAAATCAGGGAATTAACTCCGGTGTTTGATAGCACGGAGAGGATGGCAGTGAGAGGTACCATTTTAAGTCCAAAATTTACCTGTTAGAGTCTTTTCAGGCCCTCAGTTTTTAGGTTCTATAATCAGTGACATTTTTAATGAAAATCAAGTCATGGGAGAGTATTATTTTAATGCCTAGTATTGGCTTCTATCCAGCCTAAGGCTCACGTTAAAACAACAAGCAAACAAAGCAGATTACAGCTCTCTATGCAAGGGCACGAATGAATGGATATGTTTCCTGGAAAATGGAATTTACTATGGGAAATCTCATAAATAAGGCATATTTAAAAAAAATCTTGGCTCTAAAGTGATTTGGTGAAATGAGTGTTTTCCTAATAAAACAAAATAAATTCTTGTCATATTATTAAACATTTTACAACCTCAAAATGCTGACTGTACTATGGTCTGGTCAGGGTTGAAGCAGAGGGCACAATTTCTAGAAGCCGTTCCTTCAGTCCAAACGTCAAGCGTTGTTCAGCTGTTTTCTCCCTTGATGGGCCTCAGTTCATCGCCTCCGTGCGCGGCTGGGCCTGTTCCCTGGAGCAAGGGCCAGTCACCCTGCATGCGCTCTGTGCCTTTCTTACGTTCTCATCCTAGTTAATTAGAGAAAACTTTGTTGAACACAAAGCCCTAGTCGAAATGAACAAATGAGCACAATAGTACCTCGTAGGAAATAATACGTCCGGGAAGCATAGATGAGCAGAAACAAGAGGTTGAAACATTACGCTTATTATGACACTCTTTCAGACGTTGCAGAATCTGTCAACGGACCACTAGGTGTTGACCCACTTTGCTGACTGATCAGCTCTTCAAAGGCACGTGCGTTTTACTCACCCCTGGGGCAGTCTCTGTCTCCAGCAGGTTGCCGCACACGGAACACAGGGCCGGCTGACACCCGTGGACCGACTGGAAGTCGGCCTCAACCTCTGCACACGTTACGTGTGAGTTCAACAAATGTTGTCTCTTATTCACCTTCAAACTACTTGGAATGTGAATCTTTTAGTAGTAAACTTTTCTCTGTAAATATGATTTTTTTCCTGTAAAAATGTAGTAAAAGGAAAGCAAAGCAAATTGGAACCCTTAAAAAGTTTTAAAGTACCAACTCTCTCTTCTAGGAATGTGTAAAGGCAGGAGGTGGCCTCCCGTAATTTCTTTACGGGTTAAATTTTCTCTGGATGTGATCTTGCTTCATTTTGAAATACACGTATTTTTAACAGCGTATGTGGTAAGCAACTGGAAAATTGGTTTGAAGAACATGTGATATGAGATTTCACAAATGTTTAGGATCACGGTGCTGTTTGCATGATGAGGAGATTTCATAAACACGCCATATAGCACCCACTTATGGCTCAGTATGCCTCTGCAAAGCTGAGGTGGATTCGCTAACACAGACAAATTCTCTCCCCAGTACTGGCTATGTCTTGTGGAAATTTAAATAAACCTTTGACACGGACGCAAGAGGGAAGTTTTTAAAGATGCTATGCTTGCTGTAAGTGCATGTAGCTTGTAGTTTTCAACACCAACTAACTTTCAGACATCCCTCTGAAGGTAAAGAGTCCGGTTTTACCTTCAACATCAATTCTTTTTTAATGTGCCGCATGTCAAACCTTTGCTGCTCAAGGTACTGAATTAATAGAATTTTCATTGTCTATTTAGCCTTGTGAAACACTCATTTTGTTTACTTACCTTCACCATAGAGTAGAATTAAAACTATAGAGGGAAATTTTTTTTTTATTAAACGGTTGAAAAACATCTCCTATTCTGTGATATCTGTTTCTAATTTGTCTTTGGGGAGAGGAATGCCAAATAGTTGCCTTCTTTCCCCTTCAGACATTCAGAGCCTCACCAAACTGCAGTCGAACCAGGATACACACCCCAGCATGGGATTCCCCACCCCCTTTCAGATCATAGTCAATAAATTTGATTAGTTTGTAAAGCTTTCCAAGCCACCAGCCCGCAAAGCAGGTTGAGTCAGTACCTTCCCTCTCTCCCTGTTCCCGCTAGACCACCAGGGCTCTCGTTTGTATTTTTAAACCTGGGTTAAATTGTGGCATAACCACAAACCATTGTATGCTATTAACAGTGGGGTTCCGACGAATGACTGACAAACAAAATCTTAGCGCACGCGGTCTAGTTCTCTCAATGGTAAACACATGTTATTAATGAAACGTTTCTAACGGGCACAGGCAGTTTGAAGTCTGTCTTGACTGACAGGACTATATTTTGCTATCTGGGCTAAACAAACAGAATAAAACATTTTTAAAATGGCCCATTAGACCATGTTTTGGTGAATCACGAAGGTATAATTTGACGCTCTGGATTCTGAACTTAACTGCCCCTCCTCGGGACCTGGCTTCTCGTGGGAGATTCCTCCAGGGTTCAACGACCGTGCTTAGTTTCTGGGTCTCTCTCTTCAGGTCTGGGTGGTACTCATTTCGAACCTTGGTCCAGCCTCACAGAGAGTCACCTCGGGGCACAAAGGACTCGACACAGGAGTTACATGGGTTCCTGAGGGGGATCCAGGTGAAGATTCGTTTGATGGGCAGCTCTGAGGCCCTGAGTCTGACTGCTCGGGGAGAATGGCTGCTGTGAGGTGGGATGCTAAATGAAGGTCAGATGTGGTCCGTGTTCAGCTGCCTCTAGGTAGATGAGCAAGACTTCGCTCATGCATATTTGATGTTTTTTTCTTTATCAGTAACACTGGCTACTTAGTACGTAGGCATCCATGAAAACAGACAGGGAGTCTTTTGTGCCATTTTTCCAAACTCCTGTTTAACATAAAGGGACAGCAAACCCCAACCCAAACAAAACCACACCGGCACGGCATGTCAGATGTCTTTGGAACATTCCACTGTTCAGGACCACCAAACTGGAGCCCGTGATGGTGGCGTTTCGTTTTGATCAAATTGGGCAGTGCTGCCTCAAGCTGGTTTGCATTTCTTCTCTTCAAATTTCCCCCGACTCCATTAGAGGAACCAGAGAAGTACAGAGGAACAATGTACCATCCACGTGTTCTGCGGAGTTCTTTTGGAAGGGCACTGAGTAGTGAGAAAATGAGGGATGGAAGCTGATTTCAGTGTGAAATACCAGTATCATCAAAACAGTTCCTAATCACAAATATTTCTTGGAATGACGTGTCACTGTCTTTAACCACCTCAAACTAGCCACTCGAGAGTTAGACTTTATACGAATCACATATCCAGGCTGTAAGTTATTTTTGTCCCTGATTTAACTGGCTGGCCTTCCCTCCTCTGAATCGACAGATTCGTGTCATAGGTATGGTCTGAAATTAAGCAGAGAGAGTGCACACGTTAAAACAGTTTGGGGGCGACGCTGAAGACAAGAGCCTAGGCTGTGTTCGAATGGATGAACGTGTCCACGAGTCAGTCTGAATAATCGTGCTTGTGCTTTGGGCCAACCTCTGTTTCTTCTCTGGTTTATTCCACACTGCCTTATTCCCCCCAAGGGCAGTGCCTGCATATTCTGCCCTCCACTTGCCCAGTCAGCTCACCCGTGGTCTGTGCGGTCTTCTCTACCTGCTGCGATGGTCCTTAGTGTTTACTTGTCTCTGAGGGATGCCACAGCTGGGAGCACTGGGGTCCTGGCACCACCATTTTGGTGCCCAGAATCTTCCTACTGCTCTCTGATGGCCCTTCAGGACCCTGACCTCCTAGGCAGCCTCCCGTCACTCTTCATTAAAGCCTTCCTACTTCCTCTTTGTGTCTCCAAGTCTCCTGCTCCTGGACTTGATAATGTAAAAACAGTCAGGCCAAGGTGCTAATGATGGACTCAAACCCTCTTATATGTATTTCAAAGTAGAATGTTTGCAAAGACCATGTTTTAAAGCTCATTAATTAATTGCAATGGGTAAACATGGAGTAACTGCCCTAGTTATCTGTTAAATGCTACCTAGACCCCACGTAATCTCCTCTACCTGAATGCTCGGTGTTCAGAGATTATGCCTTATAGTCTGGTTACTCACGTTTCCATTTCTCAGGTAAAATAAAACAAAAAAAGGTCTACTTTTTTGGAGTTTGATTAAAGAAGCGTGATCTATATTCACCTGATTCAACTAGTGGGTAGAGAAAAATAAAGTGTAGCTTTAACATATATGTTACAATAGGGAATTAAAGAGTTAAAAAATTGCATAGCTGGTAGGGAACTAAAGGAACGAAAGCCAGGGAAATGTCAATGACTAACACAGAATGAGGATTAGAACCCAAGTCCTTTTGGCTTTTCAATTCAGTGTGCCTGCACAGCGTCTTACATTACAGTGAACTGATAGTGTATACATTTTCTAACTATATTACTCCTAACATAGTTCATGTAAAGGTGCATAAGTTTGGTGACTGGTAACTTGGTCAAATAGTACTTATAGTAATGGTACAGATACATGTGCGTATACACACACATACGTAAAGACTTGGGGAATCAGACACTGATCTTTAAATACTTTCAATTTGTTCTTTAAAATTTTTTACTCCTACACATTTCAGGATAAGAAAAATCTAGTACTTAAGTCATCATCTCAGTATTAGGAAACCAGCCACAGCAAGACATCAACAGCCATTTCTCGCCTCGGCTTTTAACTTAGTGAATGGAATGCTCTCTCGTAACACGAGTGCTTCAAAGATTTAGAAGAGGAACCTGAATTATTCATGAATAATTCTTAGGTCTTATCCTAAACGAGGCACTACAGCATCACTGAATACTTCATTCACTCATTTATTCCACGAGTATTTATGAAGTATCTAAACATATTAAGCCAGGTACGCTGCTGGGCACTGGGTAATGCACAAAGTGGGATTACATGTTTCTGCGTGTGGGGGTGCCCATTAATCCTTTCCAATCTTCGTGTTCTTTTCTTTTGGCGGGGGCACGCTACGGAACTGCACTTTCCAGTCTCCTTTTCCATGTTCCGGCCAACAGAATAAAAGTGGAAGTGTCATGTGCCTCTTTCAGACCTGCCTCATAGATCTGTCTGAATCTCTCCCTTCTTCCCCACCTGTGACATAAATGAAGGGGACTCACAGAACCTAGAAGAGAGAAGGGAATCACAAGAAGACAGGGGCCTGAGTTCCTGAAATGCTGTGTAGAACAGAGAGGTCTTCCAGCACTGCCTACATGTGATTTCACACAAGACGTCTGTTTTTCATTGTGCTAAGTCACTAAGATTCTCTAAACTGCTTGACAAAGCAGTTGGTTAGTCACTGTGTCGGTTTTGCTGTATAAGAAACCCCATTCTGTGTTGGCAATTCGGACGTGACTCTGCTGGAACAGATCTTCTCCTCTGCCCAAGGCACCGGCCCGGCTCACTCAAGGGGTCATGGTCAGTTTGCCAGTCAAGTAGAAGCTGGCTGGCACCAAACGGCCTCTCTCCCAAGCCTGGCAGTTGACGCTGGCTGTTTGCTGACCCTAGGTTTGCATGCTAACCTGGACTGCAAGAGGAAAGGCGAGCTCCACTTCATAAGCATTTTTCAAGCCTCTCCATGTCTCACATTTACCAGCATTCTATTGCCCCCGACGAGTCATACAGCCTGTAGAGCTTAGAGTCAGCGTGGGGGACCGACGTGAGGTCAAGGACATGGACAGGCATGACCCATTGGGAGCTAGTGTTTTAACAACCCCCACATCTGATGAGTGAATTGCTGTTAAGGAGCTCAGAATTCTGAGAGAGAGACATATAAATAAGCAATTACGACGCTCTATGAGAAGTGTTAGAACTGAGACATGAAAACAATGCTGCAGGCACCCTGGGCATGAGGGCAAACGTTCAGTTTGTAAACGAGCAGGATTTTGTTAGGAGCACCAGAGCACAGGGCAGTTGTGAGAAAGGGGAAGGACAGTCTAGAGAGGGGAAATCGTGGCACAGGAAAAGCGTGGCAGTCAGGAAGAGTAAGGCCTGGGGGGGCAGGGAGGAGTTGAAAGAAACTGGGGTTTTGGAAGGAAGTACAATGAGATGAGTAAGCAGGACGGATGGCAACCAAAGTTTATGCCAAGGAGTTAGGAGCTGACGCTGACAATGTTAGGTCATTGACTATGCTTTATCAGGGGACTCAAAACTTTGGTAACCACACCACTGTTGGCGACACAGAAAGATTCGCCTGAATGAGACTTTGGGGGGGGACAGGCGGTGAAGGTGGTGTCTGCTGGCACAAGGAAAGAAAATGAATCTCAGTGCACACATCTGAGTGTGCAAGAAAGACTGTTTTCTTGGTTCTACTTACAATTTTGCTATGATTATTGTATTCGTCATTACACTTAATTTTACCATGATTCAGCAGATTTTCTGTCTTACACCTCTAATCTGTGGGGGGTGACAAAAATTGATCCATCATTTCAGGGCTGCCTATTTACTTCAGAGTTGTGGATAGGCTCGGCAGGGCAGACCAAGGCAGAAGCACCCAGGCCTGCACTGGGCACCCCCACAGCCTCTGAAGCAGTCTGCAGTTGTCTCTCTTTACCTTTATGCTATTGGGGGACATAGGGGTCCCTCTAGGGAATGTGTGCCATAGAGAACAGAGGGGCTCTGTGAGCCTGCCCCTGCCCCTTTGCGCCTGGGCAGTTTCTTGACTGAGGATGTCTCCTTTCTTGGGGCTGTGCCAGGAGACAGACACACGTCTTCCTTGCTCCCAGACTCTCCAGGTGGATCTGAGAGGTTTATCCACCATGCGGAATGGCTCAGAGACTGGGAAGCAATCTCCTCTGTTCTAGTCACTGTTGCTACGTAATAAATTAGCGTAAAATTTAACAGCTTCAACAACCTTTTATCATCTTACAGAATTGGTGGGCCCAGAATTCAGACAGGGCACAGCCGGTCCACCGGCTCTGCTCCACGATGTCTGGTCCTCAGCTGGGGGACTCAATGACTGTGGGCTGAGAGCACCTGGAGGCTTGTCCCCTTGCGTGTCTGGGCTGGGATGCTGTGCAGATCTGATGACCGGAGCCTCTCTGTGTCACTCAGCTCCCTCAGAGCACGGTGGCTTCAGGGTCATCAGAATTTTTACATGGCAGTTCCTGGCACTAAGAGCCTGTGTTCTAGAAAATATGGTGGAAGCTTCATTGCCTCTCAGGGTCCAGCCTTTGAAGTCATGCGAGTCACATCTGCCAGGCTCGACTGGTTGAAGAAATCCAAGGCCCATACATATTCCAGATGATGGGACACAGACCCTACCTCTCATGGGAGCGGAGTCAAAGAATTTGGGGGCCATGTTTTAAGATCACCCAACTCTCTTTCCTAGCTTTATCTCTGAGGTTCATCTGCCCTTTCAAGCTGGGGGTTTTGTTTGCCAGCAGCCCGAGGCCCCGTGTGGGGTGGCAAGAAAGGGGTGAAGAATATTGGCTCCGACTCCTGATGTCTTCTCCAAAACACTTTATCCGCACCGCGGTCCTCTCCATTTACGGACAGCCTGAAGGTTTTGAAACTCAAAAAGCCAGAAAGAGGCAGAAAGAACACTCTGTCTTTTGTTATCACATTTCTTGCCTACAATCGAAGCTCTACCGATAAACCCAAGCACCCGAAGGGGAGAGCACTGAGGGGACAGGGGAGGGGACACTGTGGGAGGGAGAGCCAGCTAATCTATACACAGCACCTCATTGTATACAGTTAATGTGTGCTATTCCACCGGACCTACGACAGAAAACAAACACAGCTGCCATTGCTCTTCTTTGATAATTTCCCGGACGATACCACCATTCCTGTTTGAAATAGCCTCTTTCTATGGGGTTCTCACTCTCTTTATTTTAAAATATTTTTAAACTTTCCCCCCCAATTTAATAGACCCAATATCCTGCAACTAGGCCAGCAGTTTTGGGGCACAGGAACTCCTACCCTTTAAAGCATATCCCAGTCTATAGTGCGGTCCCTCTTGCGTGTTTCCCACCATGTGTGATCATATGGTTCAGACTTCGATTCTCTTCACTCTACAGATAAGATATGCAAGCCCGTTTGAGCAAAGTGAGTTATCCAAGAATCCTTTGAATCCGCCATCAAGGCCCATTGACAGGCTAAGAACAGTGCACAGAGGCCTCTTAGGGTCTTTCGAGTCAGGATGAAAAGCCTTTCCAGAGAAACATGGTGTCAATTCTGAAGGGCACAGGTGCTGTTAGTGATTGCACAGGTGTTTAATTTTTGACTTTTGAGCTACCGGTTGGCATATAATGTAGTTGCTTTGTTTGTTTGTACATCTTTTGTGCTGTATGTCCACAGAGATTTCTGACTCCGTCACAGCAATTGGGGAGTTTGAATGTAGTAATCAGTCCCATTCTTGAAACCGGGGTGGCAGAGGTGAGGCCAGGTGTGAGCTTCTTAGAAGACACTTGATTGCATGATAAAACGGTGAATACCTGGGGACTCTTAGGGCTCTCTTAGAGAGGGAGAAGTGGGGAGTAGACACAAGCAGTCGTATTTGTGACAAAGTGGCAAACTTGAAGCGTGTAACCTAAGGCCCAATGTCAACGGTAAGTGCCTATGAGCCTAATACTAATTAATTCCAGAGATGGCCGGCCATCGGCCCAAGGACTGAGATGCTAAGTGTGTTGAGAGTGCTGCTGATTGGATTTGATACAATATCAAGGAAAAGGGCAAGGCAGCCAGTGTGGACAGCACAGTGGCCCCCACGGCCCCCTCTGCCAGCTTGTGGAGATTACCAAGAAGAGGCGTGGGCTTCAACAGACGGTCAGTCCAGACGATACTAGACTCTTGGGAAATGCGCCCACTAGATCCTATATCAGCAAAGAGGAGAAACAGGATCCTTGGTTTTAAAGATAATAAAGATAGATCCACAATCCTCTTTGGTAGAAGTACAATGATGGCTACAGGTTTAACCCGTCTTAGACAACTGGGACTTATAAAGAGGCTTGCAAACAACTGGACAAATGGTCACTGGGAACTTGATGTGGGTTTTTGCATATTCAGGACCCTTTTCTCTGCTTTGAAGCCAAGTGGATCTCTGAAATCCTAGGACTTTTGGCCAGTGGGAAGCACAGTGTTGAGAAGCTAACATTTGGGAACCATTTTTCTTTTGAGTTAGAGCAGGAATCTGAGCAAAATGCAGGGTGAGTCAGCTTCTAAACAAGGCTGAAATTCATGTTAATAAAGCTTACTAGACTAGCAAGCCTGAAGCAGCTTATTTATATATTTTTAACATTCACCTTAAAAAGAAACATTGGTCTATGGCTTCATAAAAGGCTGTGCTGAAAACTCAGCAAAGGCAAACTTAAACTGCCTCTGGCCTTTTTCTCCAACTGGGGCTCGTAGCAGCACCACGTGACAGCACAGGGAACCAGGCACCGACCGAGCTGCCAGATAGGAATCCTGAGGACCCTCCCTGCCTGGCTGCTAAGGAACTTTTGACCTTGGACGAGTCACTTCACTGCTCTAGGTCAGAAATAGGCTAATTCATTAGGCAGAATGCCTAAGGCACTAAAATATGTTAATCGCTACTTTCATCGGACCTTAGGGTTGAGGAATCTGAGTACAGTTAATCCACTTGCCCCCAGTCAAATATTGAGTCAGTAGGCTGGGAGGGGCCTGTGTGCACTTGAGTGCCAGGCGGGGAGCGAGGGTGCTCCCTCCTCGCTGCACTCCAGACTGCAGCGGTCAACCTGGCTGTGTCTAATGTGAGGGCTCCCACTGTTCGTGCCAACCAAGGATAAGTACCTTCAACTCTGGAGCTCTCAGCAGGTCTTTCTAGCATTCAGGTAGGCGTACCCCACGAGCTTTACCTGCCTCGGCATCTCTGAAGCACAGTCTACAAGCAAGCACAGGGCATAGGGAATAATCCTTTGCAATGAACAAATATCTTTTCAAACCCTGAACATGCTCAGGGGAGCATCTATTGGATTAGTGGATTAAATGCATTAGTCGAAATGATTTTTCTAATTTTGCATTATATAATAATGAAAACCTCAGAGTGACGGGATCCTTTACAGAGCCTGGTATTGCTTTCTAAAAGAAAGTTTAGAGAGAAGAGAGGAGACTGCAACATAAAAAGCACCGAATCCTTTGGCTATTGGAATGTCTCTTGCGTCATCTAAGAGACAGCAGGGCAAGTTTCTGATATACTCAGGTCAGTGAGGACAAAGAGCCAGGTGATGGGCTCCCAGGCTTGTGATTCCCCAGTGCGTTTTCCTCCAGAGCAGTTGAGGAAGATGACTTAATTTGCTGGGGCCTTGTAGAGCCGATCTCCTAGCCTGAAAAAAACTGCAGTTGCAATTAAGACCTCACACCACGTACAAAAAGCCTTCTTTTTATCTCCTCATGCAGATAAGGAGATACCCCTACACAGGTGAGATGTAGTTACGACCTTTGATGGTGGTCATCCAGGGTTACGACGACCCTGTTTCACTCACTGGGAAAGCATGCAGGCTATGAGGGTCTAGTGGGGGTGATCTCGCGATAGCACTGGCCCCTTGCGTCCACAGCCTGGGGACCCTGAGGAGACCGTCTGCTCTTGGCTTCGCTCTCCTTCCTGTCCACACATTCAAGGCCCAACGCAACCCTCTGAAGGGCTTAGGACTGCCTTCTCCAGAGTTAAGTCTATTTAACCAAAACAGCACAGAACTGTGCCTTGATTCACATTGGCCTAGCCCTGACCTTGCCTCCTCAGCTGAATGATGGGCTTTGATCTTGAATCTTGGACATGAAACCTCCCTTGATTTTGCTTCCCCAGGACCCTAGCACCTTCTGCCTTGCTCCTGCCGGTCCCATTCCCCAGCAGCTGAGGGCGTGGGCAGAGGAGGCAGGGAAGCTGAAGTTCAGGTCTTTGCTTTATGTTTATTAGTGGAATGACCTCAGGCAGAATTGTTCCCAGGGTATAGTAATAATAAAACCTATCTCCATGGGTTAGTGTGAGGATTAGATGAGATACAGTATGTGAAGAACTTAGCACAGAATTTGTAAAGCTACTCAATAAGTTCAAACAATGAATATCAATATCAAAAGTACATACAGAAATATAACAGTTCTATTGCTCTCTGTTCCACTGATGCAGAATACAAGTCTTTCCTCCAAACCTGGTTTGTAGATTTTTTTTCAGGGGTTATCTTTGAAAGGGTCTCCCAGTCTCCTTCAGAACTGAGCCAAACACAGGGTACCTGGTGGGGAGTGAATAGAGTTTTTGACTGATTTGAAACCAGAGCAAGGTATAAAATAACATCCTATTACGAGTGCTCAGAGTGAAACTTTGTCCATGCATCGTGGGACAATTCTGAGCACTATTCCCTACAGCAACTCATGATCTCGGGGCACGCCAACCACGGAGACCGGAACCAGGACTTCTGCGGGCCCCGGGTTCCGAGTGCTCCGCACAGAAGCCTGCATTAAAATCGAGCTGTCGGGGTGGCACTCAGGAAGGATTGCTCAGTTTGTATGTTAAGCGGTCTTCAAAATGGTTTAAATAAAACACTCATGCTCATCATTTTTCATCCCTAATTGTTAATTTTTACATCAATTCATTTGAGAGAGAGAGAAAAACATCAATTTGTTATTCTACTTATGGATGCATTCGTTGGTTGCTACCTGTACGTGCCCTGACTGGGGAGCAAACCCACAACCTTGGCATATCAGGACGATGTTCTAACCATCTGAGCTACCTGGTCAGGGCTTGACTCCTCATTATTAATTAGATCACCTAGCAGTTGTAAAATGCCACCAGGCATAGCTTTTCTCTGTCAGATACTCCCTAAAAACAGTTTTTGGGAGAGTAAAAGCGACACACATCAGCCATCACCAGTGAAAAACATCTCTGTGGGCGTTTATGTGTGGAAAGTTTTTTGTTTAAACACAATGTGGTTAATAAACACAGATTTATGAAATCCTTTCTTTCATCAATGAACTATGGCAAACTTGAAATACATGGATTATATTTCTGAGTGTTGAAATTCAAAAGGCAGGAAAATGTCTTAGGAACAGATTCTCAACAACAATCACGATTTTTACTGGTTTGGAGATTCACCCTGACATTCTTCCCTCATTTATATTTAGGCATCCAAGTATGTGACTTCTCATCTTTTAACTAAAATAATCTTCACAGTCTACATAAATTGCCTTGCAATGGAGCCAGAAAAAAGAAAGGTAAAACTATCCAGCACATTGTGTTTGCTATTAGTAATTTGGGGAGCTTGAATATGTAATTAGTCTCAAAGACAATAATCACTAGTGTGCATTCTTCAGAATTAGAATTTTGCTCATGAAGTTCAAAGAACAACACTGTAAATTCCACAAGAAGAAATTCTGTGCTTGGTTTGTTTCACAGCATGAATAATGCAATAGAGCCTCTTCAATCACCATTGGCTTTACTGTTAATTCTTTAAGGTGAAGAGTGGATTTTTTCCCATGGTTTTCTTCTTTTTTTCAATGATTTGTTCTGACATTTTCCAGGTATTTTCCTCTTCCCTTGCCTCTTTTAATGATACTTTTCTATTACAGTTGCAGTAAGGGATTTTGGGCAGTTTCTGAAATCAGGTGAAAGACAACTTCATTTAAAAAAATAGTTCTAAAAAAGTTTTTGTTCTAATGAGCAGTGTTGATTTAGAATATCAGGACTGGTTGTCTGGAAGAAAAGTTTTACAAACATGGTGCTTTCGAACTGATGTGTTTCTTGGACTTGCAAAGCACTGTCTTGGATGAAAGCACATTAGGGTAAGATTTATTGACACAAGGGAAGCAAAACTCAGGACACTCAGCTTGCTGCATAGTCACCTGGCACGAGACGGAATACGTGTTCTCCAGGAGGCTCCTAGATCATCACGTGTGTGTGTGTCCACGCGTGCAGCTGTGTGCATTCAAATTATGCTTCCTCTCAGTGCGATGCGATGTTCTCCATGCCAGCTTCTCCCTTTGCCACCACACTTCTCCTTGTGCCTTCCTCCCTTTGATTGCTGTGTGGCTTCCCTGGGTCAACAGGTCTCAATCAGGGAGGCAAGCCTATTAAAAATCTGTGCATATTGGGGATATCCTCTCTTTTCTTCCCTATCTGAACAGCCTGGGGCAGCAATACTAGGGGTATGGATCTGTAGTTTCACAAGGCCTGCATTCAGAGTGTGGCAGCATGAGTGGTTAGAAACAATCAACCTACCATATTTTGCTGTGTGTGTAATGTGCACTTTTTTGCTCACGTTTTTGAGGGGAAAATAAGGATGCATATTATACACGGGTAGTGCTAATTCCGTATCTATATCAGATATTCCGTATCTGTTTTCAATTCTTTTATTTATGCTTATGCATTAAAAGTGTAACTCCAGAGAGCAATAATGATATCTGTAGGTTCAAAAATAAATGCTAAAATTCCTTTAGGATACAAAAAAACAAGTATCTAAATATAAATAAAAATTGAATTAAAAATTAAAATGAGAGATTTTTTCCCCCCTGAGAGTCAAAAACATGGGTGTACACTATACATGGCAAAATATAGTGTTTTGTTTCATACCTAAGCCATTACTTCTGCTTTAGCTACTGGATAAAACTGGCATTTTAATCACGGACTGGCTCCTCCTCATTCACACATTCAGAATTTAGGCAACTGTTCAGAACTCAGGGAGAAGGGGTATCATTCTGGGCACCCTCAAATCCTAACAGTTATGTGAAGAACCATGATCCAAATTTCCCCACTGATACACTTAACCTAGTGATTTTCTTAAATAAAGAAGGGTTGAAACTATATCTCAGGTCGACACGGCCTCGGTCTTTGCATTCCTACAACTTTTATTAGGTGACTTTTTTAGTAGCTGTAAAATAGTTGCAGTTTATGTCACTATATAATTATTATGTCAGAATTAAGTCCTTTAAAAAAATCTCCAAGTGTCTACAATATAAAGCTTCTCTGAGAATTTCTAGAATTTCAACTATTTATATATTGCCACCATGTGTGTGCAATTAAATTCTTATAAACAATGGAGTTTACTCATTCTCAGTGAGGCTGGTTCCTGACGACCGTGGTACAAGCACCGGGTTGGGAAGCAAACAAACTAGAGCCAGAGCACGCTGACCCCTAATGCATAAGCTGAGACGCGTCACTTAACTTGTCTGGATGTGGTCGTCTTACCTGGACCTTGGGAAAAACACTGTCTGCCTTGCCTTCCTCAGAAGATTGATGTGAAGGTGAGATGATGTGAAAAACTGATGCAACATGAAGTGTTTGCAGCTCTCTTCACCTGACTTGTCCTTGAAGGACCCTTCAGCATAGTTGACCCCCAACCCCGACCCGCTGTACCTCTCAGCATTTGTGACACTCACTGTCTGTTTTTTTCTACCACTCTGGCTTCCCTTTCACATCTACTGAGCTGGCCCACCTGGTCCTTCTCCACCAGACCATCCTAGCCTGAGTTTCCCAGAAAGGAGATAAAAGCTTGCAGGCAGAAACTTTATTCGGGCAGTGGTCCTAAGAAGCAAGGTTGAGAGACAGCAGCGTGAGACAGGAGAAGAAGAAAACCAATGCAAAAATGAGTTGCCATCACTCAGTGAAATTAGTGCTGAACCCTGCAGGAGCTTTTGAGGAGCCTTAGGAGAGGCATCTCAGAACTGTCTGCCTGGGGAGGAAAAGCAGGAGCACCTGTCCGCGGTTCTTGACCGCCTGTGAGTGACCCCTGGGCAGTAACTGTCCCAGACTTCCTGGTTACACACGCGTGGTCACAGAGTGGCTCCTGAGAGTGTCCTGGGCAGCCAGCGGAGAAGCTTCAGTCTTGGCAAGAAGCTCCGGGGCTGAGGAGAGACCTTGTCAATTTGTACCTGTGCGATGAGCGTAGAGGAGTGCATGCGACCAGTCGCCACACACTGGCTGAAACGAGAGGGAGGGCAAAGGGACTAAAGGGTGCACAAGAGGTGTGCATACACAGACACCTGGGGATTGCTCATCCTACACCCTCTTCTCCCTTCCTATATCACACTTTGCCTAGGGGGTCACATCTATTCTTATGGCTGAAATAATTATTTAGAAGCTTATTCCCAAATTCATAGCATTAGCTCAGGTCACAGTTCTGATTTCCATGATCTGTTTATTCTGATCTCTACATGGCATCAACTCTAGAATATTTCAAGGAAAACACAGCTCTCTATGTGTAGAACTAACTCTTGATCTTTCCCCACAAAGGTATTCTTTCTGCAGTATTTTTGTTTATGTAATGCATTTTGATATATTCTCTTTTTATTCTCTTCTCCTTCTCTAGTCTTCAGCAGTTTAACAAATAGTACCTCCAATTGCTCAAGCTAACACATTACTTACCTTGGCCATGTAAAAAATTACCACAACATTTAGTGGTTAGAAGAACACTCTGTTATCTCCCGGCTTCTGTGGGTAAGAAGGTCAGAGGCAGCTCTGTTGGCTGGATCTGACTGAAGGTCTCTCCTGAAGCTGCAGTCAGGATGTCAGCTGGGGCTGCGGTCATTTGAAGGTTCCACCTGGCCTGGAAGTCTCACTTCCAAGCCGTCCCCTCGTGTGGATATTAGCAAGAAGCCTTCATTCCTCAATGGCTGTGAGCAGGAAGCCTCAGTGTCCTGCCACACGGGCCTCTTTGTAGCGCTGCTTACTCCGGAGCAAGTGACCCAGTTGGGAGGGAGCACGGCAGAAGCTACAGTGTCCTCCATGACCTTGGCTTGGAAGTCACGTGTCATCACTATCGACTCATTCTGTTGATCACACAGGCCACCCTATGGTGACGTGGAAGGGACTTACACAAGGTATGAATTCCAGGAGGTGGGGAAATTGAGGACTGTTAGGGAGACTGTCTACCGCCACAAGAAACCTGAGAGTAATCTTGGATCTTCTTCTCAGATCCATGGTCTCATTAGGTCTTGTCGATTCACCTCTTAAATACATCTCAAACCTGTCTCCTTCTCTCTCCACTGCCACGTGGCCAGTCAAGTCCACACAGCGCTTTGCTAGGGTGACAGTCTTCTAACAGTCTTTCTTTTTTTTTTTAAGAGGGGGGTCTCTACTCATGTTCCCTTCTAACCTATTCTTCAGAGTAGCTAGAGTGAGTGTTTCAAAATACGCCACATTATGTCACTCTTGCAATCCCCCAATCATGCCACATTACTCTTAGAATAAAGTGAAAGCTCTGACTAAAGCCTGCAGGGCCATTCTGGTTTTGACCCCTGCGCACCCATTTCTTTGTCCTCACCGGTCGCTGCTGTCCCCTAATTCTCTATGATTCAGGTCCCTGCCTTCCCCACCCTGCATGCCTCTTCACCAACTACTGGCATGTCCACTCTTGTTTGACTAACTTTGACTGATCTTCAATAATCAGATTAAATTTTAGGCAGACCTTTCCTAGCTCCCCAATTATGTCACATCCTCATACTCTCTAGCCCCATCCCTTGTTTAGGATACTTATTGATATTTACCATCGGAAATGTTGCAATGTGTTGGTTTGACATCTGTGGGCAGGAACCATGTCTATTTCACTCATACATGTTCTATCCACAGAAATGCACAATACTTACTGTCGCATAGTTATTAATTAAACAGTGGTTGGGTAAATGAACGCTACACCAGAGAAAGTCTTTTGTTGTCATAGTTTAAACAAAACATAGTTTTGTCTGCCTATGTCAAAATTTCCCACAAGCTATGAGTGATTGTTTATCAAAGAATAAAGAAGAATTCTACGAAGGATATAAAGTATGGGTCACTGTCCTCCTTGCCATAAACTTCATGGAACAAGATACAAGCAATCAGAAAAATGGCAAACACAAACAGAGAGAAACAAACAAAAAGTTATTTCAAACAAGGCCACGGAACTCACGAAGTATGTTGTTGTAAGTGAAGATGCCAACACAGACTTGCAATATGGTTAGAGTTCAAGTCAAACTGAACAATAAATGACTTTACATGTAATGTTTTGCTTTCTAGGTGATTAATCTCCTAGTAGTGACAAAACATGAAGATACAACTAACGTCTTTGAAAAGGTCACTGTTCATTTGCCGTGCTCTGAGCACGATTAATCAAATGTAATCTTTTTATACAAAACAACCCTTTCTTCATGCTTAATGGTATCAAGCTGAAGCTGATTACACACGGGAAGCTGAGTGTTCACACATGATGTCCATACAACGGACCACTCCTTCAGACAAAAACATTTCAAATCTTGACCGAGTTACAGCTTTTAGAAGTTATTTCCCATCCCTATCATTATTTATCTCTCACCCATGAACACTGGTGTTCAGCACTATGTAAATCTTACTTTTTCAGGAAAATCAGTGGGTTTTTTTTCTTTAAAATTCAATTGTTATTTGTACACGCTCCATTGTGTGACCCCCCAAGGCGCTGAAATACTATTTCTTCTCTCTTCCTTTTCTCTCTCTTCTCCTTCCTGTCTTCTCCCCTCCTCTCCCTTCTAACCAGCCACACATCAACCCAGGGAACCTAATGCACTTAATTATCATTTTTCAAATTCATCCCTCTACAAACTGTTTTTTTCTCTAAACATTTAACAAGCCTAGCTGATGAAGGGGGCAAATGATCTGCTTTGAATCTACAAAGGGCCAATTATAACCATCTTATGTACATCTATAATCAAGAAAGATTTCTCTTTCAATTTTTGAAGTGAGAACTAAGGCCTCTTTGAGAATATGAACTTTCAGTGTTGCCTCTGTGAGTGACTTCTCTTTGCTTAAAGAAGCAAACTTAAAAATTACCTTTCCATGGTCAGTGGAGACCTAACTCTTTGGAATGAACATGTAATTTCTTAGAAGGTGATGAAAGAAACAGTAAAAAGAAAATGAATTTCAGCACTGGGTCATATAAAACATCTCTGGAAGCTCTTACTACATCTGCAAAGTTGATCTGGCCTAATGAGCAAGTAAATGTTTCCTTAAGTAAAGGGGAATATATATTTTTAAAAACCCTACATACCATTTAAAGTGAGTTACAAATACCTTATAGCAACAGGTTGGTGTTCCAACACAAATTTTGCATGGATTTCAGAAGTATTGATAGAATGAGACCTTAAGAAATATGAAGGGGGACTTGTTGATAGAATACACATGTTACTATGGTGATATTTTGGATCATACTGTTCGCCAGGAACATGGTGTAATTCTGGCTAATTTCAGTTCAAATTAAAGGCGGTTGTGACAAAACAGAAATGTCTCTAGGTCACATCAGTGTGATTTACACTGGGAAATTAGATTAGCCCTCACGGCAAACATCAGCTACAAGGCATGACTACACGGCTTCATAAATCTTTCTGATTTAGAAATGGAAAATGTGCTCTGGTAATGTAATCATTATTAATTAGCGCCCTCCATGCTCAGGATGCTCATTTGGAACGAGAAAAGAACTCGGAGCGTCACCCCTCTCACTACTCCAACAAGTCCCGACCAGGGCTCTGATCGTCAGCTGGTGGGGTGTGGCGCCCACCCAAAGAGCCAGCACGGATGGCATCTGGGTGAAAGCTCCCCTGGAGCCACTGTGCAGATGTTAGGGCCCGTCTCGGCCGGGTCTGTTTCACGGCCTACTTGATGGTAGATTCTGTTCAGACCTTGTGTAAGTTGATGTCTTCGTGTGGACTTGCAAACAGCACTTAGGAGGCAGATTTATTGTTTCTGTCCCGTGGAGTGAGTGGAAGCCACTGGTCCCAGTATTTGCTGGGTGACATTGGGTGTTGGTGGGTACCCAGGAGCTAATCCAAATGCGTACTTACATAATGCCAATTAATGTTCCCAAGGTTCAGGTGCTAGGAAGGAGCTAGCAAAATATTTATTTGAATAGTGTTTTTTGCTTATCTTCTGAATACGGCCTTCTGAGTTGTCCTTTTTCTGAGTTGTCCTTTGTATATGTCAAATGGAGATGAAAGCAACCCCTCCCAACTGTGTGCTGATGGGACATGTAGGGGGTGATAACATCCATACAGCACATCACGGTGGGCGAATGGAGTTGTTCGGGGCTGGAGGGAACCTACCAAAGACTTTAGGCCGAACCTGCTCTCAGGAGAATGGAGCTGGTCATTATTCTGGATGCCCATAAACTGACACCGGAGGGTGGCACGGCTGAAGAATGGGAAGCTCTGGCAAACCCATCTGTTTTTCTGCTGTTTTCCATAGAGGCCCACAGTTCTCTCCTCTGATTCCGGTCTAAGTCACCTGCACCAATTCAAATCACACAGTTACACGGCCCAGAGCTGGATCCAATGTCAGGGAAGAAACATGATACGTTTATTTAGATATTTATCTTTTGGTTCCTACAAACGATGGCTCAGGGTTAAACATTTTAGTGTCATGTTTATTTTTTCTAAATAACAACCACACGCACCAAGCAAATAACAACAAAAGTACGAGTTCTATTGCAGCTGGCTGTCAACTACAGTCTCTGGAACTTGATGAAGTCACACCCCTATTCCAATTTCCCAAGGGCCAATAAGCATTAGATACATTCTACAGAGTCTAAATCTGGGAAATATTCTCCTTAAAAGTAAGATAAACCATCAGTTAGATATTTGACTCCCCAATTAGAATACCTTCAATATGCAAACAACTGACTGTTTTTCTGAGTCAAATGAGACCTACTAGTGAACATGATTCTGTTTATACTCAGTAGGTTGGTAGGCCTCAGATCCCCATGGGTGAAGGTACTTTATCTGATTTTATTTTCTCTAATCTGTGGGTAGCACACCTTCTCATACCTTATCTGTGTGTGTGTGTGTGTGTGTGTGTGTGTACATGTACACAAACGTTTGTATGTATACAGCCATAATGGAAAAGTATTCTCTAAAGCAGAAGGCTAGAGGTCACAAGTTATACTTTATTTTAAATATTCTGTATTTCTTTTAGCCCTTGTCTGCATAGATTCAAGTGAAATTTAGTATGTTATTTTATTGGGAATGATCAATTCCATGGGGTTTATCTCCTGAATAATATTGAAACCAACCTGTCAAAATAGCCAAATACAACAGTGAGAAAAACAGACCCCATTTCTCAAAGTTTTAGAGACAGCTTCGTTTCTTTTTTCCTCCCCCAAACCATTGTGCATTTATCTGTGACTGCCTGGAACCCCGAGTCAAAAACTCATTGCGTTGTCCCAGGACCAAGAAATTACAACTGAGGAATGTTAAAGCTGCAAAGAAAAGCTTAGAGGTTAACTTGTTTAACCTCATAATTTAAAAAAGGAAGACACTAACATGGAAAGATGGAATGACTTTCCCTCCCAGTTACTAGTGGCAGAAGGACCGGGACTTGAGTGTTCTGTGCTTTTGCTGGTATACCGGCTATATCTCAGAAGAAAACAGGATTAAGTGAAATGAAGACTCAGGAAATGATCACTGAGTCTTTCATTTATACATATTTTCTAAGTACTCTCCCTAGTAAGGAAGGTATTAGCACTATGCGTATATTTTTTCATCTGAGTAAATAAATGGTATCTTTAAAAATTGCAAAAATACCAAAGAAGTTGCATATCAAGAGTTTGTGAGTGTGGTTTGTGTATGAGGAAGGGTTGTAGAGTTCGTGTCTTGAAAGAGCTGTGGAAGTTCCAGCGACCTTCTTTTGTTTTTTTTTCAAATATTTTATTTATTTATTTTTAGAGAGAGGGGAAGGGAAGGAGAAAGAGTAGGACAGAAACATCAATGTGTGGTTGCCTCTCATGTGTCCCCTACTAGGGACCTGGCCTGCAACCCAGGCATGTGCCCCGACTGGGAATCGAACCAGCGACCCTTTGTTTCACAGGCCTGTGCTCAATCCACTGAGCTACACCAGCCAGGGCTCCAGCGACCTTCTTAAAAACTTCTACGCAAGTTACACTATGGTCTATGCTCTTTTTGGAATTCTCTCCTCCCCTTGCATTCCTGAGTCCGTTAGTTATTAGATCTGCATTCTTTCTCTTTTGCTGTGCCCATTTCTCACTGGTCTCCCAAAGGCGAGGCTGCTGCTGGCTTGAGTCCTTCACTGTCCACTAACTCACATTCACACAAGCATGCGGGGTGGGAGAACTGGCATTGAACTGGGAGTTTGGGGACAGGTTCCGGAGCTGGCTCTGTTCTCCAGTATGAGTCCTTGAGTGAAAAGCTGAAGACACAGTTAGGTAATTTCTATCCCCCTCTTCTAACATGCCTTGGGGTTTATTATTAGAGTTTTGCCGGGACGCCAGCAATTTTAGTCTGGAATCAGCAGCCCACTCTGTCCCTTCCTTCTGCATTGCAGGCCTCAGCAGCAGTCAGCTTGGGGCCTGGTCTCCTCCGTGGGTTTGCCACGGAGCCGTGGGAACTGGACGGGAAGCGCTTTGACGGGCCACATTGCCACCGTATCTCTGTTTTTCCCTATTTGTCCATGCCAGGAGGGAGATAGATGTTGACACAGCGTGCCTTTGCTCTGTGTCCCTAATCGGATTCCAAACCTGTGCCTGTGGGGCACTGGGTGTGGCTGCCGGTGTGACCAGGAGGAACTGGTACTCGAGTGTGGTGTGGGGTCATCTTTCCACCACTGCCGCTGTGACCTCTCCACACCTCTGCTCTTAGTTTCTCCCTCGAATACAACAACAGCTAATCACTTTTATGTCACCCTGAAGATGGTTCTTGCTCTATTCCTCTGGGTGAACCTGTGTGGCCACCTTGAACTCTCCACCGCCGAACCCTTGGTCCTACACACACACCCATGCGCACTTACTGTTGTGCATTCACGTGTGGCCTTGTTTCTTTAAAAGCAGTTTCTTAAGAAAGATGATTGTTTTTTTCTTTTAAATGTTCACGATCATATAAACTGGAAGAGATATCTGTTTTAGGATTTTAAAAGAGCATACAGTGAATTATCTGTCTGGAAAATAGGTAAACTTATGAGCAGCTTAGCTAAGAGTCAAGATATCTTTATAAGATGATAAAATCCATACTTAAGGCAAATATCAGACTTTATACATTTTATGTAATGATTTTAGGCTGAATATTTCATTCAAATGTCTTCTCTCTGTTACCCGAAAGTTTGAATCTTTTTCTCTTTTCTTTAATGATCGGAATGCGTGGGGAAATGGGTGTTAAAACCAGACAAGAAGGTCACTGAACATGATTCCATGTAGTTTTAAACTGTGAGCATTCTATCCTCCAGTGTTTTAAAAACTCAACACTTTTCTACATTCCAGACCATGTGTGGTTGTGTTTAAGTTCTTAAGGACCTAGGACATTTTGCAGCATTTGAAACTTACAACCTATGTAAGCTTTTTGAGAAGATGTGGCCCACAAATATGGATTCGGGGAGGGGCCCACCCAAGTGTAAATGTAAGTGAACTGTAGAGCAGAAAAATAAATAAATAAGTAAAATTCCAGATTTCCGTAAAGAATTCTAGAACCCCTTGGCCAGCTTCCCATAATCTATGTGAATCTCAAATAGTTTCCTGACTTTGCTTTTGAACTTCAGCTGGAAGTTCTGGTTTTCTAATAGTGAGGTATTAAGAGAATTTGGCTACCATCTCTTCCCCAATCTGGGATCTTTGTCCAGCAGATGTTTCCAGTTGTGTTAATGGTGTTGAGTTGTGCGTGGGGTGTGGTCATGTGGAAAACCAGAGAGTAGTTTGAGAACAGGCCAAACATTGTTGCTCACAATGCGCCAAATTTGAACTCAAACTTCCAAAGGTCCAAAAGCACATTTAGCTTCTCCTGGAAAATGCAGGCTCCAGAACCATCCATCATTCTCAAAAGAGAATTGAGTTATTTTTGCACACCAAGTCACTACTCCACGAGCCGACAGTCTTTTAAAAGTGAAAAGATGCATAGTGTGTCAACACTCTAAAACCCCAAAGCAAGCTCCTTTTGTAGATTAAAGAGACTATGACCTGAGGAGGCAATAGCCTAAAAATACTGTCAGCGTAAAGCCCACAGTTGAGACACTGGTAACGCATCCAGTATCTACAGGGAGGATGAAAAAAATTGAGCCAAATGGTATTATATTGCTTCTGGGGTTTTCCTTTCTCTCAGTGTGGATGGGAGCTTGAGGTTTTATCATAAAGGGATAAAACGGCAAGAAATCATTTACTGGCTTGCAGTCATGGAGAAAAGGCACTCACATCTGTTTCTGGTATTCAGTTAAAGAATCTCTCCAGTTGATAATTTGGATTGGAAGCAAATTGGTTTGTTTTCATAGGTCCTTTCCTTCCAAGCTCAGATAAAACAAACCTATCCTGTGGGTCCCATGGTTTGCATTCTGAATTCTTGGTTTACATGGCAGGGAGTTCCTCTATTATATTGCTAACACATTATCTATCTCGAAGAGAACGAACCAGCTAAGAGTTAGCAGGATTTATATTATATAAGCTTCCATGACTGACTACACAGTGTGTGTGTGTGTGTGAGAGACAGAGACACATTAGAATTTTTATGAATTTCTAATGTAATTCTGTCTGTTAATTTTATACTTGCTTTAAATGATGACTTGTATCTACAGCAGTTATCATGACTTCTGGCTTAGAAGACTGCCCTAACATTTACCTGGCAAGATAAAAATAAGGATGCAATCAAGTGATTGAAGGTGACAGTAACATCGTGTGATAAGGCAGGTGTCCTTTTCCTTACTTGACTTTTGCTACTTGAGGAATATGGAGCTGTTTTTTTTAATCAGTCAGTAATAGATGAAGAGAATACCATACGTAGATAAGTTCTCAAGCTTGTTTTTAAGGTCAAGGAAAGGCAAAGTCCGTGTCTTCACAGACTATCAAATATATTAAAGGGGACAAATGCAAAGTAAATAAAGAGAAACTAAAAAAAAGGTATAATATACATAAACACACAAAAACATGCACAAACATGCTAAATATGGCTATTTATTAGGTTTGGTGAGAGGCTGAAATGCTCAGGCCAACTAGAAGTAAGCCGGGACATAATAGGAAGTGGTGTTTCTTAGGGACCATTAGATAAAAAGAGAAGTTTGTATTACAGGAAGAAAACACCAAAGTCTTAGATGAAAGATACTTTATTGAATTAATCAGAAAAGCTATTTGTACTTGTTTTACTTTAATGATGCTGGAATTCTGCTGTTGTTTTCTGCTAAATCAAGTGTAGAATGAAACTACTATCCAAAATTATTACAAAATGAAGTGAGACTCTCCAATATGGCTTTCGTTTCTTCAATTAGACTTTTTAAAAAGATATTCAAATAGGGTAAATAACAATTCTTTTGAAGTAACAGACGTTTTAAAAATCCGTACAAAACTAATTTTGGGGAGTCATAATAAGAGACTGGAAAATGTGAAATAGTTTTAGAAAAAAAAATGTTGTCTCTTTCTTTTCTCAAGACTCAGCAATATAAACAAGTAGCGGATTTCCTGTATGGCCTAATGAGACATAAACACAGATAGTACAAGAGAAATGAGCACCAGAACACATTTTTTTCTTTTTAATTATGAAACTGGTGACATTCATAGATCTCTAGAGACATATTGTTTGGGACCACCAGATTTTTCTAGCTAAAAATATACATTAAACTGCCCCAGCCAGGAGCAACCTAGTGTACTGACGCCATGGTGAGGCTGTTTAGCATCCGTCCCGACAATAGTGTGGACTCACCCCGAGCACCCCCATAACCTCCACCTTCCCTGTATCACATAACCCAACAGGGGGCATTCTTTTTTTCTATTGCAAGAATTCACCTTCCACGTGAAAAGGAGCAGTTTTTCTTTCAGATACCCTCAACTTGAGAATCTAAGAAACCAGACACACAGCAGTAAAAAAAAGAAAAATTATGTCTCTTTCTCAGAGAATGGAACACAAAGGATGAATCACATCCTTATAAATACGGCATCATACTGAAGAATTTCAAACCTGGCTTAGGAAACGCCTGCGCACTTAGAAGAGATATCCCTTCCCTCCCTGTGTGAGTTCAATTGTTTCATATTTTTATTACTTTTTTTCCTGTCAAGACCGAGGGTACATTTAACCATTAAAAAAAGTATAAAACATCAAATAAAAAATGTAGTAAAACTACCCTGAGGTATTGTTAAAATTTATAACCTGAGTCACTCAGAGGAGAAGTGAAGATGAGTTTTATAATGTTAAAAAAGGAGTATTACCCATCCAAAATATTTGGGAAATGGTCCAGATTATGAAATATTCATGTATCATAACAATGTACTTAGGGCATGAAACTTAATTTTTAAAATGACTGCACATAAAAATATACATAAACTGAATTATTACTGCTCGTCTTGCTGACAGATCCATTTCTTGGGTTCACATAATGATCGTGACCTCCTTCACAAGGGAGGGACCTTCTTCCCAACTGTGTATGCGTGCTTCCTCCTCGGGGGAAGCTTGCAGGGTCGGGAAGCTGCACCCCTCATTATAGGGTGGCCTGCCCTTTCCAGGGGTGTGCGGTACCGCCGTGTTTTTGTCCCGAATTAGGGTGGAGGGAAAGTTGGTTGCAGGCAACATCACTTTTCACAGTTCTTTTAAAATCGGTGACTCATAAGTAAATTAGCCTGTTGTAGAAAAACCCCCACCCTCCTCATTCTTCTGGGAAAGATAACGAGGGTCATAACAATTCTGAGGAGGAGGAGGAGGAGGAGGAGGAGGAGGAAAAAAAGAAATGAGGAAGGAGAAGAGAAGGAAGAAGAGGAAGGAAAGATGGCCAAGGCTCTATTTACAGGCTCACTTTCAAGGGTCACCTTGAGGACAAAATCTCAACATTTATGCTGCAGGAGAATTGTCTAGAAGCTGTATTTTAAGTGCAGATTTCTGGGTTCTGTCCCCAGAAATTTTGGTTCAGCAAGTTAGAAGTCGGGCCTAGGAATCTGTATGTAACATGGGTGTCTCTCCAGGTCTGTAGACTGTCTCTTGGGACATACTGCGTATTTTAGGAAATGAAAGAGCTGTGTCTCCAGTCGGCTTCTGGAGATAGCCATTGACACCGTGGTTCCGGCTCTGCTGGGGACCACTGCTCACCTCCTAACACGTACTGCCCGGCCATCCTTTGTTTGTGTGCGAGGGGGAGCGTGGAGCTGCCCACTCTGGGTCTTCGCTCCCCGGCCACATAACACCCACGCGGGAGGAGTCTCGCCCTGCACTGGAGGGCTGGGGTTGGCTATGGGAAGCCAACAGGCAGATGTGAAAACGAAGCTACATTGTCTGTGCCCGATAGCTTTTCCCCCAAGAGTCAGGAAAGCCACGGATTGTCAGCAAACCACCAGGGTGAGAAGAGGTTCTCTCCTGCAGATTTCAGGGGAAGTGTGGCCTCACAGACACTGTGAGTGTGCACTTCTGGCCTGCAGGGCTGGGAGACAACACATCTCTGTTTAAACATTCTCAGGACGCTTCTGTTTCCCTTTAGTTTCTACGCCTGCCTTCAGATCCCACTGGCTTGCCCTTTTCATACCATCGATTCTTATTTAGACAATGCTAAGTGTCAATATTTCATTCGATTACTTTGCTTCTTTATGATTTTTTCTCTGTCAACTTGGTACTCTAGCTGGCAAAGTTTTTACTTAACACACCCGTGATGCTATTCAATCAGTCTTTTATGTTTAAATTTTGTAGCTGTTGATTCTTCCTTCTTAGATAAAGCCAATACCCTGGTTTTTGTCTAAAAATATTAATTACATTTATCTGAAGTCTAATTTTGGATGTTCTATTAACTGAGGTGTCAGTTCTGCTCTTTGCTTTTCACTTTAATAGTATTGGTCATAAAAGGATGAACTATACATCGAAAGTGGCCCTGTCCCTGAAATGAGTGAAAAGCGTGGGTTTATTCCGGACTCCTCAGCCTGGTCCCTGAAACGTCCTGCTGGATCGTCAGCTCCCTCCACTTGGCCAGCCTGTCCAGGAGGAGGTAAAAGAACCTGCTGGAGCTTTGGCTCTTTGCTTATTTTTGGTGCAAGAGGCAGGCTCATGAGAGAGATCCTGCTTAACTAGGAGCCCTGGCTCCTGGTGTTTTTCTGTGTGAAACGGCCAATTGTCCCTTCCTGGTGTCACCAGCCATCAGGCCACTGCTCTGACACTCAAGGTCGTCACTTCCACCATTGGATGACAGATATTCCTGCTGTGGTGTCCTGGGCTACAGGGGTGTTGGCGCATTTGGGGCAATCGGCTTGGCTGGTACCACTGTAGTTCTCCAAATAACCCGTTAACTGTTCCTCAGCCTCTTTTCGTCCTCTTCTTCTGCCATGGTCAGGGCCTGTGTCCCTCGATGTTGCCTGTCTGTGGCCTTGTACTGTGATTTCTGTTCTCTAAGTTTTGTCCTTTTAAAAAAACGTGACTATGGAGTCACTCGAGAAATCTTTTCTATCAGTTCTAGAGTTTTGGAAAGGAGACTGAACTTGAAACAAAAAGACTGCTTCTGAGCACTCCAAATTTGGAAAATCAGAGTCACCTAAGTTGGAAACTCAGAGGTCATACAAAAGGAGAAGCATTAAAGGCCTTTGCATTTGGGGGCAAAAATTTTAGCAAACAGCAATCTTGTTCCATGAGCACTTCTAAGATGCAAGTGTAAACTGGTCAAAGTACAATGTAACTCAGGGAAAATCAGGATATTACAATAAATGTTTGGCATGTAAAAACTGCTTTGTAATGATCTATGTATGTTAATACTATGTTCATGAATATAAATTAATCATTATTTTCAAGAGATCACACATAGAGACATTTTATAAAATAAAATTTCTAGGCCCTGGCTTGTGTAGCTCAGTGGATTGAGCGCCGGCCTGCGAACCACACGATTGTGGTTTGATTCCCAGTCAGGGCACAGGCCTGGGTTGCGGCCTGGTCCCCAGTGGGGGCCGTGGAAGAGGCAACTGAGGCAACCGCACATGGATATTTCTCTTCTTCTCTTCCCCTCTCTCTAAAAATGAATAAATAAAATCTTTAAAAAATAAAAAATTTAAATTTACATATGTTTGATATTAACGATAAAAATCTTAACCTCTATTTCTTTTTTGCATTTTTAAAGTATATTTTATTGATTATGCTATTATAGTTGTTCCATTTTTTCTCCCCCTCTGCCCTGTGCTCCCCAGTGTCCAGTATTCCCTCCCACCCACAGTTCACGTCCATGGGTCATCTATACAAGTTCTTTGGCTTCTCCATTTCCTGTACCATTCTTACCCTCCCCTTGTCTACTTTGTGCCTACCAATTATGTTTTTTATTCCTTGTCCCTTTTTCCCCATTCCCCCCATCCCCTTTCCACTGATAACTCTCCATGTGATCTCCATTTCTGTGAATCTGTTCTTGTTTTACTTGTTTGCTTAGTTTTTTTTTAAGTTGTTAACAGTTGTGAGTTTGTTGTCATTTTACTGTTCATAGTTTTGATTTTCTTTTTCTTAGGTAAGTCCCTATAACGGTTTATATAACAAGGGCTTGGAGATGATGATGATGATAAACTCTTTGAACTTGACCTTATCTGGGAAGCACTTTATCTGCCCTTCCACTCTAAATGATAGCTTTGCTGTGTAGAGTCATCTTGGATGGGGGTCCTTGCCTTTCATGATGTTGAATACTTCTTTCCAGCCCCTTCTTGCCTGCAAGGTTTCTTTTGAAACCTTCTGCAAAATCAACTGATAGCCTTATGGGAACTCCTTTGTAGGTAACTGTCTCTTTTTCTCTTGCCGCTTTTAAGAGTCTCTCCTTATCTTTAGTCTTGACTAACTTAATTATGATGTGTCTTGGTGTGTTTCTTGTTGGATCCAACTTCTTTGGGACTCTCTGAGTATCCTGGACTTGCATGTCTAGTTTCTTTACCAGCCTGGGGAAGTTTTCCTTCATTGTTTGTTCAAATAAGTTGTCAATGTCTTGTTCTTCCTCTTCTCCTTCTGGCACCCCTGTGATTCATATGTTGGAACATTTAAAGTTGTCCCAGAGGTTCCTAAGCCTCTCCTTATATGTTTCGAATTCTTGTTTCTTTATTCTATTCTGGTTGAATGCTTCTTTCTTCCTTCTCCAAATTTGTGATCTGAGTACTGATTTCCTTCCCTTCACTGTTGGTTCCATATATATTTTCCTTTATTTCACTTTGGGTAGCCTTCATTTCTTCCTTCGTTGTGGGACCAAACTCAATCATTTCTGTCAGTATCCTCATTACCAGTGTTTCGAACTCTGTATCTATCTCCTTGTTGCTTAGTTCTTTCTCAGGAGTTTTGCTCTATTCTTTCATTTGGGTCGTATTTCTTTGTCTCAGCGCACCAGCCTGGATGAATATTTCTTCTTTAACTCATTGGTTGTCAGACTTCCATGCAGTCTGATTTTCTGGAAGTTCTAGTTGTATTTAAACTGGTTGTTGCTCTTTTGGTTGTATGCGGAAGCGCAGTGTTTCTACCTACACCTCCATCTTGGCTGTAACCTCTATCTCCGTAAAAGAGAAATAGGACAAAAATTCGAGTTTTGAAATCTGAAAGGTTCACAGACATTTCTGGAAGTTCTTACTTCATCTAAGTTGACTGAGACCCAATCCATCTGTAGGATAGTTTTTCTAATGTTTTCTTTTGTAGCTTTTATCCAATGTTTTATAATTTGACCTTTTAATTCTATTCTTTCTGCTAGTCCAACTTGCCCCTGAGTTGGTGCCTTCACTCAGTTTTCCTTTGTGAGGACCCTGTTCTATTACATGTACCCATTGTGGGCAGCCAGTGCCCACTGAGCACCTGCTGTGTAGAACTGCCCAGCCTAGCAGAGGTAATGATGACGATCGTAGCAAGTTTACGTACTGGAGAAATTTACTGAGTGTGTGCACCAGCACTTCGCATGTGACGTCTGACTGAATTCTCACAAAGGTCCTTCGTCTGTTACAGAACAGGAAACTGAGGCTAAGAGGGTTTAAATGACTCGTGTGGAGGTGTGGGGACGGCAGTGGCAGAAAAGGATTTGAACCTGAATCGTTTTAACTCCAGAGCCTTGAATATCGCAGATGTTTAACAATTAGGCTGAAATTACACAGCTGTTCAAGAGCTTAAAGGCCCCTCTAAGAGGGCAGCAGTTTCTTGGTTAACATGATGTTCATATTGTTTCCAATGTGTGTTCACTGACAGTCTGCCTTCTCTTACAGCCAGGCTGTGCGGTAACCAGAGGGGTTAACGAGCCTGTCCGGGGGCAGGGGGTAGTAAGTGACCCACGTGAGAGTGGACCACCGGTCTTCTATTGCACTGCTTTCTGGGTTCTCTCCGGTGCACGTCACATCACGTCATGTCACGTCACTGGGCTGGGGGCCTCGCGCCCTGGCTCCCACTGAGCACGTCGATTTGTCTTCTCTGGATCATCTCAAGCCCAGTGATAAAAAACCCACTGTGAAATGAGAAACTTCTTCACCCCTGCCATTGTCCATCCTCTTTTTGTTGAAAAACACAAAACAAAACCATGAGCAGTCTCTGTTCTGTGCTATTAGCAGATCCAGCCAGTGCAACAAACACTGGGCAACAAGTGTGTCCAAATATGTGTTCTCCCTACTGTTATTTTCTATTCAAGGGTGTGTTTGGCGATACCGATGAGCTCAGTTTACCACAGACTCTTGCCAACCTGATACCACACTGTATGTTCCTCTCCACGGAAGGCAGGGGACCCTTAGGGGAAATTCAAGGGGAGCGGCTGCTTTCCCATAACTTCTGGAGAGAGTAGGAACAGTGGCCGGTGAAACACACTTTATCAAACAGGGCTGGACCAAGGTGAAATCACATTTCACTTAGAGTTAAATTTCTGGTTCAGTGCTTTTGAGAAACTATTTCATAATGGAAAACAAATGTGTTTTACATGCGAAACAAAGGGGAAGTTACAAACTATTCCCCTAATTAAAGAACGGTTATCAAACATGTGGTGTTTTTCATTGTAAATAAATCTGGAAGATACCTTACTGAGCTGTATTTACTTGGCCTTGCATATCTTGGGTGCATTTGTCTGTGACAGATCATGAAAAAAACACTTGTGTGACTAGAGCGAGTCACTGGCTTTTTTTGTTTTTACATAGTGATAATCATGATCTCTTCTCATTAACATTCCTACAGACTTCCAACATACAGTAAGGGTTTTTTGTTGTTGTTGTTCCACTTCATCGGAGTTTTTCTACACATGAAATGGTCTTTGAAGTTCATTGGAGCCCTCCATGTTGACGCAAGATGAGGGTGAAAGGGGGAAGCGAGACTGGTGAGGCCCTCCGTGGCAGGACCAGCACATCCTGCTCACTGCACAGGGAGCCCTGGTCCACAGAGGCCTGCAGGACCGTGTGCCACGGAGACAGCCTAGCCCTCGCCTGCTGTAGATGAGTCCAGTGTCCTGAAGATGAAAAGCAGAGCTCTTGTTCCTTTTATGTATCTAATAGCACTGAGTGGCTGCCCTGAAAAAAGAAAGAAATCAGAGGAATCTTATTCACATTTAACCTACCAAATCAAGGATGCCCGTTGGAGCAGTGATTTGAAGCTCTACATTACGGACCATCTGTCTGCTTTTAAACTAAGTGTCTCCTAGACTGAATATTATCACATGTTCCTCTGCAGGAATGTTACAGCCTTCGGTGACCAGATGACCTTTCTGATTCTTTGTGACTTGCTTGTTGACCAGGGCTTTGTTACTTGGACGGAGACTGTCTAGTTATAAAACAGGAGGTTTCTTTCAGCTTGGGCAATTCACTTGTTAGTTCTTCAGCCGTAAGTTAGGAGCATACACATGTTCCGAGCACGGTGTTACTCACGGGGGGTTCTGTGGTGAACAAAGTAGGAAGAAGGCTTGCGTTTTTCACTTTGCGTGAAAGGTCAGTTAGTGGCTATATTCTTTTTTCTCCATTGGTTGTCAAATGATCTGTAATGGAAATATTTCCTTTTTTAGTTCTTAACTAGCCAGGCACTCACTGCGCCACAGTTGATGGCATCTAGGATGTCACGAGGGTGGCAGCCATTGACTTCACAGCTTGGGGGCTGTGCCCAGGACCCCTTCACAGTTCCGGACAGTCCCCAGCTAACGGTCAGTGGTGTGCCTGCCGGGCAGTGCCGGTGATCTCACCAGAAGTGGCGTTTCCACTGTACTTAATAACTGTTTGCTTCTTTCTGTCTGGTGGTGGTTCTTTGGGGGCTTTGATGATCAGGGCCTGCCGGTTCTGAACAGTCAGGGTCACTGTCATCCTCAGACCCTTCCAGTGCTGGCTTGCTTTGGCGATGTCATCACCAACCGTTTTTGGAGACGGGCCCAGGATGCTGATCTTGGGGGCCAAGGCAGTTGTGACACCAAGTTCCCCACTGGGTACCTCAGGTACATGAGGTTGATGTCACTGGGGCTGAACTTCGGTGACATGGTAGAGGTAGCCTGTGCAGAATGAATCTGGATTCAGGGTGACAGAATGAAGTTGCACCCAGACCTCCTCCGAACTGAAAGCCAAAACCCTATTCTTTTTTTTTTTAGATTTATTTATCTTTAGAGGGGAAGGGAAGGAGAGAGAGAGAAACATCAATGTGTGGTTGCCTCTCGTGCATCCCCTGCTGGGACCTGGCCTGCAACCCAGGCATGTGCCCTGACTGGGAATCGAACCACGATCCTTTGGTTCACAGGCCTGCGCTCAATCCACTGAGCTACACCAGCCAGCACCAAAACCCCATTCTTGATTAGAAGTTCTATTGTGGCAATTTTTAGTAATATTTTCTAAGTTGTGAATGGTTAAGGTCCAATTTTAATATTATTAATTTATAGTGCTTGTTATTGCGAAGCACCTTTCTTCCATCATCTCATTTGATTTTTCAACAGTCCCTTTCTCATTTTAGCTGCTGTGAGATGGAAGGGTACGCACCTGGCTCGGGGTCAAATCTGGGTGGAGAGCTCAAACCCGAGTCTGCCTCACTCTGAAGTTTAAATAATCAACAGGCTATAACCCGTCCTTAAAACAAGTGGAACTTGGGCGACTTTCAGCACACATGATATGCAGAATCTGACTACAGCTGGGGCGTGACTAAGAAGTTTAGGGACGACACCCAGAATCTCACTTTCTCCTTGACAATGGCGACCAACAGGAGGCAGAGTGTGAATAGATTTGAGCACCAAAGTACGCATTTTCTTTCCTTAGGCATTTCATGAAACACTGACTGCATTGGGGTTCATTTCTTTTTGGGATATTTTGCTGGTGGGCATTATATGAAACAGATGCTTAGCCGGACCCAGGCAAGGGGAAGCCGCACGGGCAGGCGTTTGCCTATGGCACTCATTCAAGGCCTTGGGCTCTGCCCCGCCCACTTCCCCAGCTGCCTCTTCACACTCCCAGGGGTCTGGACACTGGCTACAAAGTGTCTTCACTCACTTGAAAATGGGTCTGAAGAAAGCAATCCCCTGCATCCTGTTTCTGGGTGAGAAGTTAGATCATGCCGTTGGCAAAGGTATAGAAGTCATTGTGAGTCACTGAGGAAAATCTATACTCTAAACAATTTCATGAGAACTGGTTCTGAAGGCAAGTCGGAGGTATGAAGATCCTCTGAGAACTCGGCCTATGCACCATTCATAGGCTCTGTGTAAAGCAGGTCAATATATTTATTGACTAAAAACGACACTGCTTTTAAATGTTATGCCTGAACTTTTTCCCATGTTGCCATAATCTTTACCTTTGAATAAGCAGCACACGACTGTCAAGTAATGATATTCTAAGTAGGAAATTTGCTTAAGTGAATGTGCATGGTAAGATCTATTTCAGCAGCTGCCTCACAAATAAATACAAAGACATAAATGTGCTTCTTTTTGTCCAGTGAATCCCTCAAAAGTGTCATCTCATGAACAGGTTAGATGTTTGGTGCAACCATCACTTCTTTTCTGGAGGAAACAACAGGGTCAACCCTTTGCTCGGGGGACCACATGCTGCTGAGTGCACTGGCCGCAGCTGCTCTGACACCCATTCCGCTCTGTTCGGAATCCTCTGTCAGCGTGACCTTTGCAGCCTCGAAAGTTTCTCGAACTGGGCCATCTGCCTCCTTCTCCAAGACTCAGCCAAATTCCACTCTTGCAGCGTAGGTCATTCTGATATCACCAATCCCAGATGAAATGTTATATGTGATTCTTTATTTGATATTCTGTTTTATCATCATCATCGCCATCATTATATTGTTGTTATTATTTATTCTGGAATCTCTGTGAGTTTAAAGGCAAGATGGGTTTGTTTGCTTACAGTTGATGCCTAGCAGAGTACCTAGCATGTATTAGGAGCTGAACAAGTATCTACTGAATAAATTAATAAGTTGGGCTAAAGAAACAGATCAAATACGCCTGTGTCTTTTCTATGTTTAAAAGATTCTTCTGCATGGAGCCATTAGAAAGGGTTTCGGAGTTCAGGTCAAGCAGCAGGCGAGGAACTCGCATACACGCTCTAACTGGATCCTTCCGACGGCCTGAGGGAGGCGATTCTCTTGTCCCCATTTTACAGGTGAGGAAACAGGTTTAGACAGATCGCACATCTCAAAAGTGGCACAGCCACGCTTCCTCCTGATTGATCCGAGTGCTCAGGCCACAGGGACCCCACACTGTACAGTCTCCCACACATTGTTTGATCAACAGGGGTCAAGAGTTCTCCACGTGGGAGAAGTAGCGATGTTGATTTCAAACATTAAAACGACAAGATTCAAAACTGGTCCAGATCACTCAGTAGGTTGAACTAGTACTGGACTTACGACCAACCCAGTGAGCTCAGGCCGGCCGCTCATCGTCTCTGGGCTATCGCAGTCTCCCACAGCGCAGGCAGCGTCCACCTGCACCTGCTGCTCAGGGAAATGTGCACCTGGCATTGCTGAAACAGTCCCAGCGTGTGCCTGCTGTCCCAGTGGGGTTATGAATAGCACCCCTTTTATTCTCAAAAGTATCGCCCTTTAGATAACGCATTTGTCCCTCCTACTTTTCAGGGATCTTGTGGACTCTGCCTTCTTAGGATCCACTGTGACCCTGCTATGTGAGGACGGGACTGTGGCATTCTACTTGGTAAGTGCTTTGTCTTACCTGACACCCTTTATCTAAACTGCTTGCCCCCTGAAGCACTGCCTCCAAGCCTTACTCTCTGCTACCAGCTATTCTGTTCCATACTCTGTTCCATACCTCTCACAGGTGACACAGGTGTAATTTCAATGGAGCTTCATATACATATATACATATATACATGTATATATATGTATATATATATACATGTATATATGTGTATATATATGTGTATATATACATGTGTATATATACACATACATACATGTATATATACATGTATATATGTATATATACACACATATATATACATGTATATATGTATATATATGTGTGTGTGTGTGTATATATATATATATATATATATATCCAAAATAAATGGACCCTTCTAATTAGGCAAGGTTAATGTGGCTGCCTTAATCTACTTTAACATGGAAGCTCTTTGGACTTGTCCCCAATTTTCAGCAATGATGGGTTTCCTGTACCTCACACTAAAACGTCACAAGCCAGTCTTCACATTTAGGGGAAGGGACTACATTTTCTGCCCTTTTGTAGAGATCCTTCCTTTGTAGGCTTATTGCAATCCTATAGATGTCATGAGCAAATATGGGTGTGATACTTGGTACGCCCACCGGTTTGGAGTGAAGTGTCCCACAAAGCCTGGAAGGAGTCAGAGCGGCGTGTGTCTCCTTGGTGTCCGTCCCCACCAGTGCTGTACTGCACCCCCTGCCTCCTGGGCTTGGTTCAGTTTTAAGTGACATGAATCAGCCAGCTCCTATCACAATTTCCTGTGACATAGGAACTCATTTGATCCCACAAATCTTTTATTGTTTTACTCGGTGTCTTCCAGAAAAATGTAAGTAAGCCAATTAATTTGTGGGAATATGAAAAATATTCTGTCAGACTAAAATGTCTTTATAATTTTAAGGAGCAAATTAGGCATACAGTGTCACAGTTACTGCATTTTTTGGATTATAAGACGTACCTTTCCCCACCCCAAATTTGGGAGGAATAATGGTTGTTAATGCTGTTAATGTTGAGTTCTGTTTACATTTACATTGGTGAAACATTATGTTATTTATGGTATTAAATATTTTATCACATTTTTTTTTTGCTTCAAAATGTTGTTTCCTAGTTTCCTCCTCCAAAACCTAGGTACGTCTAATGGTCCAAAAATACAATAGCTTTCAAAAGAGAACATAGTCAAATCTCGGTTCTTGGACATCTTGTTCTCAAACAGTTCGGTTCTTGATCAAGTTGTTTGCAGAAAAGACATCTCTGTTGTCTGACAAAACCAGATCTCGGTTCTCTGCTGGACCTCCCTCTCACGCTGACACCGGTGTGATCAGTCATGTGTTTCTCAGGTGACAAAGGAGATGCGATTTTCAAGCAAACTGCTTCTTGTACAGTTCTCAGGAACGAAACGAGTTCGGAACCGAGGTTCCACTGTACATTGTTGCACAGAATACAGCTATAAAGAGTTTACCCTCAAAAAACATAAATTAAAAAAAAATGTAGCCAAGTTCCCCATTATTTGCAAGGTCATGTTGTCTCCTTTTGGAAATTTCACAGCTATTGTGACAAATAACACTGATCCAAAAGAATTCTTTTTTAACATAAATTTGTTAGTGTTTTATCTTTCTTTCCACAAGACTAAATGAGGGGTTAAAAAATTAAACTAACACCTTTAACTCAAATCACTTTTCAGAATGGATTTCAATTTCTCCTCTATATTTTTGTATCCAGCTCTGCTTTAAAGACAAAAGAACCAAGGCAAAATGTTATCTCCGCTTCACTAAGAAAAAGTGCGTGCACACATGCACAAAGAACACAAGCAAAGGAAAGGGATGTGAAGAAAAAAGAAAAGTAGTTGGTGAAGGGTAGCATGAGTCTAACTTTTGGGTTCCCTTCTACTGCTAAAATTTCAGAAATGTGCCCCTTCTTGTTTATTCATTGCAAAATCAATTACGGATTGGTATAGTGTAGGTCAATGACACCCAGGAGCCTGTTAAAAATGCAACTATTTAGGCCCTAGTCTAGACCCAATGACTCAGATGCGCTGGGGTGGGGCTTAGCAACCTGCACTGTGACAAGCAGTCCAGGTGATTCGGAGGCACCTAAAGTTTGAGATCTGTTCTTCCAGAATAAAGGCCCCAAGCTAGGTGCTGGGGGCAAGCAAGGGGACCCGGTGGGTAGTTCCCATTCTCAAAGAACCTACAATCTAGTTCGAGAAAAATGCCAACTGGTGGGACAATTGTTCAGAATTCCGTGACAGCTAAACGCTGCCTCCCACGGGACCTCAGGCAGAGAGGCCCCATCCAGAAAGGTGAGATGGGACTTAGGTGGCCGGCACGACCAGCTGTTCCCAGAAACCCTGTTTCCTTTCTTTCTTCCCCGGCGCATGGCAAGGCCGCACCCCCAGCTTCCTTTACTGGTACATGTGGGCAGAAGACCACGTGCGATTTTTCTCGACGGAACACGAGAAGTTCTCCGTGCTGCTTCCGAGCCCTGGTTTTTCAGATGTGATCTCTCTGAGCTCCTTCTTTATCTTTCTAGGAAGAAGTCCAGTTTCCTCATACGTGACATTAAAAACCACCTTTAGACTCTTAAGCGAATGAGCATCAAACGTGCACGTCGCTTTAGCAATTGTTTATTTTAAATGGATTTAATATAGAAACTTGGTCTGCCCTAACTGATAGGCAGGATTATGTTGTAATACTGGGAGTGAAAAAAAGGTGCTATTCCACTGAGAAAAGGCGAGGAGAGTGGTGGGGTGTCACTGGTGGGCAGCACAGCAGGAGGGGCAATAGCATCCGCCTGGGTGTGCAGACAGGCTGGCTTTAGAGGGCGGGGTGGGGAGAAGTGAGCAGAGCCTGGGATGCTTTGGTTACAAGGCACAAATCTGAAACCCGATTTTTTTAAAGGCGGTTTATTATCGAATGAAACAAGAAGTTCTGAGGAGACAGTCTCTGGTCGCACTCACCAAGCCTTTCTGCCCTGAAGGGTCTTGTCTCTTTTCTCTCCCATGGGCTGACTTCACCCTCGGGCTTGAGAAAAGAGGGCGAGAGCGATTCTGGATGCCCCGTCCAGGTCTCACAGCATCCAGGGGAACAAGGTCATTTCCCCCATGAGCACTTTTTCGAAGGGAGGGAGACGTTCCCGGAATCGTGTTCCTGCACACACAGACTTCTCTGGTCCCATTCGGTGGCCCCGGTCAGGTGCCCGTCTCCAGCCCAGTGACTGGCAAGAGGACACAGGATCGCCGTGTACTCTCAGCCCTGCTGGTACGCGAGAATGCCCTGGAGCGCTCCGATGGAATGCTAACGTCCCGCAGCAGGGGTCTGGTCCATCGGTCTGGCTGGGGCTTTGGGCTGTGAGCCGTCTGCCCAAGGAACTTGACGCTACGGCCAGAAGTGGGATGGACCATGTATGGATCATTGGAGAGGGAACAGATGTTGGGGAGGAAATGACAAAGAAGACTGTAAGTGCCTCATTTTAATTTTAATATGGACTTTATTTTCTAGGCTGAGAGGAGCCGTGAGTGGTTTCTAAGCGGAGGCCGGGACTGTTATTGAGAAGTAACTCTGAGAGTGTCCGGCCCCACTGCCCCGCAGAGCGCTGCCTGGGTCCTCGGGGGGCATTCAGTCAACAGTGGGGGGTGTCTGAGAGGAAGAAGGATGCCAGAGACAAGGCCACTGGGTGAAGCCTCAGCCTTTGCCTCCACAGAGCCCAAGCAGCACTAGAATGGGTCCAAGAGCCCTCAAATATTCTGTTTGTATCTACCCTGTAAGTAAACCTATGACTGTTTCGGAAACCTGGCTAGATCATCAGGCTTGTATTCTTTTTGTTTATTTTGTGTCCCTCAAATACAGATTCTGAGTCTTTTTCAGATTTTTAAAACCTAGTTCTGTTCTCAGGGTCGGATGCTCCCCAGAGCGGCTTTGAAGACACCCTGGAAGGGAGTGAATTTTCATAATCACCTGACATAGAGGCCCTCAACTGGGGGCGATTTTGCCCCCTAGGGAAGCTGCAGCAGGGTCTGCGGACACCTTAGGTCGTCTCCGCCAGAAAGTGCTGTTGGCGTCCAGTGGGCAGAGCCAGGCACGCGGCTGAACAGCCGACAGAGCTCGCGGCCCCCAAAATCCCGCAGTGTCGGTCTGCTGAGGCTGAGAAACCTCGCCCTAAGACATTAACTACGCTTGTTTCCGTGACCTCCCTACAGCGGAGGCTGCGGCTGCTCCGAAATCTCCTAGGGCTTTAAGGATTCTTAAAGACAACTTGGTTAATAATAGCCAAGCCTCAGAGACTAAATCATGACCATTTTCGATGGATCTAGCTTGTTATGGAAACCCTCCAATAAGCTGTTCCAAGCTGTGACGACCCGGTGCAGGAGGCCCAGGAGGCTCCGCGTCACTAGCGTGCAGCCCCCTGGACGACACTGTGCACAGGCGGTGTCAGCCAGACGGTCCTCCCCGAATCGAGATTTGTCTGAACGTGACACTTTGTTTATTCTCTTGCCTTTTTGTTCTTCTGATTCATAAACAGCAACAGCAGAGCTGAACAATGACTCCTTGTTGTTGGAGACACAGCTGCGTCAATGCGTGGAGGCCCGCAGTGAGGCCGGGATGCCAAAACAATTCACGTGGTACCTCATCCGCCGCAGGGCCGTGTTCCAGGCTCCCGAAGTGTGCAGGACGCGGCCTCCTCTGCGTTTCCATTCAAACCTTCTCCGAGTGGCCCCTGGCGTTCTGCGCAGGCACGCAGACACTGACTTGTACGAAGGTAAGGTCAGCAAACTTCACGCGAAGGGCCACATAATAAATATTTTAGGGTCTGTGGGTCATACAGGCTGTTTTGCAGCTACCCAGCTCTGGTGACAGGAAAGCGGTGTGGCTAATATGTAAATACGGGACCCGGCCCCAATAAAACTTTATTTATGGACTTTGAAATTTAAGTTTCACGTGATTTTCACATATCAGAAAATATGATTATTTCTTTATTTTTTTCAACCACTTTAAAAGTAGAAAAAACATTCTTAGCTCATAGAACAGTAGTCACAACAACAGGTATTGGAGTGGATTCAGCCCATGGGCCATACTCTCATGCTTCTCTATCTCAGTGATGGGGCAGTTCCTATAAGAAAAACAGATAATACAGCACCAAGCAGAAAAAAAATTACAAGAACAAGAGTCTTACTTCAGATTTCCATTATCCACCTAAGATATTTTAAATAAATTATTCTAATTTAACAGCAAAAATAACTTAATAATAAAAGCTATTATAGTCAATCAGCCTATAAAACTTATAGCTAATTTAAATTGCACTGTACCAGGAAGTCGGACAAATTCGCAATCAAAAAGGAACTTTCTCCCAATCTAATCTCTACACCTACATAAAATTCCTTTCTCTTTTTTTTTGCAATGCTCTTTCATTAAACAGAAAATTTTTCACAGTATTTAACTTTTTAATGAGACTAATGATGGCTGGCATTGAAAAATAATCTTAGAGAGAAATTGAATCGGGAACATTCTGCACATTCTTTGAAGTCTTTCTCCCATATTTTCTTTACATATCATGTTTTAAAGGAATGGTTCCTGGTGCATCTGTTGCAATTAACCAGAAGTAGCAATTTTATTCTTAAATCCATTTTACTTAAGTGTCTGTGTTACTCATTAGCCAGAATAAGAGGCAATTCAGTGAAGGTATTTAGTTTAGATCACTTCAAGACACATTCTCCAGCAGAAGCAGTATTTTTAGTGTGTCATTATTTGGAGTGGTTTATGGGGGCTTCCGGTGATAGTGGGCAGAGGGGCTGAGACTCCTCCAGTGATTCTGTAACACCTACTGTTGCTCCTGCCTGTCAGCCCCTGCCGCTTACACCAGCAGGACATCCTGGGCCCAGAACACAAACATCCATCCTCCAGGGCAAGTGACGTCTCAGCAGGGGCTGCAAACATAGGCAACAAAATTTGTAGCTAATCTGAACTTTCCCTCGCACTGTACCAGAAGTCTGACAAATTCCCAATCAAAAAGGAAGTTCTTTACTTTCTCCCAATCAAATCTCTCCACCTACATAAAATTCCTCTTTCTCTCTTTCTTTCTTTGCAATTCCTCTCTTTCAGAGGTACACTTTAATTCTTTACTCCCTGAGCATGGGGCTGGTGTAATGCCAGCCTGCAAACATTTCCTTCTTCTAGTCTCTTAATGCACAACCCCACCAACCCCTCCATTCTTTCCCCTCTCAAAAAGTTCCCCTCACGCCTTGGGACCATCCCCGTGTTAGCTGGATGAGGACTTCTGTTCCCTTGTATTCCACTTTAAAGTTATGCGTGGGAGAAGGAGAATCGTGAGCAGGGATTGGCTCCAGTGCCCGAGCAAAAAGGAATATGGTCGTGCCAGTTCCGTGTCAATCTCCCCATCCACAAAAGGTGTGGATATCCTGGGTGCTCACTGAGACCTATTTAGTAATCAGGTCCTTTAAATACAAGCATAAGTTACGAACAGCATTTTGAAGACACAATATTCCTTTTATTTGAAGTATTCTAGCTTCATAATCCCTCATAATTGGACTGAAGACTATCAGGTTCTTCATTTCTTTCTCTGAAGACCAGGGGCACCAACCAAGAACTGTGTTGACTGTTAATGATTTCTGTCTTTGTGTATGAGGGCATGGTTGGTGGTGGTTCTGGTGGAATTCCTTTGATACATTCTGGTGAGTTTGTGGGGGTGATGAAATTGTGGGGATGGAGGAATGGGGGTAGGCGTTACTTACCAGAACACCAGTAAGAAAGGTGGGAGGGTAGTTTGTCTGGAGTTTATCCTCTCCAGACAATAGCTGGTCATCAGTCCCTCAGCCTGTGGGATTGTGTTTATTTTGCATCTCTCTGTAAGAGCAGCATTAGGAGAAGGAAAAGCTAATGACCAACCTCCTGTTTGCATCTAATGCCAATTAGACAAATGAGTTAGTTACTTTGTATTTTCTTCCCTACCCCAGTTACAAGCCTCATCTCATCTTAACATATTAGACGAAATGTGTTTTCTCTTCCCTTGCATCTCTGTTTAGTGTCTAATGCAACATTAACTTAATGTTCATAAACCTAACCTATGAATGTGGTCCCACCCGAGGCCAGAGAAAAAGGAAACAGAAGTATGACTAAGCAGCCTGCCCAGGAGAAATAAAGGGGACTAGAATTTTTAAAAGGGAAGATGAAAATTTGGAAGAACAAGCACACTATTGTTGCCTCAGACTGGGGAGAAACAAAAACAATTCTACTTTTGTTAATTTTCTAAATTATGGCCAATCCCACCGTGCAAATAGGATCAGATGAGAAAGAGTCTACAAGCAGGGATGGGAAAAAGGAATTGGGCAACAATTTACCTTTCTAATTGAATATGATGCAGATAAGGACAGTCATCTGTCCTCAGAGGCCGAGAGAAAGGTTATGAGAGATCCAACAGGCAGGTATAACTTAAAGAAAGAAAGAAAGGGAAACGAGTCATTTACAATTTCCAAAAAGGCAGAGCATGTTTATGAACCTTGGCAGGAGTAGAGCTGAAGCCCAGAGAGACTCATTTGAAGCGCATGTGAAAGGCTCACGTCTTACGGTGTCATTCTGGTGGCCCGGTCCCAGGTCTGCACCGCAGGGCCAAAGGCCTGCAGGGCCACAGAGCTCGGTTCCCCTAGAGCAGTCAGAGAAAGCGCCAGGACTGAGCACTCCCACGACTCAGGCTCTGGTCAACGTGGGCAGATGTTAAAATAAATGTTGATCTTTGGGGTTAAAGGGAAACTCGGGAGCTTACTATACAAAACCAGGAAGAGTCCTTGAAGCTTTTAACCTCCTACTCAGAGCCTAGAAGTCACACATATGAGGCTTTAAGTTTATTCTAAACTCTTCAGGCTGTGATGGACAATAATGTGGTTTCTGTGTTTTTGCTCGCTGGATTGCTCGTCTGTGTTTATTTGCGGGTTGCAGTTAACTGATCACACACCATATCTGTTCTCTTGCGGTAGACCAGCACTATTTGCTTTGTTATTTTCCTGGAGGTTGTTTGTAAAGTGTTTCCAGACGCCAAACAAGTGGGTTATTCCAAGTACTCTTGTTTTCTAAGCATTTAGTACCTCCTCCATTGACTTGGGTGGAAACTCTGATCTGTTGATTTAGGTGGCTAAAGTATTTAGACAGAAGATAGATAGATGGATGGGTAGATAGACAGAGATATTTAGATAAACTTATTTTTTAAATAATTTGTTTATGGAAGTCTTGACCATTAATCCTGAGGTCATACATTAGAATAGAGGGGCAGAAAGGGGAGCAAGTACAGAAGAACATGAAAGAGAGAGAGACGGAGGCCGAGCACAGAGTGAAAGTCAGCTCAAGTGGGTGACTCTAACCTCTGGCAAGAGATCAGACAAACAAGTTCAACCCAAAGTCAATTTAACTTTATTGGACCACACTGTCGCAGGCAATTAGAAAAATATTTGTACAACATCAGATGAGAAAGAGGAATGCGGAGCCCAATAACACAAAACAATGTTTATAAGAGAGAAATCATGAAGTGGGAAGAGTAAACACAATTACTCTATCAGCACCTCCTGTTCTTCTTGAGATTACTTCACTTGCATGTAGAGAATGCATCTGAGCAAGGGCTCAAACAGTTTCTTTCCAGCACATACATCCCTACCCCCAACGTAGTTAGTGTGAAGACTAAAAAACCCCAGATTTTTAATTTTGAGGAATTAGAAATAATTACATACTGGATTCCATGGGATTATTGATTATTCTTAGGCCAACTGATAGCGGCAAGCAAAAAAGAGAGTAAAGATCGCTTCTCTAGCTCCCATGTGCTCTTGCTTTGCAGTTAAGCGAAAAACAAATCAACAACACACTCAACAACACATACACAAGTTCTACGCTTATTTGGACAAGAGAATGCACTTCAACTCTTTACCCAAATGGGGTTTCAAGGTTCTTTATAGCTCATGCGGACTTAATTCAACTCAGTGGGGTATTGGATAGTTTATCTTCTCTTACCAAGTCTTGCAAATTGCAATACTTGAGTATCTCGTGAAGCTAGAAAATACAGTGCACTGTGATTTTGCCACTGTCACACTCAACACCACACACACACACACACACACACACACTATACGAGGTCTGCTCTTAGTTTATGTTCAATAAATGGTGGTTCTGCATATATTCCTCCTTCAAATTCCTCTTGTCCATCAGGCCTCCCTGTCTTTACAGAACTGTCCCTGTTGTTACTTATCCTTTTTCTTTATCTAATCTCTCCTAATTGGCAGATTATGTAGATGCCACTGGGAAAAACTGGTCATGTAGTTTCTTCTCAGATCATAAGAAACCTACTATTTATGTGAAAGCAAAGTGAGGTCAACGGCAATCTTTCACTCCTGCCATGGACATTCCAGTTCATACGTCAATCCCCAAATCAGGGGATTGATCCCCTTTTCTCTGGAAAAGCAATATGCATCCAGATCTATGCCAGGTTCTCTTTATTTTCGGAAGTAACTATTATGAAATGCACGTGAATGTATTTTTATATACTGTGATTCTTAGAGAAATATTAGGTAATAAAATTCAGATTTCTAATATTTCTAATACTATATATTGTTGAATATTCCTAATCTGGGACTCCTTTTGTAATCTTTATTATTCTCTGAATTCCAATGAGCCTTTAGACTTTTTAAAAATGTTTTTAAAGGTGAGAGGACCATACTCTGTGTTAACTATGATTATGTATAATTAGTAGGAAAATTTGGAGACTAGCAAAAGGAATGGCTACATGCACATATAGAGAAAATGCTGGAGAAATAGTAATACTAACCAGATGATAAATTGACATGCACATGTATGTGTGTGCATGTGTATGTACCCATGGGTGTATTTGTATGTGTGCCTGTGTTTCCCTCTGTATTGTTCTACTTTGAACAGTTTTAGAATATGATGTGTTTATTATGTCCTCCAGTCAACACAGTAGACAAAGAAGGATTGCAGAGGCATCTGGTCACTTTTGAAGGACTCTTGTTGAATCAGTGTTCTTGGAAGAGACTGATGTGGTAAAACATTTCTGTTCATTTCCCCAAAGAATGTCACGTTGGGTCATGTTCTGTGGGTGGTCACATAAGGAGACACTGGTGTCTGTCCATGACACATACTGTGTATGAAAGGAGGCACAGATAAAGGTAACTTGAATTCCGTCCCTCTCTGTGTTTATGTGATGCTTATCACCGTGCTATCTACACATCCTGACGAGAAGCTTTACAACAAGTAGAATTTCCACCTCCATTCATTTGAAGCCCAGGGACAATGAGCCTGGGCAGGCTCTCAAAGGGTTAATATGCTCATGTGCTCCCGGGCAGTCGGAGACGAAAATGGACTGACCCAAGTGGCAACGATTTCCCCATGTCCAATAATGTAAGCAACTGCTTTAGGGAAATACCACTGGAAATGAATCTTCTATATTATAAACATATTCTAAGTGCATTTGCAGGCGTCTAGGTATTTAAGTTGTTTTTACCTAAGCCAGTGACTTTTGTAAAAATATGGCTATTCACAGTCCTGGTTTATTTTGAAGAGGGATAGCATGGGAAGTTTCAAAGGGAAATATTTAGCTATTTTTCCTGTAGGAGAAAGCAAGTGTTATAGTGACTCTGTGTATGTAAGTGTTGTGTGTATGTATATATATACATATATAATATGCTATATATATTACTTTGAATTTTAAAAAGTACACATTCCTGTTTTGTACGTAAATATAACTGTTAGTAAGACTAGCCCAAAGACGTTTCCTTTCCTCTCTCCCATGAAGGAGTTGACACCTGGAGCATGTTGCTGATTAAGTCCAAACGTCACTAAAGTCCACTTGGACTTTTTACAAAGCCAAATGATAACAATAATGAGACTTTTAGAACATCTGCATGTCCTTTGGGGGAGTCTTTCTCTTCCTTCCTCTTTCTAGCCTCCAACCTCCTGTGTTTTCTTTTAGTCTTGAACTGTAACTGGGATGTTCTGGAACATAGATTTGTTCTTCTTGACCTCAGCTGTGATTAAGCCACCCGAGACAAAGATCAACTTCTGGCAAACAACGTCTCTCCCTATATCAATAATGCAAATTCACCTAGCTGTTTGCAGTTTCTGCTCTAGGTGTGATTGGAGAAAGAAAACCCAGAAGGCAGAGATGCAAGAATTGTCTGTGAGTCATTTAACAAACGCATATTGGGTACCACTTATTTACGGGCACTGGAGAGGCAGTATTTTTAACTAATGGATATTAATTTTACTGCACTCCAAAATGCAACTCAGGTTCAAAAGGATAATGAATGGCTTACAGCCCACATTGGCAAGTCCTGTTCTTATTCCACAACCATATGGTGTGGAAGCAAAATTATAATGCTTTGGGAGGGAGGAGGTCCTAGTGTAGATTAATCAAATACGCTGGCAGCTAAGATGAATGAAACCTTGGTTAATACTAAAACCTCATTGAAACCATTAGTTCTGACCCCTTTATCAAAACTTTTACCCAGGCTGCTAACAATTAACAAAATTGATGAATCTGAGTTTCAGCCTTTGCTTTTCATCTGGTCATTTGTCAATCAGTAGCATTTATTAAGAATTCACTGTATACAGAACATTGTGCAGACTTGGAGCCTCCAAACCCTATTAGAGAAAACCATGTGAAGGAGTACTAATAGCCTTTTTGAGACCAAGTTTTCTCATTTGCAAATAACTTGGTTCAATGGTCAGAGACGGGTTTCTTTTTACAACCGGCCTTCTCAGAGTCTCCCATCTTCCAACACATTGTTAATACTCAAGGAGGATTTAATATTCAGCATTTCCCTGTGTTATCCTTTATTATCCAAGCACCAATTAATATTTTCTGGAAATAGCATTCCACAAATCTCAATAGGAGCAGTGGCCTTCGCTTTCAGAACAAGGTTACTGTCTCTATTGTAGAGGTTACTGCAGAGCTATACATGTTTAGAGTGAAGGCGAGAGATCGCTTAACCCAGAGGTTCCCAGACCAAAGTGACTGTTTCGTTTCCCTGGGCAGCCATTAGAAAATACAGATCTCAAAGTCTCACCTTCCCCTAGACTTCTTGATTTAGAATTTGGAAAGAACCACATCCTTTGAGGTCCTATAGTGATTCTGATGATGAACTAGGTGTGGAATACACTTTCCAGTTCCAGTCAATCAATGCCCAAGTGAGGATGACATCCTTTTAAAGGATCTCTAGGCCTCAGTGCCAAGGCCTCACTGTGCCATGGCAGATGACCTGTTTGCAACCTCTCCCTGGTGTATAGCGCAGCACCCTGAGCCCCAGGCTGGCGGTCGCAACCTCAACAGGGATACAGGCTGTTCTGCAAAGAGGACCCACACCAACCAACTTCTCTCTCTCTGCATTTTGCCCAATAGAATAGAGAGCCCCGGGCCAAGGCCATGGACGTTCCAGGTGCATAGGAAAAATTCATGAGAAACTAGAACTGGGATGGCTTTTGAAATTCAGAAGAGGCAGAAGCTAAGAAGAAGCAAGCTATGAAGTTACAAAACAAACTAAATAAAAACAATAAACTGAATATACGGAGAGCCTAAACCACGAGAGCATTTCTACAACGGCGGCATACACACTCTTTGATGCATAATCAGTTGCCCCTGGGGGTACACTCTGGGGGAGGGTATGTGCAGTCTGCCTTCTATGTATGACCTACAGAAACTCGTGTCTCCAAAGGTCACTCGGAGTGGACGCAATAGGAGAGGGACTTCTCTCAGACTAGCACTCGGCCTTGGCTACACACCTGAAACACCAAGGGGCTTTTGGGATGCTGATGCCCAAGGCTCACCACAGAACCATGCATCTCTGCAGGGGGTTAATGGCCTAAGTACTGTTTTGATCTCCCAGGTGATTCCCCAGTGCAGCCCAAGTTGGAACTGGCTGTTGGTAGGAAAGGAGGCAAGAAGAGGGACCATGGTAGATTCCTTCTGCTCTGTCAAGATGAGGATAAAAATGAGCCACAGGCCGAGGATGTCCTTGCATTCATTTTCCCCTCTATTGTAAGGCTAATGTATTTCCTTTTTTGATTTATGGTAAAAATCGTTTCCTTTTTGAAATCATTTTGTTAAGTAAAAAGAAAAAATGAACTGATAATTGAAAAAATATATTAAGTGACTAATAGAACGGGTGGTGATCCGGTATGACAAAGACTGCGGTAGTGGAGCCTAGAGGGATGGAGTTTGGGAAATCCCGAGCCCATCAGCACTGAGAGGAGAGCGGGGGAGTGTGCCGAGGGCGGCTGATCACAGTAGTGGTGCCCTGGGAGGCAAAGGCCCCGCTGCACAGAGTTCCAAGGCTCCTAGCCTTCCCTCATTCAGCTTTGCCTCTGGGTCCACCCGAAAGGAGCTAAGTGACTCCTGTCTCCTCAGTATCTGTGGACGGGCTCTCTACTTCCGTCCACAGATAAAAGAAACTTCCTAAACTAATTCATTTCGTAATAAAACTGTATGTAGATAGGGCCATGTAATTAATAAGTGTGCTTATTGTTGTCCTTTAAGCATGGTTCTCTGTTTTAGAGCTGTGATAGGGAAGCATGAAGGGCTATGCAGATGGATGTTTTGGAAGTTTAAAAAGGGTCTCTTGCTGCCCCATCCCTGTCTCAGGCTGCTCTGGCCGTCAGCTGGCCCCACTCGGTCTGGGCTGACCATGGCACTCCTGCACGTGGGCCACCTGGGACGTCACTCTCCTGGATTGAAAAAGGAGCGAGAAGATTCTGCACAGCACATATCATGTACGCACAAACACAACATAAATCAAATGTAAACATCGCCGAACTGCAGCAGTCCAATTGACTAGAACAATAAATACAGCAGAATTAGTTTCTTATCCATTGGAAGGACTTCACGGAGCAGGTAAGAAATGGATAGTATTTGCAAAAAGGGTAAAACAGATTGGGTGAAAGTCTGAGGACAGAACTCGGGTAGGGGCACAGACCTGGGGTAGTAAATGCATGAGCAAACGGCCTTTGCTTGATTGACAAAGGCCGACAGGAGGGGACAGACACAGAAGCAGGCATTTTTTGCTTGGTGCCTTGGCATACAGTCCACGACCTTAATTTTAAATATGCTTCAAGAATTAATGAGGAAAAGTATTACCATGTTAAAATGTTGTTACTTTAAAGCTAACATGTAACTTCTGCCAAGATGGAGGCGTAGGTGGAAACACTGTGCCTTCTCCCACAACCAAGTTTGAATACAACAGAGGTTTGGAGAACAAAGACATGGAAGTCTGACAACAACGATCCGTTCAACTGGGAGGGTAAGAGCGGCGGAGCCAGCAGCGGAGCAGGGTCGGGCAGGAAAGATCCCCTGACCCAGGCGCCCAGGCAGCCCGGACCCAGTTGGGGTGTGGGGCAGACTGACCACGGTTGCACATTCGCACACAGTGAGACAGACCACACAGTCCCCAGCGGGCAAACCCATTGGCGGAGGGCTGATGGCAGTGGCACACTTGCATGCAGTGGGACGAAATGCACGGGCCCCGGTGATGGTGGCAGTTGGGCCGCAGCGGCAGGAGGCGGCAGATGGGATGCCATTGCTCCTCTTTGACCCCACCCCCACATACAGCGTCACAACCCAGCGACTGAGTTGCCCTGCTCTGGTGAACACCTAGGGCTCCGATCCTGATACGTAACAGGCACGAACAACCCAAAAGATGGCTCAAGAACTCAAAGTCACAGAGCCTATAACTCTAAGCCACCAGGAAATAGCCAGACTCTCAGATGCACAGTTCAAAACACTGGTCATCAGGATGCTCACAGAACTGGTTGATTATAGTCGCAAATTAGAGAAACATATGAAGGCTAAACTAATTGAAATGAAGGAAAATGCACAGGAAACCAATAGTGATGGAAAGGAAACTGGGACTCAAATCAATGGAATGGACCAGAAGGAAGAACGAAACATCCCACCAGAAAAGAATGAAGAATGAGAATTCAAAAAAATGAGGAGAGGCTTAGGAACCTCCAGGACATCTTTAAATGTTCCAACATCCGGATTATAGGGCTACCAGAAGGGGGAAAGAAACAGCCACGAGTGGAAAACTTATTTGAACAAATAATAAAGGAGAACTTCCCCAGTCTGGCAAAGGAAATAGACTTCCAGGAAGTCCAGGAAGCTCAGAGAGTCCCAAAGAAGTTGGACCCAAGAAGGAACACACCAAGGCACATCATACTTACATTAGCCAAGATTAAAATGAAGGAGAGAATCCTAGAAGCAGCAAGAGATAAGGGGACAGTCACCTACAAAGGAGTACCCATCAGACTGTCAGCGGATTTCTCAAAAGAGACCTTACAGGCAAGGAGGGGCTGGAAAGAAGTATTCCAAGTCATGAAATCCAAAGACCTACAGCCAAGATTGTTTATCCAGCAACGTTTTCATTTAAAATGGAAGGACAGATAAAGTGCTTCTCAGATAAGGTCAAGTTCAAGGAGTTCATCATCACCAAGCCCTTATTATATGAAATGCTAAAGGGACTTATATAAAAAAAAGAAGATGAAAAATATTAACAGTGAAAGGACAGCAAACTCACAGTTATTAACCACCACACCTAAAACAAAAGCAAACCAAGAGGACAGCTAGTTCAGGAGTGGAACCATAGAAATGAAGATCACATGGAGGGTTAGCAACAGGGGAGTGGGAGGAGGAGAAGGGGGGAGAAGGTACAGAAAATAGCATAGACAGTAGGTAGAAAATAGATAGGGGGGAGGGCAAGAGTAGTAGGGGAAATACAGAATCTAAAGAACTTGAGACACGTGGTTATAAACTAAGGGGGGGGAGAATGGTGGGGGAGGGGTGTGCAGGGTGGAGGGGAATGAAGGGGGGAATAGAACAACTGTAATGGTATAATCAATAAAATATATATTAAAAATAAAAAATAAAATACTTTAAATTTTTAAAAAAAGCTAACATGTAGGTGGAACTATGTTTAAAGGCACGGTGCTTTCTACCCTTTGATTCTTTTATTCTTCCCAGCACATCCCTGAGGTAGGGATGAGCATGGGCCCCGATATGCTGGGGCAGAAATGGAAGGCAGAAGACATCAAGTATTTTGCTCAAGGCTGGTAAGTGTTAGGGCTAGGATTTAAACCCAGACCTTCATCCCCAGGCTGTACTTAAACTGTGATTATTAAATTTTTCAATAGTCAAAACAGATGTGAAACCAGCTTCCGAAGGAAGGAGAAATCAATGGCCTCATTAATCCACTTTCTGGATCTCGAAATTTCTGTTTTGCAAGAGTTAGTTTTTTTCCTCATTCAAGTTGATACAATAGAAATATGCTAGAACAAACAAGTGGAAACGAGCCCAAAGGTTACACTACACAAACCACACTACAGGAACTGAGAGAATCTGAGGTGGTGCAGTGATGAGAAATTTGTGTTTTATAAAACATGTATTAAAACTGGAAATGTTTATGGGGTAGTTAAAAATTAATGCTTTGCATCAATAAAGTAATTAAAACACAGGCCTGAGGTGTGCTGTGTTAAGTAAGCACATTCCCGAAAAACTTCCAAAGACCAAAACCATATTTATGTTTTCTCTGAAAATACATGAATAAATATTTATATCATATAGGAATAAATGACTAAAGAATGCATGGCAACCATTTTTTAAATCAATCTATCTTTTCCAAATGCTTCACATCCATGTCTCAAGAGGACTTAGATGTTAGTAAAAGTCTCCATTTCCTTAAATGACTTGCAGGGAATCTTATTTGCCTGATCTAACAGGGGAAGAAACTTGGATTAGTGGAAAAACCCCCATGAGGACAGGAGCATTTTTAGGGTGGAAACTCTTTAAGAATGGGGGTGATCATCACCTCTGTGGTCAAGAACAGGGATGTAAAAAACCCGGGAAGGGCGTTTTAGCTTCAGCCCCTAATGATCGCTACTGTTACCATTTCCACCTGCACTGTCTATTCTGACCTCACCAATGTTGTTCAAAGTTTCAAGTTTATAGCATGAAAAATAAAAAGGAAAAATTTTGTTTCTAGAAGCACTTTTCAAAATACCCATTTCTTCTCATTTGCATGTTTATGTCAATGAAAATGAAGATCCCCCAATCTTTTTCTTCTTCTCCTTTTTTTTTGAGTGAAGGGTACATTTTGCAGATATTCTGCATCATAGGAACATTTAAAAAAGAGGTGAAAGAAAAAAGAGAAAAAAGAAGTTCTTTGAAAGTCTATTTCACATGAATTTGAATGATTCCAGTGAATCATGCCTGAATTTACCTATCTCTACTAAAAAGCCAGGTGCTTCTGGAAACCTCGACAAATAAGGCACATGTAGCCACAATTATGTAATTATACAATATAAAAACAATTACTTAAGTAACATTACTGCTTAACCCTGGTAATTACCTGTACATGGATGTGGGCAAGCAGTTGCAATTTCACTAAGGAAGACAGTTGTGTTTGAAATAGTTTTTGTGATGGAATTGTGGCAGTTACAAAAAAACCAAAACAATAAAAAACCCCACCCACCCCAAACTAAAAAGGCACAGCTTTGATTGCTTGGCCTGCGAAAAAACTTTCCAGAATGCTTTTCAAATTTGGCACAGAATAATGTTTCAAGCCAACAGTCAAAGACAACTTGCTGAAGAAAATGTGTGTTTTAGGTTGGTTTGAAACTTTAAACAGGAGATGTTTTAATTGAGAGAACTTGATGTGTGTACAAGTGAAATCATGCTTGCCCCAGCTAATAGCAGGGCGAGATTAGCCAAATAAGGGCCTTTAGAATCCCTGCCTCCCAGAAACTACAGCTGGAGCGAGACCAGAGGGAGGGAGGGAGGGAGGGCGGGAGGGCCAGATGCCCACGGCCCTGCTCCCAGGCGAGAACATGCCCTCACACCCCGCCCTACTACACTCCCTCCGACACCAACACCGTTAGAGGCTGAGTTGCACTAGAGGCCCTGTTATCCATTTGCTTAAATAAGTGAATGAGGCAGGTATTTTTCAAGGAAAGAAAGAACCGTAGGCTCTCTGATTTAGTGAAAAACAAGCCAGGTGATTTGATGAAACTGGCCCTCACTTGGGCAGAGGGCCCCACGAGGGCTGAGTTGAGAGACCCGGAGAGTAACAGAGGCGACGGCACACACAGGTTTCCTGACCGTCTGCAGTGACAGCATTCTGAACGTCGCCTGGTCTAACTTACGAAAGAAGTCAAACCAAAGGCAACGACAACAAAATTAACCCTTGATGGTGATTACGTCCACAGGAAGGACTCTTTCAGTAGGAAGACTTAGGAAAAAAAGTTTTTTTTTCCCCTGACTTATTTTGCTTTTCATAAGTAACCTTCCTCTTAACATCTGGTTCGAAACATAATTCAGTGTGCTTTTGTCCTCGCTCCGGAACTTGTTAAAGAGATCAACTGCTCTACCTGTGCAGCTCTTGATAGAGAGCAACACACCACATCAAGAAAACGAATCAATTGTCCAATAGAGATGAACTTTTCCCTTACGTGTATCTTTGCCCTCTAATCTATCACCACACTGCTAGTGTCTTAGAATTGCTCAGTTGAAAACTGCATGATAATCTGTATTTATTTTAATGAGAATATTTCTTTGTAACGAATGATGGAAAAGTAAAGATAAGCTAAGTATACTAAACAGCAGATAAATCAAGTTACATTTGGGTAAAGAGAAGTTTATAAAATTGACATTCACCCCCCCCAACTAGCCTTCGGAGGGCTAAAAAGACACAAATGCAAACATCACATAGAGAGGATTACCGACACTGAGTGTCAGTTCTTTCCAGCTGTTTAGGTATGTGGCAATGAAATGACCCGTGGACAAGAAAAATACACACGCCAACCCTGCCATGTGCGCTAAGTAATCTGCAGCAGGGCCGCACACCCGGCCCCCGACACTTGTGTGCTCACAGCGGGCTTCCACGGAAAGGGGGTTAAGGAGGCGCAGGCGGACAGACCGATCTTTTGGGAAAAAGACATGAATGAGGTTTGAAAGTCTCCAGATGTGGCAACACAAACACCAGCCCCCACCCTCCCCCGCCAGGAACGAAGCCCAAGTAAAATCATCTTTGTCTTACTGATAAGAGCTGAGAAAAATACAACCACTAAAACCAGGGGTACACTCTAGAAAGACCGTGAATACTGACAAAAAGGCTACCTGTGGCTTTAAGATTTAAGAGCCATTTAGTTTTACCTTGGATATTGGAATATTAATTACTTGACAGTTATTTTAAAGAAAAACTGATGCCCGGTTAACAGGGACTCACATGCAGGCAATATGGCCATGTTGCTAAGTGAACAATAAAGTTTTGGTGGAAGAGCCAATGTGGACTCTTCCCGACACCATAAATCAGTGTTTTATTGAATTATGACGACAACATTTTTGGCCGGGTCAGATTTTGTAAAACTGATGTTTAGTGGCCACGGATGGTGGCCAGATTTGAGCTTTGCTTAAAAGGGGAATTTGTGTATAATAGAAGCCAGGAGAAAAATCAAATTAGAGTCACAGAATTCATTTCACATTAATAATCATGACTTGTTTGTTACAGTGCTTTATAGTTTTCAAGGGGTATCACATTGGTTAACTTGGTTGATGCTCCCAAAATTCTGTTACGTTGGAGAAGGGGGTTATTATCCCTACATTGCAAATGAACTAAAGATGCTGAGTGGCTTTCTTCCATCCTCTCAGGTCAGTCCCTCCAGCCCAGCGGCCTGTAGCTGGGTGTTTGGGCCTGCGGCAGGCAGTAGGGCCTCTCTGAGCCACCAGGCCAGGCCTCTGACTGACGGTAGTCATTTGGAGGCCGCCATGGGTTATAGCCTTGTCCCCAGCCCATGGAGCGAGGACCATGGAAGCGGTCTAAGCTTAGATCGGGTGGGTGCTGCTTAGAACACAGCCAGAGAAACAAGGACTGTATGGGGCCAGGGGAGTCGGTCGGAGACACACAATGTGAAGGAGAGCAAGACTGCCAGCTGGCCGCAATGGAACGAAGAACCCTGAACGCTTGCCTTTCCAGCCCCACTCGTTTTCTGCAACGCTGACGGCTCAGTTGTGCGCAGTAGTTCGTCTGTACAAGATAACTCTTATGACTGTCCTGACTGACTTAGAGGACCGTTCAATTCCCTTGTGATGAGATTTCCTCAAGGAAATGCTTGATGAGTCCATCACATTATAATTATTTAAGCCACGAACTTTGTTTTGCCTGATAGATTCAGAGCACGGTTTACTGAATAACAGGGAAACTGTCTCATCTCAGAACGGTCAGGAGGGTGGTTCTGAAATCAAATTGTCATGTATTGGAATCTCAGACATGCTACTTGCTGAGTGGTTTTGTTAAATCACTTACATTTTCTCTTCTGAAAAAATGAAAATGATAAAAGAATGCCTACTTTGTAGTCTTTTCGTGAGGATTAAATAAAATAAGCAACAGAAGCATTTAACGAGTGAATGATACTATGAGCTCTTACCGGGCAGCTGTTTCTGAGACCCAGGCAGAAGGATCTGTGTGACACAACCCAGCTACACCCTAATTACTGTTCTCACGTGAGCTGCAGGCAAACATGCATTTACTATCAGTCTCTCTAAGTGATTTGCCTCTGCTGGGTATTTCATGTCAATATAGTCATACAACACAGGGTATCCTGGGGCTTGCTTTCACTTTGAATGTTTTCAAGGCCATCCTTGTTATAGCCGATATCTGTACTTTATTTCTTTTTATGGATATACCACATTTTGTTGAATAATTCATCAGTTGACAGACATCTGGACTTTTCCCACTCTGCATATTATAAATAATGCAGCTATGAATATTGCAGTCTAGATGGAGGCATAGGCGGACACACTGTACCTTCTCACATAACCAAAAGGAGGACAATGACAAATTTAAAAGCAAAAAATAACCAGAACTGCCAGAAAATTGAAATGTATGGAGGTCTGACAACCAAGGAGTTAAAGAAGAAACATTCATCCAGACCAGTATGAGGGGTGGAGACTACTCACCTCAAGGCAGCAGCTGGAGGCCTGGAGTGGGCAAGGCGGTGGCTGGTGGAGCCAGTGGTCCCACATTTGCAGTCAGATAAACTGGGAGGAACAACTAGGGAGTGAGGCAGACCATGAAACCCAGGGTTCCAGCGGAGGGCAATAAAGCCTAAAAACCTCTGACTGAAAACACCTGTGGGGGGTGCGGCGGTAGGAGAAACCTCACAGGAGAGTTTGTTGAAGAGACCCACAGGGTCCTAGAACATACACAAGCCCACCCACCAGGGAACCAGCACCAGCACATACAAAGCACCCAATTTGCTTGTGGGTAGCGGGGGAAGTGACTGAAAGCCTGCTGAGAGCTGAGCCAGCAGCATTGCTCCCTCTCAGACCCCTCCCCAACATATAGCATCACAACTCAGTGACGTATTGCCCCGCCCTTGTGAATACCTAAGGCTCCTCCCCTTACTACGTGATAGGTGTGCAGAGGCAAAAAAAAAAAAAAATACGGCCCAAATGGAAGAATCGATCAAAGCTCCAGAAAAAAATATAACTAAGTGATGAAGAGATAGCTAAACTATCAGGTGCAGAGTTCAAAACACTGGTAATCAGGATGCTCACAGAATTGGTTGGGTATGGTCACAAAAAAGAGGAAAAAGTGAAGGCTATAAAAAGTGAAATAAAGGAAAATGCACAGGGAACTAACAAGGATGAGAAGGAAACCAGGACTCACATCAATGGTTTGGAGCAGAAGGAAGAAAGAAACATTCAACCAGAACAAAATAAAGAAACAAGAATTCAAAAAAAAAAAATGAGAAGCGGCTTAGGAACTTCTTGGACAGCTTTAAGCACTCCAACATCCACATCATAGGGGTGCCAGTAAGAGAAGAGGAAGAGCAAGAAATCGAAAACTTATTTGAAAACGTAATGGAGAAGAACTTCCCTAATTTGTCAAAGGAAATAGACTTCTAGGAAGTCCAGGAAGCTCAGAGAGTCCCAAAGAAGTTGGACCTAAGGAAGCACACACCAAGCCACATCATAATTACACTACCCAAGATTAAAATGAAAGAGAGAATCCTAGAAGCAGCAAGAGGAAAGGAGACAGTTACTTACAAAGGAGTTCCCATAAGACTATCAGCTGATTTCTCAACAGAAACTTTACAGGCAAGAAGGGGCTAGAAAGAAGTATTTGAAGTCACGAAGGTAAGGACCTCCATCCAAGATTACTCTATCCAGAAAAGCTATTATTTAGAATGGAAGGGCAGACAAAGTGCTTCCCAGATAAGGTAAAGTTAAAGGGGTTCATCATCACCAAGCCCTTATTATATGAAATGTTACAGGGACTTATCTAAGAAAAAGAAGAAGATAAAAAAACAAACAATAAAATGACAATAAACATATAACTATCAGCAACTGAACCAAAACCAAAATAAAACCAAAAACAAATGAACTGAGCAAACAAACTAGAATAAGAACAGAATCACAGAAATGGAGATCACATGGAGGGTTATCAGTGGGGAGGGGAAAAGGGAGAATGGGGGAAAAGGTATAGGGAATAAGAAGCATAAGTGGTAGGTACAAAATAGACAGGGGGAAGTTAAGGATAGTATGGGAAATCTAGAAGCCAAAGAACTTCTATGTATGACCCATGGACATAAACTAAGGTGAGGGAATGATGATGCAATCAGGGGTACAGGGCCAAGGAGAATAAAGGGGATAAAAATGGGGCAACTCTAATAGCATAATCAATTAAATATAATATTAAAAAGCATAATAGGTAGGCACAAAATAGACAGGGGAGATTAAGAATAGTATAGGAAATGGAGAAGCCAAAGAACTTGCATGTACAATGCATGGTCAGTAACTAAATGGGGTGGATGCTGGAGAGTGGGGGCGGGGGGTGGAGGGAGGAGGGGGATCAAGGGGAGAAAAACTTGGGACCACTGTAATACCATAATCAATAAAATAGACTTAAAAATAAATAATGCAGGTATGAATATTCATGTATAAGTTTTTGTGTAAATACATATTTTCCACTCTCTTGTGTAAGACTGCTGAGTCATAGGGTAACTCTGCTTTCAACATTTCAGGAAATGCCAAGCATTTCCTAAAGCGGTGGCACCATTTTACCTTCCTACTAGCAGTGTGTGAGTATGCCAGTTTCTCCATGTCCTTGCCAACACTTATTACTGTCCTTTAAAAAAAAACCTATCCTTCATAGTGATTTAAAATAAAATCACTATTGAGTGTAAAGTAGACTCAAATTGTAATTTTGATTTGCATTTCCATTATGACTAATGATGTTGAACATCTTGTCATGTGCTTATTGACCATTTGCATATCTTCTTTGGAGAAATGTCGATTCAAATCTAAAAGGAATAAATAAAAAAAACCCAGCAAACATTAATACAAAAAATGGACTGTCTTTTTATTATTGAGTTGTAAAGACTGTTTATGTTTTTATATACCAGATCCTTATCAGATATATTATTTGGAAATACTTTCTCCTATATCTTCTTTGGAGAAATGTCTATTCAAATCCTCTCCCCATCCTTACTAGATATATTATTTGGAAGTATTTCCTCCCATTCTCTGGGTTATTTTTTTTGGATAGTGTCATTTGAAGCACAGTTTTAACTTTGACAAAGTCTAATTTATCTATTTTTAAGTGCCATATCTAAGACACTAGTGCCAAATCCAAGCTCACAAAGATTCACACATATGATTCCATCCAGAGGTTTTACCACTACATTTAGAGTTAAAATTCTTACATTTCAATACGTAATTCACTTTGAATCAACTTTTACATGTTGTGCAGGAGTGTAACTTCACTGATTTGCACGTGCATGTTTAGTTGTCTTTGAACTTTTTTAAAAAGCCTGTTCTTTCTCCACTGAATTATCTTGCCTTATCTAAAATTCACTGACATTCATTCACTCATTGATATCAGTTTATTTCTAAATCTAATCTACTTTGAATTAATTTCTGTGTATTTTGGGGATAAGAATCTATGTTCATCTTCTTGTCTGTGACTACCCATATATTCTAGTGCATTTGTTGAAAAGAGGACTAGGCCTTCCCTGTTGAAATTGCTTTGGTATCTTCATCAAAAATCAGTTGCTCATAAGTAGAAGGTATTTTCCCCCTCCCGAACTCTCAATTCAATTCCATTGATCTGTATGTCTCTGCTTATGAGTAGGTTATATTTTTAAATTTTGTAAGTAGAGATATATGGTGAGAGAGCATGTTCTGCTCATATAGGTCATTCTGTGTCACTTTTTCTCCTAAGGAAAATAACAAAGAAGTTAAACTAAAAAAAATACATAGTAAGGCACAGATTAAGCTAAAAGAGGGACTACTGGATGAGGAGCCCTGGAATTTACAGGAACCAAATTTGCATTATAACTAGCAGAGTATAAGATGATGGAGATGCCCAGCTGATAGCTTCCCAGTTTTGCTAAATGAAGGATTACTGGTAAGAAACACACAGAAAGTAAAGAGCAGTGGGTGGGGTAGGTGCTGTATCGGTACTCATAGTACACGGTGTCACAAGCCCCATCCCTGAAATTGAGTTTTCTGCCACAAAATGAGTCCTTATTATTCCCTGGGCAGGAGTCTAAACTGAAGAGCAGGGAAAAGGAAAGAATAGTTGACAGAATTCTACGTGCTGTCCATGGTAGCCAGTGTCCTGGGACTCACGGAACGTTAGCATTCTTGATGCAATGCACGTGCTGTGCTCAGGAAGGAATGCAGAGGAAACACTTGGCAGTCCCAATAGGATTTGCATGTGCTGGCTTAGTTGGTGGACAGTGGAGGCTCCTGTATCTGCCTCAGGTACAGGTATTTAGCTGTGCTAGTGGTCAGCCTTTAGGAATTCAGCCTATGGGATGTGTGGGGGGCTTAAACAGTCAAGCTGAAGGAAAAGCAGCAGGAACAGAATCCACACCCTCTTCTCAAACAGATCTGTTCAGATTTAGCAAATGTTGGGAGAAACCACGATAGAAAAGATAAGAACTCGTCTTCATTTGTTCCCGTGCTGCTTAAATTTCTAGTCATTTTATTTAACAGTGTGATACAAAGAGAGCATAGACATAACTAGAAAATGTCATTGCTGAAACAAGAAGCATATTCTTTCAGTAACAGAAAACAATGGGTCAGTGAGAAGTTCACTCTACATTCTGAAGAACCAGATAATGGCATTTGCTCCGTATAGAAGAGGAGAAGTCTCAAGAGTTGTGTGACTAGTTAATAAACTGTACCTAGGTACTTTGAAAAAATTAAAAAACAAAACAACCTAAACTATGAGAGGCAGAAGAGTATGATGGTTAAGAGAATGGGCCACAGGGCAAGACTCCCTGGGTACAATGTCCAGATCTGCCTCTTACTACTTGGGCTGAACTTGGTCTGAACTTGGGCCTCTGCCGTCTCTTCTGTAAAAACAGTAAACATTGGTAACTACTCCATAGAGCTGTAACAAAGATTAAATGGGCCATGATGTAGAAAGTACTTATGAATACCTCAAACTTACTAAGTGGTATAGAGGTATTTGCTATTGTATCAAAAATACTATCTATTTCCTTTTGTCATACATTCTTTTCAATTCCAACTGAAAAAGTAGGGGGTCATGTAGAGCTTAAAAATGTAAGCTCATCCCACTTTTGAAGTAAGTTAGTATGTAATATAAAAGCAATATTATTTGATGATGAATAGTAAGAAGTCTAATTTGATGTTTAATGGATATTAGAAGGGTTAATTATATAGTATTTTTGATTCATAGTAAAAACCAGCACTTCTGAAAAGAAGGGTAATGAGTATATTAAAAAACCTTCAAAATAAAAAATAAATTGATAATTGTGGAGGTAACAAATACATCTTATTTTTTAATTTTACATGTAAATGACTATATTTTTATATCAAACAGTTTCTACTCAGAAAAATGGAACCGAGTCTAATCGACATTATTTTCATAATAGTTGTATTACTAAAAGTTGAGTGCAGAAGAACATTTGAAAATCTGATAGCATATTAAAGATCCTTTTGGTGAAATGACAAATCCTTTCCGTAATATGAATTACCTTGCTAATTCAATTTGTCTGGACATACAAGTGTTTGGAATTTAAAACAAACTCATGAATATTTGTGTACGTGGAGGTTAACTTGTAGTTTCTAGACGCATTGGTGTCTCCAGGTGATTAGAAGGCTCAATGTCCCTTTGCTTGTGGGTCACTAAAGACTTTGGACATGCCAGCTGAGAAACAGACCCTGCCCAGGCTGCGGCCGAGGTTAAGGTCAAGCTATGGCATGAGACTGCTTAACGTGGCCTATGGAATTTGGGGTGAAAGCAATTTTCTCCCCTCTTTTGCAGAAAGAGACGGGTTGCCAATACTACCTCACAAGATGATTCCACTTCATTCAAGTGCGCGTCAAAACTACAACCGAGAGCTTCGCAAATTTCTGTCGCAGTCTTAACGTTGCATGGAGTTCCGTCTTCCTGTCTTGTACTCAGTTTTTGTCTCTTTATTTCTGTGGAACTTCGCGTTTCATGATGCCACCTAAGGTAATTGTAGCCTCCTTGCTTTCCTTCTCCATTCCTCACCATCCCCCTACTTCTTCCAGAAAATCAATTTCTATTCCCCAACCTCCTCAATCTGGCTGCCATAGTTTCTCCAGCCATCCTGTCAAGAGTTTTATGGTTTGTTTGCACCTTTGGTATGTAATGCTACACTGTTCATTGTGGTTGCCAGGCAATGGCATGTCATTAACCCCCAAGGGGATTCCTAAGTTCCCAAACACACTCATTCAAGAAGGTCACCCTCGAAACATCTGTCTTCCTTTCTGACCTGCTGCCGATCGACAACAGCTGTTGGGCCATACTTAGCTCATATCACATCCAGTGTCTGCTGCGGCGATTACACCCCAAGGAAGCCTGCACTTCCTACAGGGTGATATCCTTGTGCGGAGATGCCCATTGGTGCTCCGTGCTATTCCCCCTGGTGAGTGCTAGCTACTGTTCCTGGAATGCTGGCGTGTAGAGAGACCAGGCACCGCCAGGACAGAAGCACTTTACTCCATGCAATCCTGGGGTCCCCCTTGCCTACAGCACCCCTAACAGTTCTCAGCTGTCTTTCCAACAGCTCTCCAATGCCAGGCCCAGGGGAATAAATCTCAAAACTCTTGATTGATAAGCAATCCCTACCTCAAGCTCCGTTCTTATCAATCAGTATCTTAGGCAAATAGATGTACTAGTTTATTAATTCTCCTTCCACACCTGTGCTCACAGTCTGCTCGCCCGTGTGGCCCCCTCTCCCTCAGTCCTTCCCCACTTGCCTCAGTGTAGTCGTCCTTCGAAATCCTGCTCACGTCTCAACAACTTTTGTGGAACTGGCCCCAATTCATCCAGCCCTGTGAGATTTATTCCCCTGTCAATATTGTTTAGTACTTTCTTTTCCTACCACTGAGTTGACCATTGTCCTACTTTCTATAGAACTTCAATATTTTAGAGTTGGCGGGGATGTTAGAAGATAATGTAATCTGTTTGTACAAGTGATAAACTGAGGCCCAGAGAATCTGAGTGACTTTTACAAGGACCCCACCTCCATTCCTCTGAGTCTAAGGGGATCTGAGGCTGGGCTTTCCCACAGCTGTGGTCTTGACATAGAGGAATAAGGCACTGGCCTGCAGCTTCAAAATACAGAGGAAGGAAAGCCTGAGTCCTGGATGCAGAAAGGTTCAAAAAGACCAAAGTTTCAATTCCAGGGAAACAGGCCAAGACCAAGAGTGAGTTAGCCACCAAGTAAAGAGTTAATCAAAGGAAGTAATCACATTTGAGTATCTAGATTTAAGAGGTCCCACAGGAAATATGTACTGTGGCCACAGTACTCAAGAGCATTAGAAACCTTTTAAAAATAATTTTAAAAAATGACACCTTATGGAAGAAACTACTAGGAAATGTATATCTGTTCATACACAAGCTTGACATAGCGGTAGTGTGTGTTTGTGTGTGTGTGTGTGTGTGTGTGTGTGTGTAGATATGTAGCATATATGAGTTTGTCTTTTCCTGTACTTGACTGTGACTTTCTTGAGGGCCATGACTATCTTTGACATATGAGCATCTGGACTAGTGCATCATACTCAGCAGGCACACCACCAAAGTTGTTGTCTGGGATGGTGAATTGCATTTGGTCCTCAGGAAACTTTCTTAAGCAGCTCTGCAGGTCTCGAGGCAATATGATGAGGGACTTAACGAGTTGTGAACTCCCCTAGGACTTGCCTGCTGACTCCGAGTGTCCTAGCTGTTGCTGCATTCCCACGCTGCAGTTGCTAGAGTGCCACACTCAAGCACCCAGTGGACAGGCAGAACCTTCTGACTACAAGGTGACATCCCATTGCTCCCTGAGGTTCCACAGGGAGACATGAACATTAAGGTCTCTCAGTGGCCTTTGGAGACTCCAACTGGCATGGTGGTCGGCTGGCAAGAGAGTTGACATGCTCTGCTTAGCAGATTGTCTGGACTAGCTCATGTTGGATTTCACATAACTAGTGCGGACAAGTTGGCTACAGTTTGAAAAATTTAAAGACCACTTACAATTACTGTGCTGGAGCCATTCAGAATGAAGGATGTTGACACTTTCAGAGAAGGCCCATCTGAAGTCATCGTCCTCACCTCTCCCCCTCCCCGACCCTCCTCCTTTCCACAGTCTGTACCTGTCGTCCTGAGCACACACTCCGGACCCTGCCTAGGCAGAGCCTGCCTCTGTGGCTTTCTTGGCTCAGACTCATTCATTCTCCTGCCACCCCTAGCCTCCTCTCAGGCCAAAGTCCAGTGACCAAAATGCACTGAATAAAGTGGGAAATAGCTGTCGGCTGCTTGGGAAGGAACAGCAAGACCAGACCTGTCCTGGGACTCAGTGGCCTTGACTATGAAGGGAACAGTGAACTTGGAGCACTCACTCCTCTCTCAGAAAGTGTGCACAGGAAGGCATTCCTATTCTGAAACGTCCGAACGGTGGAAATGGATCACAAGGGAAATCTGATAGGTGTGAGAAAGAGCCCCCCCAGCCCCCCCACCTCCAGGCTCTGGTTACCCTCTGGCCCCAGGAAGTGCAGTGACTCCAACCAATTGTCCCTTATCCACGGTGACTGGGGCAGGGGGAGCATGGCTAATGGAGGTCCTTTGGGAGTTCCCAAGCCTTATTTAGTCATCGATTTCATGCTTCTTCCCCACCAGACCTTGTACTAGGGGTGCTAAGTATCCTGGATAAAGTCTCAACCCCCAGCCCGCCCTGCTGAGGTGCTAACTGAACTGGGATAAAGGTCCCAGCACGGGTGCAAGGACCACAAAATCAATGAGAAGAAACACTGAAAGATTCCTCCGAGGAAAGAGATTCCCAGCTTCTGGGGAAAGGACACGCCAAGTGGAAGTAGAAGGAGCTTGCCCTGTCACAAGAAAACCACTTCATTTCAGGATTTAAGGACTTGTCTTAAACTGAGCCTCTGTGCACCCTGGGGAGCTCCACCAATTTGCTTTCTGCACCCCGGGAACTTCATCTATACTCCGGAGGCAGCAGCACCTGCTCCCCACTCCTGAACCACAGTCAAACTCCTTATGTGGATATAACTAGTGCACATGGCAGAAGGGGAGGAGAAGTATTCATTTATATAAATTAAGGAGTCAGGATATAAATGGGGTCTGAGCTGAGACCTAGGGGGAAGGGGCATCCTATGGTGTATCCGTTGGCCTTGGTGTTTGCCAGGGCTGGTGCGGAGCAGAAGCCCCAAGAGGCCCCTTGTCAACTGTTGGTGTCAGTATATGAAAATGCTCAAAAGGAATCAACGAATCCCGTGGATCTGTGTTCAATTTATAGAGTCCTCAGCTGGTGCCATGGTGTGAGGTCCTCAGACATTGCCTGTCCTACGTACCCTGTTCCAACCCTCTTAATTGTAGATGGTTTTCACAGGCAAAAAGAGTGCTCAGTTTTAATGGCTGGAAAGATTTCTGCTGCTCTCACAGCTGCCTCTTCCTAAATTTGCAGAAGAGCTGACTTTGTGGGGCACCAAATGATGTCATATTAGTCATGGCATCATTTTTCAACTGGTGAAAGAGAACTCCCTCCACCTGCAAAAATAAAATCAATATCACTCTCCATACATTTTTATATCATGTCTTAGGAAAAAGGATCTGCCACCCAAACTCTTGACTGGCCATCGCTTATCCTGTGGTTGAAAAATGACGCTATGACGGAAGGGCTCAGCTTCCCACTAAAGATTTAGGGAGAAAGCAGATTGATGAGAAAACATCAGATAGGTGCTCTTCTCAGGCACCTTCCCCAGAGAGCAGTGCTACCTGTCTGTGTGAGAGGATGCAAGGAACGACAGTCAAAATGCCTTTCAATCTTGACCCGTTTTAAAAGTTCCGAAAAAGAATTCCGCCCAATATAAAGTATCTCCAAAGTGTTTATGTCGCCAATCTTTTCCATATTGTGCAAGTACACGAGTACAGGCATGACATCCTCCCCTTGTTTTACATGCTGCCTACTTAGTCGGCCACGAACTGAGAATTATTTTAATAGCACTGGCAACAATCCTGCATTTCACTTTGTTGCTGTCAAATATTCCCTGTGGTTACAACCATGTATATAAAGTAGTAATATTTCTCTTGTTTCTTTAAGTTGAAGTCCATTTAATAGAATCCGGCAGGAGAGGAGGAGATGAAGAGACAGCTTTTCCTGGGTTCTACATTCTTTTCTAGTTGTTAGTCAAGCAAATGAGCAAGTAATATCACAAAGAAGTGCTGATTGGCTATCTTACTCTGGAAAATTAGCTAGATGTGGCAAATGTAAGAAAAACAATGGAACAGAACCCCAAAGTACTGATAAATAGACACTTTTCACTGTTCATACGCAGACAAGGGTGGGTAAAAGAGCTTGGAAGTTCCACACCACCATTAAGTAGTCTCGAGAATGAAAAGAAGTGCAGAACCTGGGATTGAAGGATCAGGCTACGCATATTTTAAGCTGCTTGTGGGCCACTCTGGTTAAAAGCTCATGACCAAACCACCAGGGTTTCACCAAGCTCACAACAAGTTTTCAAGGTTGATTTCTTTTAAAAATACACAAAAGCCTTTTATTTAGACATTTTAGATCTTTGATTCAATTAAGAGCAAGTTAAAATTTGTTATCCATGGCAAATCCCAGATTTAAACCAGTTTGGCCTTTTCACAAAATAATTTTGGGAAAATGAATCAGTGTTTCTTTGTTTTTTGAAATGTCTGTTGTTTCTTTGTTCATTTGCTCCTAAATGACTCTGTCCTTAAATAAATTTTATTTACGGTGTATGTGCAGCCATCCTCCTGGCTGGGCAAAAGTCTTAGATGATCCCTAATTTTCCTTTACAACCTTTACTGAGAGTGCAAATCGACTCAAAGAATCATTTCATTGTCAGAGGAAAACATCAGATAAAAAACCAATTGTCCACAAACACAGCCAACCGGTTTCATACTTGGGGGGCAGTGTTCGTTAAAATCTGATCCAATGGCTATGTGATATCGTGGGAGAAAGCAACAGTTTTATTAAAATTATTCATGCCTTTTCTAGGTTGTGCAAGGGGTTAGGAAAGATCCACATTTGTTAAATGAAGACACAAAGCAAGTCTCTCGGAGTATGATTGATGTTTGGAAAGGAAAGAGTGCCACGTGGAAGACGGCCCGTCCCCCGACACAGCCTCTGTGCCAAGTGTCTGCTCCTGTCTCCTTCCCCACTGTGGTTCCCACCTGACTTCTGCAGCCTCCCACGTACCCGCTCTTTTCCAAAGTCCTTGTCACTATCAAAATCCTCCTGCCCTAGGTCTTCTTCTCTCAGGGTCTCAGAGAATCATGGTGTCCCTCTCAGACTGAAACACCAAGCCCTTCTAGAGGTCTGCAGGGCTGGTCAGAAGGCTCTGGAGCTTAGAGGACAGAGTGTGCCTTTGGGACTCCCTTTTTTCTAGGCTTTTGAGGGCACACAGTCCTTTTCCATCACAAAGATCCTCTCTAAAAATAACCTAACAGTATTATTAATAGAGTCAACGTGCTTACAGTAAAGTCTTGTGGATGTGAGAGCTATTTATGGTAGTCCCAAAGTGACTTTCCCAACCTATACCCTGATCTACCTGCAGTTTTCCTCATTTCACTTGCAGGAGACTGATTTCATTTACTTGGGGAAGCCGCACAGTGATTCCCCTGCCCCCCACCAGTCCCTGAGAACTAACAATTAGAAGTATGTTAAGAATGAAATGAAAATATGGGCCATAGTCAATAACGTATTCAAGGTTAATATGTGTTTTCCTACTAAGAAGGACATTAAATTATCAACCATAGTTTGGACTGGGTAACTTTTAGGGTCTTTTACAATTCTCACTGTCTGTGATTCTAAGGTATTTTTCCACAAGTATAAATTCTTGTTTAATAATTTCACATATCATAAATAACAAAATCATACTGGACAAGGTTGTAAGGCAAACGACTCAGAATCTCCTTTTGCAGAAAAAGCAATTGCATACTTAAAAGTCTCACAGCTAGTAACTCAGCCCAGATATATTTCTGCTGTCTCACACATTCCATTCTGCCTCTAGGTATCTTTAGAGAAGCATCTGAGAAGTTAAACATTGGACATCTATTTCTAATGGTTACCATGACATTTTTAACATGCGTGCTTGACATAAGTTTATCACAGCTGCATTCCACTCCTCCTTTCTGAGGCCCACCTCTCTTGCTCTAAAATATATTTCTTAGTGTTTGTTTGTTTGTTGTTTTAGGGAGGGCCTGTCTGTGAGTGACGAATATTCTTAGTGTTCATCTAAGGGCCTCTATTTCACCTTCATCAGTGAGTGATAATTTTTTAGGGTTTAATATCTAACGTAAAAATGATTTTCCCCCCAGAACTTTAAAGATATGATTACATTGTCTTTTTTGATGTAAAGTCTGCTATAAGTCAAAAGGATACGTCCTTTTTAGGTAATTTATCTTTTCTCTGTGATTTCCTTTCCAACACTGGATTGTGCTTATCCATTTTTGGGGGGGGTAGTGCTTTTTCAAAATTCTCTATATTCTTGGCCCTTTTGTAATTTTTCTTAAACATACATTAAATTTAATCATTCTATTCTTCATGTTTATTAGCCTTTCTTCTTTATTTTTCATATTTTTTATTTTTCTGTGCTATTTTTTCTGTTTAATTTCATAAGAACTGTCATCCAGTTCACCAATTCCCTCTTTGGCCATATTTAATTTACATTTTTACTCTTATAACAAAATTTGAATATTAATGACTGTATACCTTAACATTTTATAAAATGTTTTATTTGGATCTATTTCAAATTTGTCTATTCATTTTACATGGACAAGGTCGTAAGGCAAATACAGTCAAATAAGGCAAATACAAATACAGGCAAATATAAATAAGTCGTAATACAGACTTATTCTTTTATCGTGGGTTCTATTTCTTTTTTACTTTGATTCGGTTTTGTGTAGAAAGCTTAATTCCAGCTCCCTAACTTCTTGGGCTCAAGACTCCATCTACTATTTCCTAGAGATTATCAAAACCCCGCATCCACTGTGTAAGGCCCATATCTGTGGCTGAAACTCTCGTTTATTTTTTTTTCCTGTCATCAGGAGATTTTTTAAAATTTCAAGTATATTTTACATTTTTTTAAAAATAGAATTTTGCCTTGGCTGGTGTAGCTCAGTGGATTGAGTGCGGGCCTGCGAACCAGAGGATCGTGGTTCGATTCCCAGTCAGGGCATATGCCTGGGTTGCAGGCCAGGTCCCAGCAGGAGATGCACGAGAGGCAACCACACATTGATGTTTCTCTCCCTCTCTCTTTCCCTTCCCTTCTGAAGATAAATAAAATCTTTTAAAAAATAGAATTTAGCAATAAAGTGGTAATCAACATTAGTGTTGTCAAACATCCTAATATATTTTTAAAAGATTTTCTACAATCTGCCTGGCTGGTGTAGCTCAGTGGATTGAGTGCGGGCCTGCGAACTACATGATCGCGGTTCGATTCCCAGTCAGGGCACATGCCTGGGTTGCAGGCCAGTTCCCGGTTCCTGGCAGGGGACGCATGAGAGGTGACCATACATTAATATTCTCTCTCTCTCCTTCCCTTCCCCTCTGAGATAAATAAATAAAATCTTAAAAAAAGATTTTCTACAATCTATTTTAATTGTTATTTTCAAGCCCTGGCTGGTGTAGCTCAGTGGATTGAGCACAGGCCTGCGAACCAGAGGATCGCGGTTCAATTCCCAGCCAGGGCACATGCCTGGGTTGCAGGCGGGTTCCCTGCAGGCCAACTCCCAGCAGGGGACACACAAAAGGCAGCCATACATTGATATTTCTCTCCCTCTCTCCTTCCCCTCTGAAGCTAAATAAATAAATAAAATCTTTTAAAAAATTGTTATTTTCAGATAATATATTGAGGTTCAAATTCCCATAGCTTCATATAAAGGGCCACAGAATCTAAAAGAATGAAGGGCCTTGAGTACCACTGCCTCAGTCCTCTCTTCAGTTCTTTTAATATCAGTTCTTAAACCACACTAATAATGTAATGTCTCAGGAAAATTCCACATTTAACTGCAGTCAGTTTCTCCATGGAAGATCAAACACTTTGTAAAGTTTTGCTGTTTGAGTCACATTTTGAAAGGCAAATAGATATTCTCACCAGGCGGAAAAGGAGTGTTCTTGGCATGGGAAGGAGGGAGAGTGAAGACCTGGACAGAAAAGAACGCAGCAAGATCAGAGAGGTACAAGTCGTTTTGTAGATCAAAGCACAAGGCTAAGGACAGAGAAAGGTGGAAGCATTGAGAATTGAAGCCAGAGAGGTGAGTCGAAATCAAATTGTTGTGGTCCTTTACATGAAGCTAAGGAATTTGAACTTTGTTCCTATGGTAAACAGAGTTTTAAGCTTATCAGCTTTGTACTTGAGACGGATTTATCTTAAAGAGCATGCTAAAGAATAATCAGGAGGGAAATACAACAAGAAGCAAAAGACCAATTAGGAATGCATTGCAGATTAAGAGAAACCAAAATAAACAAGGAATACCAGGAAAGAAGAGGAAAATAGACAAATACAACAGATGTTAATGAGCAAAAATTGGCCAGACTTAGTCATGTTTGAATGGTGCCATCCACTCTAACTGGAAATAGAGAGGTTTGGAGACTTGATCATTTGTGGATTTAGATACGCTGATTTTGAGGCATCTGTGGGCCGTAGGCAATTGAAAGTCTGAGGAATTTCATCTGGCTTAGAGATGCAGGTGTAGACAGAATGAGAAAATTCTTTATTGGGGTGAAATCTCTCTTACAGCTTTTGCTGAAGAAGAGGAAGAGAGAAATTGGCTCTTTTAACGACCTCTCATACAGCATGTATTCTTTCATTCATGCAATGAGTCGCCTTTTATTCCGCGCCTGATTGGTGCTGGGCACTTCACTCTGCATTGCAGAGCTAATGGTGCACGAGAAAAGCGTGGTTCCTGTAGCCTTCCTCCCCCCTCCACAGGACTCATGCCCAATGGTAGAGAGATAATAAAACAATGAACCCATAAAGAAATGAAATAATTGCAGATTAAGATAAGGAGCACAAAGTAATAGGGAGTTATTTACAAAGAAAAAAATGCCTAAGAGCTAATTTAGATGGAGTAGTTATGAAAGCCAGTCTTCGGATGTTCCATTAAAAATAACATCTGAAAAGTGGGGAAAGGCCACACAAAATCACAGGAAGTTCCAGGCAGAGGGCACAGCAAGAACAAATACATTGAGGAAGGAAAAAGAAACTGATGCGGTCTAGGAGATCTCAACAGTTCAGTCAGCCTAGAAAATACAGGCTTAAGACCATGGAGAAGAAATAGGTAGAGAAAAGATCATGTAAGAAAAGATTATAGATGCCTCATCATTCTAGAGTTTATAGAGGAAGTAGATTTTACATCATAAAAATGAAGTGTGCAACATTAGACCTTTCTTATTTTTCTCTGTTCTGATTTTATGTTCATTCTCAAGGGTTCATTTCCACCAATGGCACAAAATGTAATCTTAATAATTCAGGCCAAACTTTGTTAACCTGGACTTTTTTTAAAGCTTCTTTTGGGTGAAAGTCAGTCACTTTAAGGTTATCTTTCACTGTGCTCATTCTCTCCCACTCTGGTTATGATCTAGATTTTTAATAGGTAAGGTGGGAATGAAATGGCGTGAGTGATCTGCCTTCTATGGTCCTGGCTTATTTCTTTGTCCTGGGATCCCATCTGTTTCAGCAATTATTCCAAAATTTTAATAAAGTGTTATTAATAGTAATTTTATTTATTTATTTTTTTAAATTTGTCTTTAGAGAGGAAGGGAAGGAGAGAAGGAGAGAAATATCAATGTATGGTTGCCTCTGGTGAGTCCCCTGCTGAGAACTGGCCTGCAACCCAGGCATGTGCCCTGACTGGGAATCGAACCGCAATCGTGTGGTTCGCAGGCCCGCGCTCAATCCACTGAGCTACACCAGCCAGGGCTAATAGTAATTTTAATCCAATGATCTGGAATGGGTTTGGCAGACCCGCCCTCTGTGTCTCTAGCTTCTGCTTTGGTTTCCTCTAGCAGCGCGGGAGACGAGCATGGTAAACATAGCACTCCCTCTCGTATGTGCGGTAAGCCCGAAGATGACTAATGATAAGATAACCTGTCTCTATTTTTTAACCTTTCTCAGATCTATGGAAACATTTTCCTCTCGAAATCAGCACATGAGGCACTTACCAATAAAATGAAATGCACTGGATCATGGGCAACTAGAGAAAGTAAACTGGTTTAGTCCCAAGTGGTCGTGGAGAAATTCAACGCTGCTGCCCCTGCTGGTCACTGGGTGTAACAGCTAATTGAGTGACAGCCAGGGAGGTGACATGCACAGCTGTAAAAAAAAAAAAAAAAAATACACATTAGGTCTCATGAAATCTGTGCAGGAAGTAGAGGCTGAGCATTCTTGCTACAGGATACATGGAGACCATGCTCTGAATGTTCTTGCTTATAGTGGTTTTGCTCTTTATTTTATGCTGTAAATCTAAAGCTAATGTCTCAAAGTATTGTTTGATGCATCATTCAAGACACAGATAGAACACCCATTATCTAAAGAAAAATTTTAACTAGATGTCAATTGTTAGCCAGGTTAAAAGGAGTAAAACAAACAAACAAAATTGAAGCATAAAACTCCCTCTTGAGTTTCTTGCACATTAGGATGGAGAAAAAGAGCATTTTCTAAGCAATAGCTTTCTATCAAGTGCCAGAGACCACACTGACTCACTCCAGTAAAGATACCAGATCTGGGGCATAACTGCAACCAAGGTCACTGCCCAGGTTACAGCAGCTCGCGGGCATGACCTAAGAGTCCTGTGCCTTCTTCCTAGAACAGATGAGCACGGAAACCCAGGTGTGGAGGGAATTGTGGTGTGAAGCTCTGCATGGCAACTTCTGGGCCTTAGATGGCAGCCCTGACGTCTACATTGCCCCCAGGGACGTGAACTTCTTTTGACACAGCACCACACATCATGGATAAAATTACGGTCTTTGTAAATTAAGGAACTTACAGAGTTTTTAAAAGATTCCTAGAATTGACTGCGGTGGACAAATAAGTTATAACTTCATCCAACAAACTGTGATAGTCTCTTATTTCAAATAGAAGCTGTAAATATCAAAATCTGTAAACATTAAAGAAACTGTACTACAAAATTTCTGGATGAAGTTTATATTAAGTACCCCAGGATACCTCTGTAAGGCCCCATGCGCTTTCTGTCTTGCTGTTCATGTGCAGTCAGATTTTAGAAATCTGACTAAAAGGTTTCAGCCTTTAGGAGAACTACTTTGTCAACCAATGTAGGAGTTCTATAAAAAATGGCAGTGAATATTTTCCAAAACAGGTCTGTATTTTTTAAAATGGCTGGAAATCTTTTCTCAAAATACCCAATGAATTGAAAACCAGGTATCTTTAGGTTTTACAATAATTACAAATGAAGGCACATTTATCCCCACAAAAGCAGAAAAAAGAACAAATTAAATAATGAGACCTCAAACAATATACAAGATTTAATTTTAAAATTTTGTGAACGCCTTTGAAGTGACTTGTAGAGGAAAAATCTTTTGATCCAAGTCCTTTTTTATAATTGGATTATATTATGTACTAGAATGGAATGAAATTAAAAGCCCTGTGATTTTTGCAGCATCCATTTGCAAAAACACTAAGAACAATTATGTGTGGAATCTAATGAACAAACTGAACTAACAAGCAAGAGAGAGACAGACTCACAGATAGAGAGCAGGTGGACAGCTAAGGCGTGGGGGTTAGGGGTGGAGGGGCCCAGCAAAAAGGAAAGAGGACTCATGGACACGGACAACAGTTCAGAAATTGTGGTGGTGGGGAGAGACATAAGGGATCAATGGTAATGGAAAAAATATAATAAAAAATAAAAAGAATTATGAATAAAGAATTTATGTTATGAGCTTTGTCTTGTAAAATAAGTATAGAAAAGAAACTCTAGGTTGAAGCAAAAGAAAGCATCTATAAAAACATTTGAGTTGATACATTTATTTATACATTTCACAAAAATTAGAACCGAGAATATCCTCCAATTGATGAGCAATCCCCTCCTAAGGAGAATTTTCCCTGAACTTATTAGGTAACTGAGCATCATATTTTCTCAATATGATGTGTGGTCTACAGAGAAGAGGAAGTCTGTGTCCTTTTCAAACGTGTTCGTATAATATGTAACTGAAAATTGAAGTCAATTTTTGAATAATTAAAAAGTACGACTGTATTGAAGTACATTCTTAAGAAAACTATTAGTGAATCAGTATTAGAGAGAGGTATGGTTTGTGCTACTTTTAATATTTAGACAGTCAAGATAATTTGTATACTTTGCTTTAATCTCCAAGGACATATGTCCTTTTATTTTTAGCTAAAATTATAGTTTAAAATAATTTATGCTAAAAACTCTTTTATACATCAACCAATATAAGTAAAATAGCCAATTGGTCAGTCAGTGAATAAATATTTCAAAAATATAATTCTAGTTAATTTTAGTGTTCCCTTTCATTCTCAAATACGTTTTGTTTTAGTGTCTTATTCTGCTCAGGCCGCTATTACAAAATATCATAGACTGGGTGGTTTAAACAACAGACATTTATTTTCCTATAGTCTCAGAGCCTAGAAGTCTGGCGAGAGCTGCCTTCCTGGTGCGCAGTGTGTCCTCATATGTGGGGAAAGAGAGCCCGAGCTCTCATATGTCTCTTCGTACAAGGACACTAACCCCAATATAAGGGCCCCACTCTCATGGCCACATCTAAATGTACCAGCAACTTCCCTAAGGCCCCACCTCCAAGTACGGTTGCACTGTGGGCTAGGACTTCAACATATGGATTTGGAGGGGCAGGGGGAGGGTGGGACACAATTTAGTCCATGACACCTGGGCAATACATTTGGGGGCACCGTGCTTATGAATGTTATTATCACAGAGTCAGAAACATCTGGCTCATTGCCATTAGATTCCAGATGCATGGTCATTGTTTGTCTTTGGTTGTCTACGTCTCGGTCCAGTGCAACCAAATAAAAATGAACATGTTCCCCTCTAAACTGTTTTCTAAGAACAAGTCACTCTTTGTGTTCTTCTCCCTGTCTGTGAAAGCACTCTGCTCTCTGAGCTGCTTCTGTGTCCCTCTTGGGGTATAGTCCTTCATTTTCATCTTGCCAGGGGGCGTGCGATCTGTGAGCCTGCCTTTGAGCATTTTGCCCAGACAGCTCCCCCTGCCATGGCTTTTCCGCTGGCTGGATGCTGTGATGAACGTAAAGTTTCTCTGTGAGGCTTGTACCCCCCTTGGGAAGCCAGCCAATGGTTCTCTGTGGTCTGGGATACCCTCAAAGTCACTTGGGCTTTCCCACTCCTGGCGGTTGCCTGAGGAGATGGGCCCTGGGCTCCCACACAGGGACTCATCATTGTCTAAGGTGACTGGTCACATCCTCTCACTTCTCCCTCCCAAAAGTTGACCGGATCTTTTTCTTGCTAAAGAACGGGCTCTTAAGCCATTCCACATTATTTACATAAACATAATTTAAAATTTGGCTCTCATATTTTTTAAAAATGCTTTTGGAACTCCCTATCAAATAGCATCGCACTGGCAATCAAATGCCTTGGGTTTCCAGATTATTGTGGCTAACATGAGCTTAACAACAGCAATAAAAATGATATGACTTCATTGTTTACGTATCTACCCTTGTCCGGAATAATGAAAGCTGGTGGCTCCACAGGGGACGGCAGCGAGAACTCTGGAAGGACAAGCCTTAGTCATTACCTCAAAATGTCCTGCCAAAAACACTGGAATTTCAAGACCGAACAAAATCCTTATAAATTATTCATCAAGTCCACCCTTTCGTCCAGTGTAAAGTGAGACCCAGGCAGATTGAATAATTTCCATTTAAGACTACACAGGTTTGAACAGCAGGGATGGGACGATAGGGAACTTTGCCTCCATCAACTACAGACTTCTTTCCGTGGATTTACAGTTTCCTCCTCGATGCATTTCAGTGTTTTCTGAACCGCAGTCACAGTCCAGCAGAACTCGGCCGGCTGCTGACTCCCGGCTCCTCTCTCAGTGCAGACCAGTGCAGACGGAGACCCCCGCGGCCTCTCGGCTCGGGGGGGCTTTGTCGTCGGCATGCGCATTGGTGTGGGTGATACTGTTGGACCAAGTCTCTTCCTTCCGTGTCGTGTGCTTAGTTCGCGAAATTGCATTCAAACTCCGGGACATCAGAGGGTCATGGAATAAAGTTGCTTTAATAGTTCTCATTGCTGAGGGAAAGGGAAATAATTTACACAGTAAAAATGAAACAACCCTGTCCAATGAGTGTATAATCTGAACCTTAACTGCTTCATAAAAAACCATTTTCTCCCAGTGGTGAACCAAGTTTCCTTCCAGAGATTTTCAGACACAGGTGCAACGTTCCCCCAGCTCCAGGATCCCAGTATTTCAGCCATTCCTGGGAGCCACCTTTGCTTCCTGGCAAAGCTGTGGAAACCACGGCAGAACTTTCAGGGAAAATAGTCCTAAAACCATTTTATATTAAGGTGAATGCTACCCTTACATATGAGTAGGTTTCATGGTCTTTTGAAGCGTGAATTTGTCTCTGCATGAAACTTAATTGTTCCAATCAGTTTCGTCACCTAATACAGAATTTTAAGAGGTATTATTATTTCTGTGATTAACTCCCTCTTCCTCTATTTGTGGTCTGTAATGCAACAAACAGGTCAGAATGTTCTCATCTTAAGAAATGTGGGTCCCAGGCAGCAGATGGATCTTTCGTGTTTTATTATTTAAACAGGAGAGCTGTCTTATTGAGTCCAGATTATTCGTGTACTTTTGTGTCTCTGCTCTGCGTGTTCGTCAAAACTTCCTTAAACAATAAAATCTTAAAATGCATTTAACACACACCGAGCAGAGTCTTCCCCTTTCATAAACTTTAAGTCCACACAAGAAAAAATAAATCTGTGAAGGACATTATTACAATTTTAGGGCCTGAGTTATTAAAATAAAAACAATAACACGTGGAAACACAAATGGGAAATAATAGGAAATTTAATGCAAATGTAAAGTAACTCATATAATTATTTTCTGCAATGCTTCATCGTTTGAAATAGGGTATTTATATGGGTGCTTTGCTTTAAAAAACAACAATACGTTGTATATAAACCAGAGAGCATGCATAGCAGCTCTGTTTAGAAAATAGCAAAGCAGCATGTAAAAGGCCTCTGTCTAGTTAGCCCACCCACCGACGAGGGGGAAAGCGAAAAAGGAGGGTGGACTCCATGAGTTGTTACCACAATGTCAAACCCGGGACTCGTCCTGTAAACAGGGCTCCCCAGGCGGGGCTTTAGAGTGATTATTCAATGTGTCTATTCAGGTAGGTACCTGATTTGAAAATCCAATCCAACATAACTTTCCTTGTTTTTTTTAAAAATTTTTTTATTGGCTTGGTTTGTTTTTAAAATGTGTTCTTCCCCCTGATGTAATGGGGCAAACTAGAGAGAAATAGTAACAATCACCACGCTTTACTTTGCACTCTGTTTTCTGACTCCTACAATTTTTGTTTGTTTGTTTCACGCTAACTACAACCTTCTGTGGGAAGAGAGGGGATGTGGGGAAACTCTGGCTCCACATGTAAACGACTAGATCAAGTTCACATATACACGGGCTTTTCGTGACAGAGTCTGGGTGACGTTCCAGGTTTTCTGATTCTCAGATTCCTGCTTTTTTCTTGCTGTTGTTGTTAGATGACACCAGGTACACAATGCTTTTATTTGTTCTCTTTGCTGCAAATTGTATGTATTAAATAAAAGGATCATAAAAAGTTGACCCATGGCTTCGATTCCCAGTCAGGGCACATGCCTGGGTTGCAGGCCAGTTCCTGGCAGGGGACACACCAGAGGCAACCATACATTGATGTTTCTCTCCCTCTCTCCTTCCCTTCCCCTCTAAAGATAAATAAATAAAATCTTTTAAAAAAGTTGACCCAATGCTTTGGGAGGCTGTTAAGACCTCTAAACTTGATGTTGAGTCCCCCGGAGTCTGTCTGTCTGTCTCCCTGCCAGAGATCATGCAGGGTCCTCAAACTGAGCACACTTAAGACAAAACTCCTAGTCTCTCTCCTGGTACTGTTTCCTGTGTCTCGCTCATGTGAACTGCGCATGCTGGAAGGGCCACCCCAAGGGACCTGTCACTCTGCTCACCTCCCTGTGCACCACCAGGGTGTATCTAACATCCCACCTACTCTGCCTCACCCACGTGGTGTCCCACTCAGTGGACCTTAAACCTCAGCCCTTAGATGCTTCTTTTTTCCCTTCCAAGTTCCTACCCGCAGGGACCTGTCTGGACCAGCTCTCCACCACCCACCTTCATCCACGCCTTACTTTGTGTGAAAAAGCCAGAAGCTGGGTAGCCATTTCTATCCTTGCAGCCAAAGCCAGCGACAGTTTTGCCCTGGATTCTTGCCATAATCTGAATGAAACTCCGCCACACACTTCTCCCTGGCTAATATTAATCACCACTGATTGTATAACGTAGTGGTATGCACTATTATGCTAAAATAATGTATACTGGCCACCCGAACCTTCCCTTCCAGCCTCATCTCTCCCACTTTCTCCTTAACATACCACAGGGACATTTCTCAGTCAGGTTCAGCCAGAGATAGAGAACCAGTGAGAGATGCACATGAAGAAATATATCGCAAAGAACTGGCCTATGCGGTTGTGGGGACTGGCGAAGATAATCTCCCATACCAAAGTCAGTCTGTCACGGCCATGACTCCCTCTGCAAATACCTTCACAACACCACTTTCAGTGTTTGATTGGATAACTGGGGTCTACAGCCTAGCCCAGCTGATACATCAAAAGACCATTGCAAACATCTAAAGGATACAACTCAACGTGAACACGTCCGCATCTAAAGGATACAACTCGACGTGAACACATCCTTGCGAACACCTGCTGCCTCCCTCAGCATGCTTCACTGGCAATGGGCAACGCCAACCTTTCAGTCATTTATGCAAAACCGTGACATGAGCTCGCTTCCTCTCACGCCCATGTGGTAGGCGCCACACCGACACCCTAACCACATCTATACCCTAACCCCCAGAAGCTTTGGTGCCAAAAGGGACTTTCCAGATGTGACTAAATTAAACAGTTTGTGGAGGGAAGATTGTCCTGGATTACCTGGCTGACCAGAGTAATCACAACAGTCTTGTTTTTTTTAGTGTAAAAGTATTTTAGTATAATTAAAACATCATCCAATGCTTAATTAAAATCAATTTCCCAGTTGTGAGATTCATTCTTTTTAAAAAAGGCTTTGAATTACAGTTGACGTTCACTATTAGGTTAGTTTCAGGTGTGCGCACAGTGGTGAGACATTTATACAACTTTTGAAGTGATCCCCCAATAAATCTAGCATGCTCCTGACGCCACTCACAGTTATCCCAATATTGACTTTATTCCCTGTGCTGTGCTTTACATGCCTGAGACAACAGTCTTTCTAAGAGACACAAGGGGAGGTAAGAGTCAGGGGAGAAGGCCACGTGAGGATGGAAGCAGGATTCGGTGTGATGCACTTTGAAGAGAAGGAAGGGCCACAAGCCAAGGGTTATGGGCAGCTTTTAGAAACTGAAAAAGGCAAGAAATAGATTCTGCCCTCAGCTCCCAGATGGAATCAGCTTTGCCAGCACCTTGACTTTAGTCCAGTGAAACTAATATAATTCTGGTTCCCGGAATCATAAGATAGTGAGTTTATATTCTTTGAAGCCAGTAAGTTTGTGGAGCTTTGTTATAGCAGCATTAGAAACTAATATACCCACTTTCAATCTGAGATGACCTCTTGTTGCGCTTCCCTTCCATACATCCAGAGCCAAGCCACTTCCCTCCTCCTCCCCTGCTGCCATTGGGTCCCAGCAGCGGCATCTCTGTTCTGCATGGTTTCAAGGGCCTGCTACCTGTTTCCATCCTCTGTTCTCCGACCTCCAGTTCCCGCCCCACTACTGAGCCACTGCGACAGTTTCATGAGAGTTAGAAAAAGGTGTCCTTCCGCCCTGGCTGGTGTAGCTCAGTGGATTGAGTGCGGGCCTGCGAAGCAGAGTATCCTGGTTCAATTCCCAGTCAGGGCACACGCCTGGGTTGCAGGCCAGTTCTCAGCAGGGACACATGAGAGGCAACCATACATTGATATTTCTCTCCCTCTCTCTTTCCCTTCCCCTCTAAAGGTAAATAAATAAAGTCAAAAAAAGAAAAAGGTGTCCTTCCTTTAGGCCCACACCACAGCCCACCCCAGACACAGCCCAAACCAAGGTACATAAGGTGGTGAGCAGAGTTGAGACTGCATGTTCTTTTGCAGAGCACGACCCTGCCACTGTCCCTTTCTGACAGCAGTCTGAGGAAGCCCATTAAAAGGTAAGTCAGATCATGCCACTGCTCTGCCTGGCACCCTCACGACTCTCCCCATCTTCCTAAGTCCATCCGAGGGGCCTGCAGGCCTGATGTCACCTGACCGGTTACTCTCAGGTCTCACCTACCCTCTTACTGTTTCAGCAAAACCAGCCTTTTGCTTTCCTTCAAGTCCCCCGGACACATTTTCATCTTAGGTTCTTTATGCTCACTGTCCCTGTTAGGTTGCAAAGTATTGTGTGCAACATCTAAATGGCTGGTTCTCCCACCTTCTTCATGTATGTGGTCAAATGTCCCTTTCTTGGTGACACCTCCCCTATTCCATTAAAATGTGCAAACCACACTCCATCCCTGCACTTTCTAATCCTTTTATCCCGGCTTTTTTTTCTCTCCCCAGAACTCACAACCTTCTAACATTTTGTATATAATTACTTAATTTTATATTTATTATAAGCTTCAAGAGAGCAGGGGATTTTATCTGATTTTTTTTTACTCTTGCATCCTCACGTAATACCTGGTATCTAGTAGGTACATGATAAATATTTGAATTAAAAAAATAAAAAAGTCCTTTTGTTTCAATTGGGGCTCTTCCAGAAATGGACCCCAAACCAATAATCAGGTACAAGGAGTTTATTTGGAAGGTGACCCCGGTAAACACGCTAGGGCTATGGGGAAATTGGAGAAGGGAAGGCAGCTGATGGAGAGCATGTTTTAAAACCTTCCAGTTACACTGTGAGCCATGGAAGCTTCAGCCCACTGGGGACCCTGGGCATCAGTGAAAGGCATATGCCTCTGTAGGGAGGAAGGACTTTTTCTCTGCCTTCTCCTGTCCAGTAGCTGGGCCTGAGAACTAAATGAACAGAAGAAATGAACAGGAACGAAGCACAGAATTTTATCTGGGGTTAATACTTTTAAATGGCATGAGGCCCTTCATAGAAAAGAAAGTGAAGACCCAAAGAAGTGGTAGCACTTCTATGCCATTCTAACAAAAAATGATGTATTGTGGAGGTGTGACGAGATGAGAGTAAAAGGGATTTGGGCTAAAGGAGGCAAGCTGTAGGAAGGTGACTAGGAAATATATGGAGGAAACTAATGGAAGATAAGGATCATTTTGTAGGTTTGTTTGCACAAATTCACCTTGGCATCAACTTCCTGTCTCCATTGATAAGAATGTTCTCTTCTGCCAGGTGCGTGGGGGGGAATGTTTCTCACAAAAAAAATTTATGTCCTGCTTTTAGATAGACAGGGAAGGTCAGAGAGCAATGTGCTCCTTCGCAGGGACTTTCATCTCAAAATAATCAGTATGTCAACGTGACGTATTTTATGATGGCATGTTCACCTCAGAGTTATTCCACCCCGGAGGCTAAGGCGCTGGGTTCTTCGTCCACCAAGTTCCAGGAGGGACACGAATTCTCCAGCACTCTCCTTCTGCCTCACGCACAGGGGAGAACTGACTCCAGTCTCCAAAGTCCTCAGTCAAAGAGATCACTGTCACCTGAAAAAGTCAAGTCTGTTCCCCCCGGGAACGGTAAGCCTTGAAGGCACACGCACGGAGCTTCAAATGCATCTGCTGTGCTTTTCCACCAGGAGTGAGGAGGCAAAGCCCAACCTGCCACATAAGTAAAGTCGTAGACTCAGTGATCCCACTACAACGCCATCTTCAGTTCTCGTCGCAGGATCCTTCTTATCCACCATCCCTGGTGGAGACCTAGAAATGGGGGAGGTTGGCAGTGGAGATTAGGGCACCTGGTGGCTGTCCTTTGGGCCTCAAGCAGGGGAAGTCTTCCTCTGCAGGACCGTAAGGAGAAGCTGGAGTCAGGATCCAGTAGAACAGATGGAATGCTGTTTGCTGGGAACACCCTGAGTTGATGTTCTGGTTGTTTACAGCCAGCATCCTGATTGGTCAGTGTCCCTGCCAGACGTGTTATTCAATATTCTGAATATTATCCCTTAGAAGGGGCCTACTCATTAAGCCAGAGCTGGAATCTGAAAAGATTGCCAGCGCAATGAAGAAGGCTTGGAGCAGACACAGGGATCTGGAAAGCAGTAAGAGGCAACAAGCAGGAGGGAGTAATGGGTTGAGGGAACCAGTAGGTGGGTGGTCTGGGTGAATGCCTAAGAGGAGAACTGTTCTTTCTGGATGCTTTTATGCCTTTCTGCAGCCTGATGTGTTGATAGATCAGGTAATTTCAGGGGCCTGGGAAAGGGTACACAGGTGAGATAGCTTGCAGATAGGACTGCTTTATCATGGAGTCTTCTTGATGTTTCCATCGGCTCCTAGAGAGTCAAACACACCCCAAATCTACAAAGACAAGACTTCCCCAGCGACTGTCATGCTGCAGACTCCATCTACCCCAGGTCAGCAAAGGGGTCTGGATATTGTCCTGTCGTCTGACCCACCGAAAAGCATCTCCTACTCATGGAAAGAGGGGGTCTGCGTCCACCCACCCCAGACACTGCCTTGTGTTGTTTTTCCCTAAAGACCTCATTTTTCTTAGGTGCCTGGCTGAAAGCTTAGACTATTTGGATGACTGATAATGAGTGACAGTTAATGCTGTGGTAACAGAATATAGAGAAAAGAAGTGAAAAAGAAGCAACTGAGTAATGAAAAACAGACCCCTTGAGCCCCGCACAGAGACCTCTACTGGAACAGTAGGAGTCAGAGTCAGGGAGCCCGAGGTGGAAATAATGGAGTCCAGGATAAGGGGCTGTCACGAGGCATTCCTTCCCGCTCCAGAGAAGTTAAAACAGCTTCCAATGGTATAAAGCATCACTTTGAATTCTCATCAAAGGAGGGAAACCGCTGTCTCAGGATCAGTGCTCTGAAGGGAGCCTGGCCAGTGTAGCGTCACGACCATGACCGTGTCCGGCACTGAGAGATGACTTCAGCAGCCGTTCGCACAAAAGCATTTCGATGCCATGAGATGATAATACAGAAAAGCTAAAGCTGAAAAAACGGAATATATATTCTCTTCAGAATAAAAGGAAGTGACTACAAGCCTGGTAATAAATGTGGCAGCTGACTAGAAAGGCAGGGCTAGAGAATAAGGAAATTCATGTTAGCGCTTAAATGAAAAGCAGGTGTGAGGCCTGTGTCAGAACTGGAGGAGACCCAGGCGCAGTTCATCCAGTGCCCAGGCGGGACGGGTCAGGAAACCCAGGTCACAGAAAAGAAGTGGCCTGCTCAGTGCCACACACGGTTAGTGTCAGATTCATCTGCCAATTCACACTTTAGTCTTCTTTTCAGAAAGTTTAATGCCTCTGGCGGAACGTTAATACAAGAAAACTTGACTTCCTCTTACAAGATCTATTGTAAATTTGATTTCTACATAATCACACCCACCCGAGTACTTTCTCTCTACTACCACATCCTCTTAAACCTTAAGTTCGGCCACATTTTCATCAGGGCTGTGACACTTTCCTAGTATCTTAGGTGGTTCGAAACCTTGCCTGGGTTTTTTTTTTTTTTCCACTCATTTGATTCTTTCCTTCCCTCCCTATAGCCAAAGCACCATTAGCTCTCATTGTCTAATTCCATCTTACTGTATCAGTGGTCTTTTGCCTATATTTCTTGCTTCCCATCTCTGTTTTCTATTATCAAACTGAAACATTGAGAAAATCATCGGGTCATTGTTTCCAAAAGTCTTTAATATGTTTCATGCTCAGAAGAGAAAGTACCAGCTCCCCAACTAACAATCTCCATCATGCAATCACACCCTCCCTTATCCAATTAGTAACTGTCATTGCTGACATGAGGGTCCAGCTCCTTCCCTCTCCTGACTCAGAAACAAACCACACAGGCACTTTCCCCCACACAACACAACACGAAACCTCCCCAACAGAGCTGATTTTCTACTTTTCTCAGTAGAAAAAGAGCAAGAATCTACCTGAATCCCACCTCTTCTTCAATACCCAGCAAAAACTTAAAATGAGAAAGAATCTCTGGTTATTCTCTCGTTGGCTGTATTTTCCACTCATCTGAATCCCTGAGTATATGTTACATCACTTTGCTAGTTTCTTAAGTGTTCTCTATGGATGTCTTCCAAAATTGGCCCGCACCTCTCCACCTGATGTAGAGTCACCGAAACATTTTTTCTGCGTCCTTTTTAACAGCCACAGTACATAATGTTCGGTAAAAGCCTGCCAACGAAAGAACGAATGCATAATGCAACATCACGCCTGAGGCAGTTGCCCTGCATTTGAAGTCTCTCAATCTGTTAATATGGAGTCAATATTCTAAACAGTGTGTCACTTGCATGCTGTGGCCAGAAAGAACGTCATCTAGGACTGTGCGCGCAGAAGTGCACACAGCCCCTTATCTAGATCCTCGGTTGCCACTTGTTTGGGGAACTCTTGGTTTCCAGGAGCCAAAAAGGAGGCCGAGATAATCTTTAAAGACCATTCTCCTGAGGCAATGACCATTCATTCATTCATTCCAGGAACAAATGTTATCTGCGTATGTGTACTATGTGCTGGGCATTTTCTGGGGACAGTGAGGATTCCTTTCCTTGATTACCTCTCTTTCCAAGACAGAGCCACCCTCTTCCCTGGACAGTGGATCCTGTGGAGCTCATTTCTCACTCGACAACCTCCAAGGTAGACACAGACTGTATTTCCTCTCTGGCTCAGGCTGGGCTCTGTCCCTTAGCACCCTGGCTCCCTGAAGAACTAAAGGCAAACAGTTTGGGTCCATTGGACCCATTTCACTTCTTTCTAAAGGGCTTCCCTGGTACTGGGCTAATGTACCCAATGCCCCTGTTCCTGCCCCAGAAACTGCCCGACTAATTTTTCAGCTTAATACAGAACTATTTACTCAGTTTCCCTTTTATTTGAGTCGTCAAGTTCCATCAGCACATTTGGTGAGGTTATTTTCCCCCTCGAGATTCTGTCCTGATCGCCCTCCTAATCTTACCAGAAAATCTTTACGCTCAAGGCTTAGTTCTAATGGGCATTTAATCTCAGCTTTAGAGTATCACAGTAGTAATAATAACAATAACAATGACTAGCATTAATTCAGCAAGTACTATGTGTTAGACACTGTGTAAACACATGACTTTATTATTATTATTATTATTATTAATGTAATCCTTGCAACAACAGCTGAAGTAGATATTACTATTATCTTCATTTTACAAATGAGGAAATTTATGCCCACAGAGTAACAGTATTTGTTTAATATACCAGGGTTTTTAAAAAATGCTCTCTAGTAGGATGTAAGAACTCAAACCACCAAAGGCCAAATGTAATGATGCCTTCTCACCTGCCACTACTACTAATTAGTCTTCTCCTCCACAAATGTAATTTCATATTAAAACCACATTTTTTTTCTGAGAGTCTTATTACTGTCTTCCCTATAAATTTAGTAAACTTAAGCTCACAGATACCGTAGAAAATCTACTTCCACTATGATCAGGAATATTTAGCATATGTTTAACTTCGAAACTTAAAGAGCTAAGTAAACTATAAAAATCCTTTTCCTAACTTAAAATTTCATTAAAAGTCCAGCTTCAATCAATGAAGCTGAAATCACTTCCCCAGGTTATTGTTTTATGAGCACGTCAATCACTTACAAATCCTGTAAAACAATGAATGACCCACCAGATATACAGTCATCTCTAAACTGGACGTACCTCTCTGCTCCCCCAACCCCCGTAGAGTCACCCACATGGAGTCTTTAGGAACTCATACTTGGGCAACGGTAATAGTGGAAGAAGCTGTGGGTGAGCAGAGAAAAGACATTACACATTTAAAATTAAACTGGAAATCAGATTTTCATCTCTCTGATTTTGGCCCCCTTTTCTCTGGGCCTTCTGCCTTTCCTACTTGTGAAACTAGTGTAGGAAGGGAGAGCCTACAGGTGACACGTGCAAGCTGTGCTTCTGAATGCCAACCAAGAACCAGAGGGCAGAGTCATATGAAAAAGAGTTGTAAGCCAATTGCTGGAGCTTGTCCCCAACTTAGGCTTTGTTCTAAAGGATCGGGGAGCTCAAACAGGGCTTTTCCTAGAATGTCCTGCCAGGGGATAATGCATTTGGCATCCTTAGAACAGTAAACACATGAATGAATGAACACCGATAATGAAGTGTGCTTTTGCCTGTAGTACCTTCATACATAAATCGTTGTGAAATTCATCATAGAGATAGGTAACAGCTCAAGGATTTGATAACTGGGGTCCTGGTCCTCTCGTTCTATCTTTCAGGACAGACACTGAAGGCACTAGAGAAATTATATTGTTAGACACAACTGATGAATGCTGATATTTTAAATATTTCCTTTTCTGGGCATTGAAAGGAGGTGATGGTGCTGTTATAATTTCCCCTAATGCTGAGAGGTCACACATTCAATTTTCTATAATAGTATTCCTTTGGGGAACTTCCTTTTATAGTTCAGAAATTAATTAAAAGGATATAGTTTCATTAACACACTCTGAACATTTTTTTAAAGATTTTATTTATGTATCTTTAGAGAGGAAGGGAAGGAGAGAAGAAGTGAAATCAATGTATGGTTGCCTCTTGTGAGTTCCCTGCTGGGAACTGGCCTGCAACTCAGGCATGTGCCCTGACTGGGAATCGAACCGCGATTGTGTGGTTCGCAGGCCTGTGCTCAATCCACTGAGCTACACCAGCCAGGGCACTGTGAACATTTATAACTGATGCTATTGTCCCTCTCCATCTCCTTTACTTAGAGTCGCTTAACAACGATATGTTCTTCTTTCTCTTGCCTTTTTCACACTTAGGCTGAAAGCTTAACCAACTCCATTCAGAACGAAAGAAAGGAACACTGTGGTTTTGTGCTTCATAGAGCAACTGCTCTACTTGGAAGGAGAGCGTTCTCCGACTCTTTGGAGGAGTATCCATCTCCAGCCCCCGTCTCCTCTTGGGCTCGCTTTCACAAGGCTCATCTCTACGTGTTCCTCGCCCCACCGCAAGGGAGAGAACGGAGAGCTTTGGTCCTAGTTTAAAAGGGAAAAACAAGTGTCCTTGTTTCTAGTGAAAGAAGTAGGGACTAAGTAGGGGTGAAATAATGTATTCAGGCACATTGCCCAGCCCCTTTCTGCATGCTTTCCATAAAAGGAACCGAGTCAAGGAAAAAAGGAGAGTTCTGGTCCGAGATCCTCCAAGGTCTGGGTTACAAAGAGTCACGAGGGTGGTGACTGGGTGCTGGTTTTCTGCCCACGTAGAAAGTGGGCTCCAGCCCGTCACCGCATCAGTGCCGAGCTAATCCACTGCCTAAAAGGGTCGACTTAATTTTTGTAGTTTTATGCCAGTTGAATGAATTATTTAACTCATTGATCACTCACAGCCAGTCCTGAAATGGTCTCAGCCGTCACTGGTGTGAGCCACAGGAGACAGGCGGCGGTTAGAAAGGCTGCCCTCCACTAAGGCCTTGTGCTCTGGACAGACTCCGGCAGAAGTGTTGAACTGTATCGGAGTCAGTCATTGAAATCAAGTGCTCTGTTTCGTTATGTAGTTGGTTAGGCCTCTAGGCTGTACAGAGTTCTTATATGGATACTTGATAGCTCTTAATGACGTGAAGCATTGTTTCTAAATTATAGTTGTTAACTCCTTAAACATATGAAATTAATGCATCATCCTTTAACCACTGAAATTTGGTAGAGTAGAAACCTTCAGTATGAGGGGTTGTTAAGAACAGATGGAATAAATGAGTGTTGGGACTCATTTCTTTGAGTTACTTGCTTTAAAAGATACCCTTTTGTTTAGAATTGCAATGTGTCCTTATATGAGGATGGAGTGATATAACACAGGGAGTTTATTAAATTTTATTAAAGAATAAGAAACTGAATATATGCAAGCCATCTATATAATTTCCTCAAAAATACCTACTGAATTAATAAGATATAACTTCAAACATAGAATTTTAAAGACTTCTGAAGTTTGGATTCCTTTCGTATACTTTTCAAACATGCTGCTGTAGAACACAATGTCATTAACAACATTTACTCTACAGAAACCAAGAAATGTTAAAGGGACTTTTTTAAGATAAAGAAAAAAAAGATAAAAAATATGAATGAATAAAAAATATGAATAAAATGGCAATGACTATATAGCTATCAACAATCACCTTAAATGTAAATAAAGTAAACGCTCCAATTAAAAGACAGAGTAGCTGAGGAGATAGGAAAACAAGACCCTGCCATGTGCTGACCATGAGAGACTCACTTCAGATTGAAAGATACACACAGACTGAAAGTGAAGGGATGGGAAAAGATATTTCATGAAAATGGAAACAACAAAAAAAGCTGGAGTAGCAATATTTCTGCCAGACAAAATAGGCTTTAAAGCAAAGGCTGTAATAAGGGACAAGGAAGGATTCAGTAATTTCACTTCTGGGTATTTGTCCAAAGAAACCCCAACCACTCATTCGGAAAGACATACGAATCTATGTGTTCATGGCAGCGTTGTTTACAACAGGCGAGATACGCGTCCATCAGGGCGAATGGATAAAGAAGTGGCGCGTATACGCAATAGCACATTACTCAACCGCGTAAGGAATAAAAGCTTGCCGCCTGCAACAACATGGATGGACCTAGAGTGCACTGCGTTCAGTGAAATAAGCCAGAGAAAGACAAACACTATGCGATTCCACTTCTATGTGGAATCCAGAAACCAAAATTAACAAACAAACAAAACAGAAACAAACTCGTAGATACAGAGAACATTCCGGTGGTTGCCAGATGGGAGGGAGTTGAAGGGATGGGTAAAAAGGGTGAAGGGATTAAGAAGTACAAATGGGTAATTACAGAACAGTCACGGGGATGCAAAGCACAGCATTGGGAATATAGTCAATGACAATGAACTGTAATAACTTTTGTACGGTGTCAGATGGGTTCTAGATTTATCGGGTGATCCCTTTGTAAGATATACAAATATCTCACAGCTATGCTATATACCTGAAACTAATACAATATTGCATGTCGACTGTTATCAGAAAATAAAACAATGGCTGAAAGGAAAAGAAACCACTGGTGTCACAGTGTCAGTGTGACACCCTCCCACACAGACCAGGCGAGACGAGGGGAAGTGTGTGCAGGCTGGTTAAACGCACTAACAGTGGCTCCAGACAGACCTGGCCTCCGGTTCCGTTCAGCCACTTGCTGATGTTGAAGGACCCTGGGCAGAGGGGCTTCTTGAAGCCTAGCTGTTTTTCCCACCTCTAAAAAGACTAACACCTCAATTGCATCTATCTCTTAGGTTGTTGGAAGGGTTAGAGTATTTAGCAGAGTGGCTAGCCTGTGGGTGTGCATGCAATACATCGCCACTGCATTTATTAGCAATAATATGCTTCTCAATCTCCCAAATGGTGATTCAGATTGGTGAAGAAGACAAAGGTAGCAGATGGGTTCCAGATTTATCAGGGTTGTCACTTTGCAAGATGTACAAACATTGAATCAGTATGCTGTATACTTGAAGCTAATTAATACCTGAGGCTAAGTTATAAAAAAAAAGGAAAGGAAATGTGGAAGAAGGACATCTTCATCCAGGATCAGCAAAGCGTCTCTTGGGAGAATGTAAGGTAGTAAAGACACAGGGTGAAGAGGGGCAGAGTTCTGACAGTCACGTCTGCGAGGGGCCTGCCACAGGTGGCAGTGATGAATGCTGGCTGTCAGAGAGAGGAGTCCACAGAGATACTAACCCTTTCAGTTGTGACTGAGGACACTGTCACACCAGAAAGCTTGTGAGACAACAAGGAAGACATGACTGTAAATCACAGCTCGCCATGAAGATAATCATGCAGACAGTGCTCTGGACACTGCAGACCCAAAGAATGTTCGTGTCTATCAGTACATGCAAGAGCTACTCATTCTCTAGTCACCTGCCCGATTGTCGGTACCTTTCACTCGGGCTGTGGCTATGAATAAAGTACCTACTATGTCATGCTGTTTCAGACTTTGGCAAAGAATAAAAACACGATTATTAGCGCAGTACCTTTAAAGCAAGTTTCTCATTTGGGTGCCAGGTGGTACAGTTTGTTTTGCTTAGAAAAGGAAAATTCTTCCTTTGTAGAAAGAATAAAAATTTAAAAAGGTGTTAGGTTACACTTTCTTAAGGTACAAAAAAGCAGTTTCATTTTAATACATTCGCCTTCTACCCTTTAGTGCTGGGCTTGGAAAACGAGGTGGGGTGAAGCATATTCTGCTCTCAATCTACCTAGCATTTGAGTCAACAGGTGAATGAGAAACTTATTTTTCTTAGAGAAGTTATATGCCTGGAATTTATTCAGTGGTTTTGGGGGAGAGGAGAAAACAGGATGGCAAATAGGATGGGAAAATAAGGCAGAAAAACTAAGATTATTTCTAGTTGAATTATGACCTCCAGTAGATTCTGGAGAATAAAATTTCCATAATTCACAATCATATTATTGGTTATTTCTGGAGCTTTTGGGGTTAGGGCAACACCGTTCTTTGAGTCCCTAGCCTCTTTCCTGGCCAGTTAGCCTTTACTCTTCATTCTGCATTGCACTAATTAATTGTTTTATATGCTAACAGCTTCCTAAAAGGGATTAAGGTGGCTTGGTACAAATGCCAGAAACATGGACTCATTGAAGGGAACAAAAAGAAAAAGAGCTATGTTAATTGTTGGGAACCACTCTGCCTGGTTTCAGGAGTTGTAACTGCCCCCCATGGCTAGGACTGAGTGAGTGACCTCTGGTCTGTGAGCCACTAAGGAGACAAGGCTTGTCTCTGGCAGCAACGCTGTTTCTGCTTCATCCCCTGCCCCCAACACTTGGTCTGTTAGTCAGAGACCGGTATGACCCCTCAGAGCAGGGGCAACCTAAGCCGGACATGATCACCTGGGAGGCCCTCAAAGAAGGACTCAGGGGGCTGCAACAAAGAGGGATGATGGGCCCTCGCCTCCTCAGCTATTCTGACATAGCCTGAGTCCCCATGTCCATCTGGGAGAAGTGCTTCCTGGCTCTAATCCACTTAAGCCTGAAAACCTATGATGGGGGAGGCGGTGCAGCCCCTTGCCAGCTAGAGCAGGATCTGGGGTGATCGGGCATAAGAAAGCATTCCTAAAGTCCTGGGAAGCCTGCTTTGCTAAGAGTGCTTTCATTCATATGATAAGGGTCCAAACAGGAAATGAGTATGTCTCCCAAAGTTTCTGCAACCCCCTTACCTGACAGACACTGACTCAAACTAAGCCCTCAGATTTCTTTGAAATGTTATCTACTGTTTGATCCTTGCCACCCTGTATTCCTGTGTATTACAACCCAATAAAAGCCGTTGAGGAAGGGGCTCTTGGCCTTTCTCCTCTGAGAGACTGACCACCTCTCCTCCCCAAGCAGATCATGTCTTGGTAGTTTACTTTCATCCGTGGCGGATGGGGGGACTTGCTGGCAAAGTTGCCCCTACAGTTACTAAAAGAGGAAACAGCTGCCCCACGATAGTAGCCTTAGCAGAATTACGATCACTGAGCAGAAATGTAAGTGTTCGCGTTCCCAGCCATCACTGAAAACACGTTCCCTCATGTAGCGAGGATAAGGAAGGCTGAAAAATTGAAACAAGCTCTGGAAGAGCCACTGCTACGAGAAAAACTGGGCTGGACTATAGAAAGCCTGATGGACATGAGAGGAAGCAGTGACAATTCATAGCTGTCACCCCACCCAAAAGGAGGAAAAGGGTTCTGCTAAAAGGACTACAAAAAGGATTTGAATCGGAGAGAAGTTAACACAACTGGAAATGTATGTTCCTTATGCAAAAGCCCCCCCTTAAGAGGTTTCTGGATGCAATATTATTAATTCCAGACCAGGGCAGGAAATAACCAAATGTCACCCGAATGATCTGGAAGCTAAAGTAACCTCCTCGCATATGATTTACTTTCAAGGAAATAGTTTACTCTCAGATTCTGCCCAGAAAATTCACTTCAAGAAAAGGGAGAGGGAGAACACACACACACACACACACACACACACACACACACAGAGCAGCTTAACTGCCTGGGCCCTACAGCGTCAGGGCCAATTACAGGTAGAAGGAGCAAGAACTGAACATTTTTTGTCAGTCTGGAGCTGCTGCCAGTCCGTGGTGGAAGAGCAGCTGTACAGAGGCTCCTGGAGCTCTGCTGGCCCATGTGGAGCTGCTTCCCCTTGACTTTGGTGGGTCCCACCCCTCCCAAGCACATCTGGCAGGCACTGTCTGGCACTGGGCTCCTTGGAGCAGCCCGGCAGGCCTGTCTGCAGCCGCCACCAAGGGACAAGGCAGCTTTTCTTAACTGTCCACTCCCTTGGCTTTTGAGCTTTTACACTGCGTCTGCAACCTCGTTCTCTGCGAAGTGGAAGACGTGCAGACAGGATGACATGTCCCGACACAGGTCTGGTGTCCCAGACCCGCGCTGATGGCATGTTATTTCCGCACAGTGAGAACACATGGGCCTTTGTGCAGCGTGCATCTGGGAAACTTCCCAGATCATGCATCTGCCCTCTGATTTACACCTTGCAGAACAAGGCTGACCCGCAGGAAAGCAGGAAAGCCCGAATCTCGAAGCAGTGGGTGGGCTGCGCTCCCTCCCCCAACCCCGGCCTCCTTCTTATTCTCAGAAACAATCGTGGGTGTTCCCACCTCCCCAAAACGCCCTCCTCTGAAAATGAAGGGGGAAAAGCTGCTTCCTGGCTGAGTAAAGCTGAAACACCTGTGTTCCAGAAACACGCAGATGTAGACAACACACATTGCTGCAGACCCATCTGCCCAGCCGCCTGGTGGTTTGGGGCGGCGAGCAATCAGGGCGGGAAACCCACACTGTAGGAAAAGCTCCCTTTGGTCCTCATTAGCCCTGTTCCCTTGCAATTCTTCTTCTCGCATCTCTCTCTCTCTGTCTCTCTCTCTCTCTCTCTCACACACACACTCTTTGGGTTTTAAAAGGCCAAAAAGGCAGTCATACTTCAGGTGGTATCTTTCCTCCATCATTATTCATCCTGCCTTTTTCAGGCAGGATGGAAATAGAAGCAAGACCAATGGAAACAGAAGCAATACCACATGCATACAAAGTCCGCCCATTCTCTGATGGGGGTGATTCTCCAGTACACGTGAAAAATGCGTGCCGCGCTTTCTTCATCCTGAAAACATCTATTGAGCACCAGCTCGCCTGGCATTGTGCTGAGCACGGGAGCCACAGCAGCTGGCAGAGTGGTCTCGTGGGAGCTCGTGGGTGAATGCGGTAAAGACAGGGGTACTGTGTCCTGGGAGAACACCACCACATTTAATACGTTTCATCGTATCACCATCTTTATCCTGTTGCTTTTATTTACAACCCGATTTCTTTTTCCCTCATACAGGGAAGGGTCCTCCGGGAACATAGAATGAGTCTAAATTGCTTAGTACAGTATCTAACGCGGTGCGGGCAGCTAGTAGCAATTCTATGAGCATACTCTATTAAGAGTTGGCATCCCCGATTAGCAGGTCTTTAAATTCTGAGGATTATGCAAACGATAAAAAATGTGCTGGGGTGTGGGGAACGGATAGGTGTGGGGGACAGGTGGAGGCTATGAGTCAGGGCCTAAAATAAATCAGTTTTGGGACACGAATATTTTGTTGTTTGCTTGGTTAATACTCTTCATTTTGAGGTAACAGTAGCTGACAGAAGAGATACTGATAGTACAGCGAGTTTCTGTGGATCTTACACAAAGTTTCCCATAATATCATATAACCACAGTGTGTGTGTGTATACATATACATGTATATGTATATGTGTGTGTGTATGTATGTGTGTGTGTGTATATATATATATATATATATATATATATATACACCAAGAAATAAATACGGGTGGAATACTGTTAACTGCATGACAAACTTGATTCAGATGCTGCCAGTTTTGCCACGAGCCTCCTCTTTCCACACCAGGATCTCATCCGGGCAGTCCTACTGCATGTGGGTTTCGTTTAGAGTTAAACGAGGTATTTGTCTACGCTCAGTAGGCATTCTCTTGTCACGATTTCACCCCCTGGAGGAGGAAGTCAGGCCCCCTCAGGATCTGCAAAATGTGGAAAGGGGGATAGGAAACAAGACAAAGCAGAAAGATGGGGAAAGCTTCTGTGATTTTCGTATTTTTTTAATCTATCTGCAGCGAGAAAAGAATGACTGAGAAAAGTGGTTTCCTGACCTTGCCTATCTTCTCAGTCCTGGGAAAATGAAAGGTCAAGTACTCTCTTTGGATAACCTTGTTAATCTCTGGGGGCCCCACAGCCAATTAGTGGGATGCAGCCCTGCATTCCTCTTTCCATTTCAGAGATGGGGGAAATGAAGCTCTGCCTCCGGACCGGCTGGGTGAGGAGCTCAGTGGCCTGTCAAACGTGTCATAAGACTAAGGCTTGATTCGGGGGACTGGAGCTGAGCCCTGAGGTCTTAGCTGCTAACCCTAATCCTTATTACAGGCCATGGCATTGATTTGCAGGGATCCAAGGTCAATGCTTTTACAAGGAGAAGTTGGGAGCAGAAACTGAAAATGGAGTCCCTGACTGCATGCGGGCAGGGGGAGACGGGTCTGTATTCCTGTAGTAATGAACTCCGGCTGGCACGGAGCTGGGTCTAGTAATTTGCAGTGGGTTTGAGCTGCAATGGCCAAGCAGCTAAGTCATGTGGGAATTTCCTACTACGTGTGATGTCTGAAAGCCAGCGACTTGGACGCCCAGGTGTGCTGTGGACCTTGAAGTGCAAAACGCTATGGAGACGCACTCCGGACAGGCTCCCTGCCTTCCGGACCCCAGGAACCCGAGCTGCAGCCGTGAGAGCGGTTCACTGCGCAGCTCTGCACTTTCGCTGAGCCCGCCCGAAGCACACTTCCACGGTGGGCATCACGCTGGCTGTACAGATCATCCATCTTAGTCAAAATTACAACCAGGTCTCCTTGCCTCCCTCCGCCCTGCCCCATCCACTCCCTTCCTTCACGGTCAAAGAATCAACGTGAAGCGAAATGTGTTCATTCCTTTCCACCAGCAGCGCTGCTGGCCGGGGAGGGGGACGCTCCCTGGATCAAAGAGGCCTCTTGCAGGACCGTGTGTGGCAAAGGAGCTTTACTCTGGCCTCTCTCTCTTTCTCTCTCTCAACACTAGCCATTCTTTTACAGTTTCAAATGAACATTAAAGAACAATGACACAGTGATTCACGGCTGCGGTAAACAAAAAAGTAGGGACACCTCCACAATAAAACTCTATAAAATGCCCAAACTGGCACGTTTTAAATGACTCTTTAGTAACAGAGGGGAGAAAAAAAATGCCTATGAGGTAAATCCTTCACCGGGGAACTCACCAGGGAGACTGGTAAAAACAAATCACACAGCTCTAATTTTCCTAGCAGCTTCCATGCTATTCTTTGAAACTGAGTGCAAACCCCTTGGCCTAATCCCAAGAGCCGATCTATAGTAAATAGTGCACACTTAATGCCTAAGTTCCTTTTAGCACCATTCAGACAGTGACTGCAGCCGCGGAGCTTAGTCATAGCAGACATTTTTGTGGTGAAAGCATTAAACCCACATGCAGCTCTCTTTCTGTGGCCACTGGGGGTCATGCTCCCTTCCCATTAGCTGAATAAATCATAAAGTCGGCCCGGACCACCCAAGGAGCAGGACCGGAGAGCCACAGGCGATGCCTGCAGCCGCCTTTTCTTTTCAGAATCTACAGGGGAGGGGAAAAAAAAAAGAGCAGAAAAAGAAAAACAAGGAGAGACACGGCACAACAGACTGGCTGTAGGGAATCGTTTGATTTTTTTGAAAAATGTGATCTTTTTCAGAGTAACCTGGAGACTTGTTTATTTGCTTATGTATTTGTTAAAAGCAGGAAGCCCGATTTAAGAAGGAAAGCGGCTCAAAAAATAAAGCCACGTGCATGCCTTTCGTCGTATGCTGGAGTTTGCTAACCCCCAAAATAATTTTTTTCTCCCCCGCTCCAACCCCGTGGGTTTTAAATTAAGGAAGGCCACCCTGTGTGGCCGGGGTCTTCAGGTGGTTCCGATAAGACATAATGCAGACACAACCGGGGGTTGGGGTGGGGGGCGTGCTGTGCATCCGGCTGCAGGACAGCACGCCCCGCCCCCCCCCCCCCCCCCCCCCCCCAACTGGCGGATCGGGATTTAACAAGGAAGCAAACGTGTTGTCTAAATGTTCCCTGTGTCAAATGACTCACTCTGCCTGGAGAAGGATGGCCAGGGAGGAAGGTCTGGGAAGTCACGTTCCCATCAATCAGTAAATAAGATAAGAAACAGGAATTTTAAACACAACTATTAGCCATGCCATCAGCAAACTGAAGCTCATTAGGTGAAGCGATCTTTCTACGGGGGGGTGGGGGGGTGGGGGGGAGCCTGGTCGGGAGGACGGATGGGGGGTTTTGACTTGATTTGTTACAGTGTGCTGAACTTTAAACAACTGGCCCAGTAGAACAGGCACCTGACGCTGGGACCATTTTCCCTGCCAAATCTATTACCCCTACCTCCAGGGCTGTAAAGTCTGGCGCAAAGGGAGGTGTATTCCAGGTGGATTCTAATGATTTCCCAAAGTCCCCCTGGACAGGTAGGGTGTAGGACCCTGAGGGAATCTGAAGTCAAGCTAGGGTTGGTCACCTGTGTTTTGATGAATAGCTTCTCTGTTGTCAGGCAAGTTTGTGATTTTGAGAACTGTTTGCAAGCTGTTTTTGCTTTTGTTTGGTTATTTAAGAGAATGAGGTTCTTAACCTCATTCTCTTAGTAATAGACTATATTTAATCTTTCCCAAAAGTCAGGATAAAACAGGCAGTTTCTCCATGATTGTCCATTTAAAACTCTGCCTCAGATCTCTCCAAAATCCTCATCTTCAGTAGCTTTGTCACCGCTTAAGAAAGGACAGCCAATGGATCCCTGCTGGGACACATTATGTGGTGATTTTGTGACTCGGGCCCATGAGGGAGGAGGGCACGATCACTCACACCATTTACAACTTCATATGTGAGTCGTAGAGTCATAGTGAGGGGATTCCAACTGTCAACAGTCCATGCCCTAGAAATCACAGCAAGAGGTCAAGTGAAACCACCTCCTGATAACCTACAGCCCATTAAAAATGCAGTCATTAAAATCTTCATTTGCTAGATTCCATACAGCTTTACGTAATAACAAGCTCCTTTCCATGGTGCACCAAAAATATTTTAAACAAAACCCTTTGCTCGCAAATTTTCATTTGTCTTTGGGGAATGACTTTCATTTCTCTTTTTTCATGCACACGTTTCCCACATCGTTGAGAAGTAAAATAGTCTTGAACAGATGCTCTGAAACCTCCTTCCTGAGTCAGAGGGCTGGGAAAAATCAGGCCAACAGCTGAAGGGTGTCTAGCTGCTTTTCTGGGACCCACCCAATCCCTCTCGGGAATGGGTCCGGCGCTTCTAGTCACAGTGGACACAACTCGGACAAAATGGCCCATGTGCGCCCCTGCAGGGCTCTCTGCATTGCCGGACAAGGTGAACAGTACTCCCCCACCCCCGGAAAACAGTCCAGAGGAATACAAACTCTACCGAAAACCAATGAAATTTTAAGACAGAGTTCAGAAGCAAACTCCTTTTGTTTATTAATAGACATCAGTTACTGGGAAGATTAGCTCTTATTTTATATAATGTGCAACTTTCTCTTTGTTAAGCTCAGCCAGAACTGGTCGTCTTTTGTGTTGCTGAAACTCAGTGTGTGTGTATGCTGAGCGCCTTATATAGAAACCATATCATTTGGATGCACATGGTTTGGAAATTTGTACGCTGTGAGGGTTGTGAGGTAAAATGCCAAGAAACTGGAATGTTGAGCAATAAAGACAGGGGCATGACAGTGGCCTACTTTACGATCATGTATGTCCACCAAGAGTGGACCCCCGAGAGCAGCAGGTGTGTCTGTCTTCCCCTTCTCTCTTTCCTTCTCAACACTAGATGCCTATTGCTTCTTAGTAGCCCACACCTCGGAACCAAGTTTCCAAGTCTCCCCAGCCTCTGTTTTTGCCCAGGACACTTAATTTTTGAAGAAGGACCTTTGGGTGCAAATAGCCAAGTCCTGTGGGCAGCATCCAGCACCCTCTTCATCTCTCTGTTTCCACACTCCTCTCAGATGCCCCTCACCCCCAGCTCCTTCTGTAACAAACACCAGGGGACCCCTAGTCTAGGCATGCCTCTAAGGTGTTCTACGATTATCATCATCATCATCTAACATAACTTCGCTGCTGGACCTGGGGCGTCTTGTCATCCTCTCTGTTTCCTGTTGTACTCGCCCATGTAAGACCTCAAAACCATGAATGGAAGGCAGAAGAAACTGTCGCCTGTGTTGTTTCAGAAAGGCCTGGAGAGGACTGGAAAGAGAACGGCGATGTCTGTGGACAGGGCAGCAGATGGAACACACGGTCCCCACCCTCGAGGAGCATGTGGTCCATCAGGCAAGACGGATATACAAACAGATTATGGCATGACAGTGTGGGGTGAGATACAAAGGAATATATGCACCACATAGAAACAAAATAGTGGGAGGCAGGCAGGCTATCGGTTCAGAAGAGTGAAGGGATAAATGAAAGAGCCAGATGATCAAAAGGGAATGTGGAGAAATACAAGCTAAGTAGGGAAAATGACCCTCAACCCATGAAGACGGAAGTAAGGAGACAATCGTGGAAGTGAAGCTACGGGGCGTGTTTAAGCAGGGCAGGCATGACATTGAGTTCTCGCTCGGTGTTCCTGCTGGTATTGGAAACAAAGTGGTCTGTGGGTTGGGGTGGGGGGGTGGGGGACAGAAGATTACAAAGGGTAGACAAGGGTGGTCTGTCCACTGAGAAGAACAAGAGAGCTGACGAACAAGGAGTAAAGAAATGGATAAATGTCACAAAACTTCCAAATGAGTTGGGAAGGCATGAGATTGTACTATGGCCAATCATCTTGGCTATGCAGTTTTCCTCGATAGCACCAAGCTACCAGTAACAAGGATTAGAGGAAGTAGGTTTTAGTGTGCAGGTTTAGAGTTCAAAAATGTCGTAAGTGGCCCTGGCTGGTGTAGCTCAGTGGATTGAGCGCAGGCCTGCGAACCAGACGATCGCGGTACGATTCCCAGTCAGGGCACATGCCTGGGTTGCAGGCCAGTTCCCGGCAGGGGCCAGTTCCCGGCAAGGGATGCATGAGAAGCAACCATACATTGATGTTTCTCTTCCTCTCTCCTTTCCTTCCCCTCTAAAGATAAATAAATAAATATTTTTTAAAAATGTCGTAAGTGCTGGTAAGAGAGTATGTCATATGATTGATTAGGAAGTCTAGGTTGGGCAAATGCTCTTTAGTGCTGTTTGGATAAAGTTCAAAGTCCTTAAACACTGACCCACTAACCAACGTGACATGTCCCCCATGACAGCTCTGTCACCCTTCATTCTTTGGTTCAGCTTCTATGCCTGAGATTCACTGGGACGTTTCCAGTTCCTTTGCACACACCTTGAATGTGCAAATATCTCACACTGATCTTTCTCCAGGAATGCCCTTCAAACTCCGTCTGGCTAAGATTCTCCTCGTGCTTCAGTTTCTACCGCAGTGCAGGAACTGTCCCAGAGACAAGCTGCTCAGAGGAACAGTCTTAGTGCCCTGCCTGGGTAGGCACCCCCCGCACCTGCACTCTGTTCCCTAATGCTCACCACGCTTGAAATGACTCGCCCCCTATCTTTCTTCCCCTACATATTTCAAGTTCACTGAGTGTGTTTTTCATATTTATGACTACATCTGTGTCTTTCATGGTGCTCTGCTCACAGCAGATGCTCCGTGAACATTGCTGAGAGAATGCCGACGTGAGTTGATAATCCTAAAAGGCACTCTCGGGGCTATGAGGCAGGGAATCAGAGAGAGCGAGCACAGACAGATGGGGGGACGCTGGAGGTTAGATTTCAGAGTGGGAGAGGTCTTGCACAGGGACACTGCCCAAGGTGAGCCAGAAGAAGATGGGGCTGCTCAAGGTGAGTGGTGGTCTCGAGCTGAGAGCAAAGAAGCTGGAAGGCCGGGGTGTTAGATGCTCCTGTTTTATTGTTGTTGTTGTTCAAGTGGCTACTGAACACACCCAAGACCTTGGTGCAAGTATGGCTGGAAAGCAGCATAAAAATCTGGAGTCCAGAACAGTTAGGGAAGCAGGGAGAATGATGGAAAAATCAGGAGATAACATACCCTTGGAGCAGTGGGCAGTGAAGCTACAAGGCTTGCAGTTCAAGGGGAGAGGGAGGTGGGTGAGCACTATCGGCGCTGCCAGCATACTGGGGCAGGGCAGCCTGCCTGGGGTGTCTCTGCACAGTCCTTGAAAGTACAGCATATATTATATAGAAGGATTTTTTAACAAGTTCTTAAACTAGGTGGTTTTTGCTGCTTAACACATGGTTAATCAAATCATTAAATTGTACAGGAAACTGCATTTTGAAAGCGTTTGTCATTTATTTTTTCCTCCTTAGCACTTCATACTATTTATCAAAAATATATTTCACATACGAGCACCCATCCCTGCGCAGTGGTAAGCTTGGGGAAGGGGCAGCGTCGACCGTCTTGTTCACCGCTGTGTGCTTAGTGCCTTACCTGGGCCTGGTGTTCATGGGCACCCACTCAGGGCTCCTCAGGGACGCATTTGTGTGCTCTTGTTAATGGTCAAACTAGTTCAACCTGACTTGGTGAATAAGGGGTGTCTCAATTTTGAAATCATCTCTAAAGTTATCTTAGGAAGATTTCTGTGCCTGTGAAAGATCTAGTGTTTGTTGTTTTCAGTTACATACATGTATGTGCATGACATACATGTGATAAACCTTTCTGAAAAGTGACTATTAGATTTCAAGCCCCATGACGTATGCATGGGATACACAGACACATCCCTGGAGTGTATCTTGGTTATAAATCGTAAGCATCATCAACAGCTTCTACCCTTCTCATCAACACAGAGTTAAAGTGCCTGTGTGAAGTTGAGAGCTAAACGTTCATGAATCACTGCCCTGAGGTGTTGATTTCTTCAATGGCACTTCCAGTAATTTCCTTAGAATTCAAGCCCAGTTTTTTTTTAAGTCACAGGTTATGTTGCTAAATACTGAGTTCCTTATTTTCCTGTGAGGTCTTGTTTAGAGAAAAAATCATTTATTTATGAACTAAGTAATGCATAGTATCAAAACCAATTACTGGTGTAAGTGGCCCTCTGACATCTGATTTCTTTGCAGTAACAAACTATTGCAAAGGAAATTCTGCTTTTGTGGTACCGCCTTGAAACACAGGCTGTCCTCCTCTGTTGCCAGCATGGAGCAGTAGGGGAGCGGGCCTCAGAAGGCAAAGATGCTCTTGTGAGTGTGCTGGTGTGTTTTGTTTTTTTTTCTGTGACAGAGCGGTTCCATCCAGGAGAGCAGGGAATGCCACCACCCAGGGACTCACTGTACAAGGGCTCCCTGATCTGGGTCCCTGCTGAAACAACTGGGCATCACAGGTCTCGGATGGTGCACCTAGGGCTGCTGGACGTAACTAATAAAAACACATAATGGCCAGCGAAATTAGACAGCAGATAAGCAATGAATCATCTGTGGTGTGAGTAGGTTCCAACTATTGCATGGGACTCACTCATGCTAAAGAAAAAAGCCTTTAAATCTGAAGTTCAAGTTTCGTTGGGTGTCCTTTCTTTAACCTGGCAGCCCTAAGTGCGTCCTTGTTACAGCACTGAGACCCCCCGCCCGCGTGGAGAGAAGCCATGCGGCTGCCTGGAGCGGATTTCTGCCTGTGTTGTAAGGGGTGGAAGGGAATGAATGGGTCGTCAAAGAGTGAGTGGCCACAGGAATATACTCATCCTCATTGCTAGGCCTTGGCTTTTGATGCATCAATTAAAGGAAGGTAAAAATGAGGCTTTGACAGTGCAAATAGAAAAGGCTTTCACAGACGGAATAGGTAATGATGCACAGTGCCATTAAGGAGGCTGCGAGCGGATTTGGGGGCAGCCAGCGGCCCCGGCCCCGCCCGCTCGTTGCTCGTGCCTGTGTATTAAGGGAAGTGGAGCAAGATTGGAGAGACTCGACTTGTAAGCATATCTCTGACAGTTTACTTTTAATAACGTTGTTTGTATTGTGGGAATGAATAGAAAAAGAAGTCATCAGTGGCAGTTTTCATACTCTTAAATGCCCCAGATAGCTCAACTATGCAGGAAGCTTCACTTTGTAAGCTCACTAGCTGGGAGTTTCGTGTGTAAACCTGGGGGAAGAGTCCCCAGATAGTAGGACATTGAACAATGGAATAATCGGTGACCAACGGGGACCCAACAATTTGATACACCAGTTCTTCTAAAATACTAGGCCTGATAATGTTTTCTTGGTGGATTCGTAGCAAAATCTGAGCGCAGAAAATCCAGATGGACACTGCTGATTGTTTATGTTTTTTATAACAAATTATTCCCGTTGGTAATGTTGAGAATGGTAAATATGGGTCCTAGTCCCAGCTTGTCATGAGCTGTGTCACTACGTGCGGCATTCAGTGACCTCAGGGCTTCATGCTCATCTTTAAGATGCAAACGCTCACATCCATGCTGCTATCCCCGCGGAGCAAGTATGAGTGGAGTCGTGATTGTAATAGAGCCAGTGCTTTGAGAAACACTATGGAGAACACCAATGTTCACTCCTATTCATACGTGTTAATTAGTGGCACTAGAGATCGTGACGAATTAGCAGTGTGGAGCCTGAGTCAGTTCCTGGAGGAGGTTCAAGGGTTGGGGCAGCGTGAAGGATCTGTAACAGCAGGATGAGCTTCGGTTCTGAGAGTGGTGCTTACTGGAACGTGCCCAGCTACGTGTTACGTGTCCTCTTAGTATGGAACAAGGGTAAGGCATAGATCTGGTCCAGGAAAAGGTTCCAATACATTCAGGAAAGAGAGAGAGAGAGAGAGAGAGAGAGAGAGAGAGAAGGGGACAGAGAGAGAGAGTGAGAGAGAGAAGACGTACTTGCTTCTAAGTAAAAAATGCAAGACAGTTTATGACTTTAGTGCCCAATGACTGGTACTGGCAGTAGGTTTCCATTAGAGATCTCAGGAGAGACAACATAATCAACACAGGGTCATTATTCTATAGAGTTGGTCTTCAGATGGTTAGAGAGGGACTTGAAGAATTAAAGAGGGAAGGGCATGCTGGCCCGGGGCATTGAGTAGCCTATCAAAGACAGTGAAGAGGCTTGTTTGTCTGGATCAAAAATCCCTGCTACNGAGAGAGAGAGAGAGAAGGGGACAGAGAGAGAGAGAGAGAGAGAGAAGACGTACTTGCTTCTAAGTAAAAAATGCAAGACAGTTTATGACTTTAGTGACCAATGACTGGTACTGGCAGTAGGTTTCCATTAGAGATCTTAGGAGAGACAACATAATCAACACAGGGTCATTATTCTATAGAGTTGGTCTTCAGATGGTTAGAGAGGGACTTGAAGAATTAAAGAGGGAAGGGCATGCTGGCCCGGGGCATTGAGTAGCCTATCAAAGACAGTGAAGAGGCTTGTTTGTCTGGATCAAAAATCCCTGCTACGAATAACGCAGACAAGATTTACACACCACAGTGCATTAAAAAAAAAAGGCTGAACAGGTAGATCAGTGAAGGCACTGGAAGGTCTGGAACACCAAGCCTGGAAGTTTCGAAGTGATGTATCTACTCACAAGTACAAATGTGCCGCGTGTGCACACACAGACACACAGACATAATATACATTCTCTATTTTGAACAACGGACATCGCCTCAGAATGTGACTTAAAAAACCTTCCGCTTCCAGAGAGGTTCCCCGAGGGCTGAGCAGATTTTGGAAACTGCAGCCGTCATTAGCAAAATCTATCACAGCTAGCAGCTGCCTCGTGTGCTGTTACGAGGTTCGTGGCTTCTGCAGTAATCCTTTTCCGGATCGCTGTGGTCCCTATCACGGGTCTATCTGCTGCTGCCATTTGAAGTTCTGCTGCAGAATGTTGGAGGGTCTTCCCGTCTAAACTGTGGTGGACAGACAAGGGCCGCCGTAGTCTGCGCTGTCATTCGTCTCCACGCGTGTCTCACCCAGGGAGCAATCCCCACGTCAGCGCCGCAAGATTGGCTGCGTTACAGACTTGTGTTAATTCGCTCCTGCTAGTTAATGTTAACTAATGGCATGAGTGATTTTGATGAATTACTAAAGAGCCTGAATCAATTCCTGTAGCAGGTCCAAGTCTTGGAGCGGCAAAAAAAAAAAAAGAGAAAGAAAAAGATTGGCATGAATACCACTTTGGAAAAAGTTTGGGTTTTTGAAAGCGATGCTTGATCGAATGGTGTCTCATTCTGCCCACCAGTCTCCTGAAAGACATCCTGGCCTTATGGATTTAATTTTATGCATCTTGGTCAATCAGCACACTGTTAGACACAGTGCTGCCAAGGACAGAAAATTCAGCGATGGTTTTTAGCCATGTTGCCAATGAAAATCTTACATTGACTAAATCTAACTTTCTTTGTTGCGTCTCTGAACATGGCTGTGGGATATGGATTTAATAAAAGCTGACCTATTACGCAAGCCCCTGTTTCAGCCCATCGGTGATGAGGAATGCCCAGGCTGTGATGTCAATGGGGACACAGGAGGACAAATCTTCATTAAGTAGCTCGGAGGTCTTCATCGATGCAAACTGGGAAACCAGGGTTATTCAAAAGTTGCCAAGGCTGTGAGAACCGAAGCTTCATGAACATTGAAACCTGTGCTCCCTGCAGGTGTCTGTCATCCAAAATTATGTTTATATTGCATTAAGTTCAAATCTGCCCTGTGGTTTTATTTTTTTAAAGATTTTATTTATTTATCTTTAGAGGGGAAGGGAAGGAGAGAGGGAGAGAAATATCAATGTATGGTTGCCTCTCGTGTGTCCTCTGCTGGGAACTGGCCTGCAACCCAGGCATGTGCCCTGACTGGGACTCGAACCACAATACTCTGGTTTGCAGGCCGGCGCTCAATCCACTGAGCTACACCAGCCAGGGCTGCCCTGTGGTTTTAGAATTTGTGCTGCAGCTTTCTGATCAGAATGCCACCAAGGAGTCAAGGAGATGTCCTCAGAAATCACGCGTCATTGTCTCACTCTCATGCTTCATGGAAAGGCCTCTACAGACAGCTAAGTGAGTCTTTCACAAATGACTTAATGGATGAAATGCTTGGAGATCCAAGCACATAGGCCATGCTATAGGAGCATTTTCTACTATGATGGTTATTATCATTTATCACAAACTGTCTCAGTACAGTCATGTGTCTTAGGTTCAAGACTCTCCTGTATTTTGCAGATCTGCCTTAGAAGACTAATTCCTTCAAATATTTAAAACCTGGTAGATGGCCATTTCTTTAAACCCTGGGAGGTTTTCATCTGCAAAATTAACATGTATATTTAGGAAATAAATCTAAGTTTTAATAGAAAGAATATTTTTTTGTCCAAAATGAGAATGTCTCTATTTTGGGCAAAGAATGAACATACCTACTCCTTGATAGTAAACATCGACGGGAGGTTTGACCAAAGTCTTAAACTCTCTGCTCTTTGCATTCTGTCATATTTTCTTCTTGACTTCAGGTCCTTTTGTAGGCTGAGCATTACTTGATGAAACCATCTCTCAAGTTCCTATCTAATACACCTACCTGTATTAGATAGTAGGTGCCTAACATCTATTCTGCCTCTTTAAAAGCAAGGTGCCATACTTTTATTTTCCAGCCTCCCTCACAGATAGGGGAAGACAGTGGTACATAAGAGGAAGCTGATGAGCAGAGCTTTCAGAAAAGTCCTTTCATGGTTCCCACAGCTCTTTTACTCCTCCTCTATCCTTGCTCTCACCGAGAATGTGGGTGTGATGGCTGGAGCAACGGGGACCATCCTACAAGCATGAAGTGACTTTGAGAACGGGTACTAGCGAAGAAACAGCAGACATGATGAAAGGATTCTGGGAAGCTGAGGATACTGTGGAGCCTCGGGATGGTCCCTGGGCTGCTGGTTCCTGGACCTGGTTTTACATGACAGAGAACTAGGCCCCTGCACTGTCGTGGGCACCCTTACCTCACATCTTAATTTTTAAGGGCCTATACCAATTCCGAACTAACACCACGTACAGTCTTTTTGCCTATAGGAATGTTTCTGAATGATCTTTTTTCTTTAAAGGTGTTTGGCCCTGTCTGAGGATAGAAACTTCTTAAAAGCTAGGAAATGGGTGGATGCCTTTGTTCTCTTTCTTTGGCACTAACCCACATCACATACAACGATGAGGCTGTTGGTAAGTTACCTTTGTTGCTGGTGAGGCCATTTGGGGTCTTAAAGATGGGAGTTTCCTGATCAGAGACTGATTACATGTTGATATTGATGTACAGAAACATACATGTGTCAATGCTATTCTCAAATTTCTAACATTTGCCTTTTCACCTATATGTTTCTTTAAAACATTGCTTTTAACCAGAAAAGTAGCCTAACACATAGATTTTTGGGGGGAAACAGGGAAATTAGCTGGGAAAGAGAATATCAGGTTGCCACACTTGTTTTAAGGATTCACTTATTTTGAGAAATTAAACTCATCCATTCCCTTTGAATCTAAAGTTATACCTAAGCATTAAAGGGCGAGTCATCTCTCATAAGCTCTGAACACAGCCTTTGTTCAATTCACATATCAAACAATAGCAGTCAGAGGGATAAATATATAAAGATTTGGCTGCATGGACCACCATATGGAAGACTCCTGTCTGGTCAATCCCTTTCTTTGGCTGCTGGTTTAAGGACGTCTTCCCAGTAAGACAGAACATACCTAACCTACTGGAAAGTTTGTGAACAGCAGTTCAATAGCACAATTTTTAGGAACCAATTCTCCTCTGTTATAAATAGTAACTGCATTGGAATTTATCTACAGTTTACCAATAAACAAGTTTACCTTAAAATTGTTTCAGTTCTCTTTGTTCGGTTTTGAGTAGACTCAGAAATAAATACTGTTTCCCCTGAGAACATCTTTTTCTTCACAGGTTCCCCGATGAAGAGAGAAAACAAAGAAAAAGCTTTGAGGCAGATTAAAACGTCACTTTTTTATGGATAAGGTCTAGGATGGAGAATAGGTGTTTTACACCGAACCCCCGAATTAAACTGATGAGGGCACTGAATTTGGCAACTTGGTCCCTTCCCATACGGAGCCCTGGCTGGGTGTACTCAGAGCCAGCATGATCAGACCAGAGGCTGTGCTTTCTGAGAGCATTCAGCTCCGAAGTCCACAGTGGGGAAGAAGGATGGGGTCCCACAGGTCCAGTTCATTTCCCAAACTCCTCAGTCCAATCAGTCTTTCCATCTTCACTGAGGAGCAGGGAGTGGGGCTGGGAGACCAGAGAATAGGAACGTAGGGAAAGCATCTCTCCTTGTGGCAGACAGAGGGGCAGGGAATTAATAGCCCCTCCAAGCCCACCTCCCACACAACCCCCTCCCTTATTTCCAAACCAGCATTCTTCACATGGCTGACTTCAGTGCTTTCCACATACAGTTTCTAGTAATTTTGGGTTTCTACTCACTGATGGGATGACAAAGGTTGGTCGACAGTCTTCAGCGCTTTTTACCAACTAGTAACTGAAGATAGCTGGAAACATTTCCTGCAAGGTGTGAGTCATTCCCAAAGGAACAAGGAGGGGATTCATTGAGAGGCTTGTCTGAACCAACAGCAAGGAAACCCAAGCGCGCTGAAGCACAAACCGCACCGGGAGATGAAAACTGATGTCACTGGTGTGCCTGCGGCTAGTGGAGAAGGTGCCAAACTCCCTTTGCCAAGTCCAAGGGCTTCCCCGTCGCCGCTGCCCTAGAAGGAGCAGACAAGCCAGGAGGGTGGTGGTGGAGTCGGAGGCTAAGCTGGCCTCATGGGTCGAGACACGTTTCAGTATTGGGTCAAGCTCAACTGCTGCCCACTTGTCCAAATTCAACCCTGTCCACTGCAGTTCTCAAATTAGGAGTCGAGTATATCCACACTTACATTGAAACCTACTGTTGTAGATACACTGACTTTGCCATTCTCATGCCATTGAACTTTGAGAAGCAAGCACCCGACGCCTTTCCGTTCTTAAAAAAATTCACCAAGCTCTACTTTGAAATATACATAAGTTATGAAAAAGACCTTCACTTTATAGCCGTTTGGATTAAATCTACCTAACCCCCTTACTTCCCACACTTCTGGGCACTCACTCCATCACCGAGATGTCTCGGTGTACGGTTTTGGATCTTCTCTGAATCCCAGCCCCTCCACGGAAACTCTCCACTTGAAATCCCTTTTCTCAGAGTGGGGCACATCTTGGGCATCTGAGTATATTTGTAGAGCTAGTAGTTGTGGTAACGAGACTAAGTTTACATGTCTGTCCACATCAGCACCATGTACTCAAGATGGATTTCAGCTGCCAAAAAGGTCACTCCAAGCGGCCCGCACAAACCTGTCTTTATGCCCCTGTTTATTATGCTCCGTGTAGTAGATGTCTTAGGCACTGAAACAGCACAGCCGTATATCAACAGCTCTCTGGTGGTTCCGAATGGTCTAAACAAGAGCGAGGGTGCGCTGAACCTCCCATGTAAACTTTATACAACAGATTCAGCAGAACTGTAATTATTTACAAAATGATGGCATGAGAAATCTCTGGATTTATATCTTACGTTAAAGTAACTTAGATGGTGTCCACATAATTCTTGAAGTCGTGGTGGGTTTGCAATTTATTTTGTTTTATTTTGGTTGCGCTTGCTGCGGCTCTAAGGCTATTTTCATTGAAATTTCAAAGAAGAAAACAGGTAACACCGAACAGCTTTCTGCAACGTGCATGACCACGCAGCCCGGTGCGGTCATGGCACTGTGGCAACTTGAACTTACTCTTGCATGGACACACAGTGTTGTGCATTGGGTACAAACTGTTAAATCCAGTTTTGTTCATTTTGTTTTGTTGCTGGTTTTTATAATTAAAACAAAATCATTAAAAAATATAGCATTTCATAGAAAAGTCTAAATCAGGTGGAATTTAGAACTCTGTGTGACTTTTTCTTTTTTATTTTTTTTATGTCCGAAGCAGGGAACCTAAGCACAAAGCTCCCTTTGAGGTCAAGGGGACCCCCTGTTTGTCCTGGCATCGTGGGGGGAGATAAAGAAAAGGAAATGAAGTCTCTGAGAATGTGGAAAAGCCCGGTTTCAATGGTGATGATAGCCCCCACGTTAAATGATACAATGGCACCAAAATCTCACGTAGACTCAGAGCTGGGTGCACACCAATTTGTAAATTATGTTGCTAAGAAACTCATTAAAATAGTTTTGTCACGTATTCAAAACTCAGACCCGCTTCAAATTCGCCCTCCAAAGCGAGACCTAGCCGCACTGAGGACTTGAATGGGGTGGGAATCTCCCTCCACGATGGTGTATTTACAAAATCAATGTAAGTCAATGATCTCTTCTCTTCTCTTTTACTCCTGAGAAGTTAACATTTCTGCCCCGCCCCCCACCCCCAAAAAGAAAAAGATAATGTCATTTCCAGAACCCTTTGCTTATATGTACTGAAATTACTTCGGGTATGTTCTATGGAGATATTTCAGTGGGTGGTTACCCGTGAGAGCGCAAATAATCTGCTATGAAACACTATCTTACTACTGTCGACATCCTTTCCAAGCTCTAACTCAATATTGCTCAGAAGACTACAGTACAAAAGACAAGGTTATTATCATATGGTCTTCTTGAAGGAGAACTGAAAGAGGAGCAGTTAGTTAGTAAGTAACTAACTTACTCCAGGCAAGAAAAAGCAGAGGGGGAGAATGAGATCAGACCCCAGCGCAGCTCCGAGTTCCACACCCGGGCCCAGTGCAGGACGGCCCGCTGACCTGGGAGGGCGGAGGACAGAGTCCTGGCCATTACTCTCCCAGATCACGGCCACGGAACAAGTGAGACCACCTCTTCCAGAGAACACGCATTTCTCCAGACCTGGCAGGAGTCGTTATTCATCGTGCACCATGGGGAAGACGCCACCTACTACTGGGAAGGACGGTCACAAAATCAGGCCCGCGTCTAACCTCCTCACATGGCATTGTAAACATGAGACCAATCCATCCTGAAAAATCACAGAACTGAATTCCTTTTTAAAAAGTAAATTAGTTAATAATTTTTCTCTCCAGCAATGAGCTTTTCCCTGGGAAAACATGAAGGCCAAGCCAGGGCTGGAGATGAGGGGACAGAAATCTACAGAGCTGGGAAACTTGAGGTTTGGTTTGCCAAGAACAAATGCATTTTGAGAACGTTGCAGGTCTGTGCTTCATTTTCCAAATATAAAATGGCAATAATGGAGGAGCTCCATTGGAAAGACTAGGAAAAAAACTGTAGTCAAATAGGTGTTTATGTTTTTTAGACCCATTATTCTCAGAGTCTTTGATATTACCACATTTTATCATTCTGTAGTTGATTTTACACACACTATCGTGTCTTGTAAAGTTTTACTTGGTATACATTTATTTTGAACATTAAAGTGATACATAAAGGCACACAAACTCTCCTGTCTTTAGTTGGAGGCACTGAATTAAGAGACAATTTCACAGCACGTCCCAGTCAAGATGCCCCCCAATGTAGTCTAAACAGGTGTCAGGAAACCGGGTTGATCTTTGCTACTTGGCATAAACTTTATTTTATTGCCTTTTAAAAACGAAGTTCGTAAATAATGGAAAATGAAAATAGCTTTGTTTTATATTTATAGCAATAACACAAAGAAAATATGACCATCGGAATTAAACCCTTACAAAGATGTAAACCAGTGGTACCTCTGTTAGAAGCAATCATTGCCTTTCAGGTACAAGATACGCATTGAGCTGGGCAAGAGACTCAAAATCCAAAATCCGTTGAACCAACAAAAACCTCAGTGGAAACAGTATTACATTTTTTAGAAGCGAGGCTTCAGGAAGGAGGGGAAGCTCTCATTTGTCTAAAGAACTGTCAATTATCCAATCTAAGGAGGTGAACAAAGTTAGGACAACTAAAAAAAAACCCAAAGACATAGTCTCTTAAAGAGCATGAACTTGACTCCTTTCTGAACTCTATGGCCATTGTCCCCTCTGCTCCTCCCAGCAGGCACTGGGCTGGGGCTCACTGCACCAGACATGGTTCGGAAAGAGTGAAAAGCAGAGAGGGGAGGCTGCTGGTTTTTCTGGCTTTGCTGTCCCCAGACAAATCCATGAAGACTACTGCAGTAGCTTCAATATCAGGCAAGAGACACTTGCTCCCTCAAAGCCACGGTTGCCGTTCCTGTTGTCTCTCTGAGATTCACCTGGGGCCAGAGAGAAAGCGAACACTGGAGAAGAAATTAGATGGGTTTCAGAATCTGCTTCCTGGCAGCCGATACCAGCCACAGGGGGAGCAAGATGGAGAGGCTGAGGTAGAGGGAAAGGTGGGCCCCTTGGCAGAGGACCCCCCTGGGGCCCCTTCGCTGGGCGGAGTCACCTCCTGCCACTTCCACAGGAGCCCGGCGCACCCAGCACCGGTAGGTGAGAACCTCCGTGCCTCAGCGAGAAGCAAGCAGCAGCTTGACCGGGGCCCGCCCTCCTGGGACCCCTCAGTATGTTCCTTGGGCTGTTTGACTCTCCCCTGTGGACACACTCTCAGGATACTCCAAAGCCTACCTGGAAGGCCCAGGAACCCTGGGGGCCTTGCAGTAAAAATGAGGGAGGCCCTGTCCACGTGCACAGGGAGGCTCAACAACAACACATCGCGATGCCTTCCCCGGGGCGGAGGCACACCTGCTACAACCATTTTGGTTTTTGAGGATTTTAAAGGCATTTCATTGCACTTTTGGGTTTTTGTGTAAGTCAACCAAATAGCAGGCATGAACGCACAATGGAGAGATGTCTCAGCAAAGGCAGGGAGCGGGCTGAGATTCTCCATTCGCTTCCTCTGTTCAGTTCAGTCCAGAAATCGACTAAATTCTGAAGCCGATGGATGGAAATCTCCTCCCTCAGAACTTCCCTGAAAGATGAGACAGTTAAACGTTCTGGTTTCATCCCTGCCAACTACTTGCCATGGAAATGGAAGAAATCTGTCCAAACCCCAAAACAGGATTTGCTGAATGTCACTCAAATACCAACCATCCAGAAGTGACTCAGGGTTTAAGTTCAAATCTGGAACAGGCCTCAACAAATTTGACGGGGAAAAAGACCAAAATTTTAAATCCTGTGATACCGGGTTTCCACATCTGCATGTGACACTGAACAGACCCTACGCGTAGGGCCCCGCCTGCGCACAGTGCGCTGTTGTAACCTCACGCCCGCGAAGGGGCCAGGCTTGCAGGCTCCTTGGCTCCTCCGCGCAGTCTCACTCTAACCCCGCACATCCCGGTTCATCAGACCCAGTTGCTCAATTTGACTGTGCTCTACCGGTAAATATTTGTGTTTTCCTTCTCTGTGTTGTTCTGATTAACTGAGAGTACTCTGATTTGAAACGAGCATGCCAGAGAGAGTTTTTTGAAAGTCACATGCACTCATACAAATCTCAACCCCGTGACGACTGAGGTTATTCTCGCCAGCCTCCCCTCCCCCCCCCTCCCNCCCCCCCCCCCCCCCCCCCCCCCCGGCCTTGCCCTGCGCCCATGTTGGTCTGTTTAAAACTGGTGCTTCTTTGTTGTAAACAGTCTATGATATGGTGGACAACATAGTAGCAAACAGTATATAGAGTTAAAGGTTAATTTTTTTTTTTTTAGATTGGAACACGGGTGATTCTGACTTTCCACTGGGGAGTTAACACACACAGCCATCGGGGTGCAGAGTGCGCGATGCAAACATTTCTTTGCCAGCGTTTACTGAGATATTGTAAATTACTTAGCTCCAGCAGTATACTTTCTCGGCCTTAATCTTGAGCTGACCCCTGAGGGGCTATTTATTGCAGATACATACAACGTGTCATTAGAAGTGAAGTTAATGCAATAGGACACAAGTAGCTCACATTGTTTAAATGTGTTCCAGAAAGTGAGCCAGCGGAGTTCAGAAAATGCTATACATGCTCTTCTGCCTGAAAAGCAGCAAGAAATGAGTGAGGGAGAGGGTGGGGGCAAAAATATTAAACACTGCTCACTGTAGGTGGCCAATTAATACCCTGCACCCAAGCTGGAACAAATCCTTCCACTATATATGTAAAGCATATAATCTCTTATCTGCTTAGGCATTATCAAATATTTTAGCAAATCCTAGTAACTTCAAACACAGGTTTAATGGAATGCAGTGCTAAAACATGCAAAGTCAAGAATCAAGTTTTTTTTTTAAGAAGATAATCTGTTTGAGAAGGTTTCAGGAGAACTACTTTGAATGCCATTATAACCTCATCCCACGAGGAAAGATGCCTGATATGGCCAAACAACTTCACACACGTGTGCGAGCCTAGCACACAACTTTGCCTTCCCCAAATCTGGGTCATATGCCAGAAAGCCATTTTAATTTCTTAAAAGCTGGAAGGGCGCACAGCTACCAGTCCAGTTCTCAACGTCCAGTCACCAGCACCGTAGCAGTCTGGGAGGGAATTCCAAAAGATGGCCTATGCCATGGATGGCGTGATCCAGCTGGGACACGCGCCAGTATTGATTCAACACTGCGGTCTCTGTCTCGCCACTGCGTTAAAAGTAATACAATTCGTTGCACCACACGCATAAAAACGGAGTCCAACGTGCCATCATAGCTAATAATGAAATCCTGGCAAAACTTCAGTTTCTTCATTTGCACATTTACTTTAAAATGAACCCATTTCTCCTCCGGCTATATGGTCCTTTTCCCCTGGGTAACTGGGATATATTTTTGAGTGTCTTTTCATCTTTCCCATCTTCTGGGTTCTGCTCAAGCACTCAAGGGTGGTTTAGATACAAGACCAGAAAACAGGTGAAGTGGGAGAAATCTCCCTTGCAGAGGGAGGCAAGTGCAGCGTGAAGCCGGAGAGAAGCGCTGAGAAAGAGGAAGGGAAGACGCAGAACAAACCTGCGCGTGGAGGACAGATCCCCCTCGATATCTGAAAGCTGAGCCATGGACTGGACTTATAATGTAACATTTTACACCTTTCATGTAAACCAAAATACAGAGAGCCAAAAGACAGGGCCTAGCTAAAAGCAGGAAGAAAAAAAAGGGAGACAGAGCCATCCTTTTTTTTTTTTTTAAGAGACTGATTTCTGGGTAGGTTTTACACAGCTTAAGGAATCTAGTGCTTGTGAGTGATGCAAGATAACACTTTCTTGTAATTTTATATAGTAAGCAGAGATTTAGAATATTTACAGACCACCCCGAGTAAGAGCGTCACTGGATTCTAAGAGCAAGCTCATACCAGAACATTCATCTTTGGGGGGGAAAAAAGTATCCAATGGCCCTCAGGCCATATATGGCTGTAGGGGAAGGTATGCCTTTGACCTCCCAGTGCCTGCGGAATTGGAGCAGAAGCTCATTACAGCTGACTGAAGGACTTTTCTTTCTTTCATTTGTTATAATGACCAACTTTTGATCAGATCTGGCCTGGAACTGTAGTAAAACATAAAGGTTTCCCCCATTCTAATCTCTGACAAAAAGAGATCGTAGAGATACATGTATTGTTTCGGGGGACAGTCTGCTGAGGTGAGGGACTGTGATTCAGTGTGAAACAAAGTTTTCCAATCACTTGCGCACCAGCGAACTGTGCTGCCTTGGTATTTGGGGGCTGCTGGCTTGCTCGCTGCTCGTGAGCTGACACAGAAAGGAGTCTATGTACTGCATTTTAGACCATGTGCAGCCAGGCTGGTGTTAAGTTCCTTTTTCTGATTTATGGGTAGGTCTTGAAACAGTCAGAATTTTGCCTTATTAAAATTGATAGAGGAATGTTTCAGACTTTCAGTCAAGAAGAATTCCTTTCATTTTTATTCTGTACAATGTAATTGTAATGAATTACAGTATTCCACTATTTATATTCTCAACATACACTTTCACAGAAGTTCCCTGTCATTTCGCATTAGTTAACAGATGCTACAATGTCTGATCTTAAAGATTTCACGGCCCCTGTGTATTTTTCCCATTACTCGAGCAGCCAGGTTCCCCCATTGGTTATTTCCTCTATGGGAATAAAGGCATTTCTGCATAAGCATTAACTCTTTCCTAGTTCCACGTGCTGAAGCGTCATGCACAGTAAACAAAGCAAAGAACACACTTGGATGAAGACACGCTCATTCCTACTCACATACAAATTTAATGGCTATTCGGTTACTCAGTTAGCTTTTTATGAAACGTTAAGAGAATTAAAAAAAATAATTATTCACTGCAACTACTTTTCCATCAAGCAACGGTTTTCAGCAAAAGATGCCAGGCAACTTCTGCAGCATTATTTTCTACCAGGAGAGACCTATAACTCACTTAACGCTGTATGTTTACCTGCAGGTCATGATCTACCTGGAGTGCAGAGGCTGCTAAATATTTCGCTTTAGGATATGAGTTCAATTTGTTTTTAATGGAGTGAAATGCCCTTGGTTTCCTTCCTCCGTGGATTCCTGAAGAAGGCGATGTGTCTTCTGTCTAATGACAGTACTCGTCCAGAAAACACGGTTTTGTGCAAAAGTCTCCTTTTGACTAAGTTCTGTAACCATGGCAATTCACGAAGTCTGGTTTATTTTAACAGAATGCCAGGGAATTTTAGATTCGGTGGTAATTTACAGTGTGCAGGTATTTGTTACAATAAATGGGCACTTATTTTAAGAGTAGGCAATATGAAGTGCCACCTCGAATTCAGGAGATCGGTGTTTCCAAACCAAGATTTGCTCTATGGATTTCTTGACCGTGGTCCAAAAAAGTGGGTACCATTATATTCACATAATTAACCACATGGCTCAATTAAGATATTATTAAACTACACTTTTTAGTTTGTGCACAGTCATCCATTGGATAATTTAAGAAACAGCTGGCGTGGCTCTTGCACTGGGGTCACAGGGGTCCATAGGGATCACTTCTTGCCCCAAGGAGTTCTGGAGTTCTGGGGGCCCCGCTGAAAACACGCTTCACACAAAGACGGGTTCTGTCTTCACCCAGGGTCCCCACGAGCAAAATTACCAGTCTGGATTCGGAAAACAGGTGATGGGACATCCTGCCGAAGTGAATCGCTGCTACCCTCTCCCCCTGGGCTCTGCAGGGATGAGGGATGGCAGTGAAAACAAGTGTCAGAGGGAGATGGCGCTGAACTCAGGCCTCTGTACTCCCGGCTCTCACCCTGGAGGGCCCGCATTTTAGGGACTTAGGGGTTTCCGTGCAGAGGCACACAGGGGGCTCCTGTGATGCTTTCTGAGGGTGCGGAAAGGAAACAGAGTCTTCCCCTCCCATGTGGTGGTGAGCGCATCTGTAACCTTCTGTTACCGAAGAGCTTTCTGACTGGGGAAGATTTGTTTCCCGGAGTTGTTTCCAAAGAACCAGGCAGAGCAAACAAGACAATAATCCTGAGAATACTCACATTTTGACATTTTCGAGAACTCTTTGGATTGCCTATTTTGGGTTCCAGTTTCTAACCTCAAAAAGCTCACAGAGCAAGTTATGGCATATTCAAAATATTCAAAATATTCAAAATCAGAGACATTGAAACGATGTTGTTGAGGGTCTCGGGAGTGGATGTGGGAGGGAGGCCAGGAGAGACAACTCTGCCCCTGCCTGACCTCGGGACTGTGTTTTGGCTCTTGCATATATACCTTGAAGGTCATCATTAGATTTCACTTGGCAAAAGATTCTCCTCCTCAAGGAAAGAAAAAAGAAATTGCTAAAAAATATATATTCTAGATTAATGTGCTACCAGTGGATTGAGAGAAATCCAGAATAGATTAGCAATAGAATTGCTTTTAGCAATAGGATTCTTTTTTCCTCCAAATAAAAAATTAAAAAGAATAAGAATTTTCTTGGAATTTGAATAAAATTTCAGTATTCATTATGGAACTGTGAATCAGTTATTACCCCACAGAAAAGGATAAGAAATAAGTATGGTGGCAAGAATTTTATTCAAAAACAACTAAGAAGAAGTATGTTAATGTAAAAATAATTATTCTTTGGGTTATAAATAGTATAACACATTTTTATTGTGAAAAAATTTGGATTACAGAGGAGTATTTTTTTGAAATCCTCACCAGGGGACATGTTTATTGATTTTAGAGAGAGGAAGGGAGAGGGAGAGAAACTCCAGTGTGAGAGAGAAACATCAATCACTTGCCTCCTGTACCTGCCCAGCCCAGGACCAAACCTGCAACCTAGGCATGTGCCCTGGCCAGGGATCGAACCCGCTTCCCTTTCTTGGTTTATGGGCCAACACTCTAACCAACCAAGCCACACCAGCCAGGACCACAGAGAAGTATTTTCAAAGTGATATCAAATGATCTCTAGGCCCATTATTTGTTTGTCCATGGATGTGTGGCTGTAGGAATATAACTGATGATGAATATACCTTTTTGGCCTGTGTATTCAAATTAACATTGTCTTGTGCAGTTACTATGCTTTTAATTTTTACTTAAGGAGGAAATAAAAAAGACAGAATTGAAGCAAACTGTCATTGATCTAAAATTTTAGGAAGCGTGAAACTGGGACTTCAGCTCTTCACAAATTCCTTCACTTTTCCATTTGGACAATCCCAGGTAGCAGGTAGTATTTGGCTTGAAACCAATGTTTTCTGGGAGGCCCTAGGCCTCTGGAAATTCAATCCAGTCTTTTTTAGGGCTGTCATCCCCATTGGTTTACCCTCGATTTCCTAATTTCTTTTTCCATTATCTCATAAAGCAAATAGTTACAAAATAAATAAAAGGCTATTTCACTGTGAGAAGAAAAGCCAAATAACAAGTTAGAAAATAATTGACTTAATGAACTGCTAAGCCTAAATTAGACTTCTTGATATAAACTAAAATCAAATGCCCATGGCTTGTGATAGATTAATGACTATTGCACATATTAAGCAAAAGTTTATCTAGTCTGTTTATGAGCTAAAAAAAAGGCAAGATTTCCCAACCAGAGGCTAGAGAAAATGAGTTTGGGCGGGGGCGGGAGCGGGAGCTGGGGGGGGGGGGTGGGTGGAGCGGAATGGGTAGATTCATATAATGCTTAGTGTGAAGGTCTACTAGGATTTTCTCCAAATATATCTTAGATTAAGTACCACAGAATTGCTAGATCTATTTAAAGTTCACAGCTACTGCAGTTCACATTGGGATAAGAAACAATCTGTCTATTACAATGCAGGGCAAATTTAAAGAATTAAAAATAGCCCAGTGGAGTCCTGGCCAGTGTGGCCCAGTTGGTTAGAGAGTTGTTCTGTACACCCAACAGTTGCAGGTTCAATTCCTGCTCAGGGTACACACCTGGGTTACAGGTTTGACCCCAGGTCAGGGTACACGCGGGAGGCAGCCAGTGAATGGTCTCCTCTCACATCGATGTTTCTCCCTCTATATCTCTTCCTCTCTCTCTAAAAATCAATGGACATATCCTGGGTGAGGATTAAAAAATATAGCCTAGTGGTGATCGTAATCTACTAGGATAAAAATATTTCTTCTCCCACCCATGTGTCCATCAACAGACAAGTAGATAAAAAAGCTATGGTACGTATATACAATGGAATATTACTTGGTCACAGAAAAGAATGGAATCTTACCATTCACAATAGCATGGATGGACCTAGAGGATATTATGCCAAATGAAATAGTCAGAGAAGGACAAATACCATACGATTTCACATGTACAGGGAATCTAAAGAACAAAACAAACAAACAAACAAACAAAATAGACTCATAGATGCAGAGAACAGACTAACGGTTGCCAAGGCAGGGTAGATCGGGGGACTGAGCAGAAAGAGGTGAAGGGATTAAGAAGTACAGATTGGCAGTCACAGAACAGTCATGGGGATGTGACATACAGCAGGGAGAATATGTTGATGGTATCGTAGTAACTGTGTGTGGTGCCAGGCAGGAACTGGAAATATCAGGGGGACGCTTTGTAAAATGTCTGGTTGTCCAAACACTATATTGTACACCTGAAACCAACACAAAATAATGTTGAGTGTAAACTGCAATTGAAAAATAAAATAAAAAAAGATTTCTTCTCTAGCTCCTTTGAGCTAATGCTCATTTTCTCTGTCTCTCAGTAGCTTTTCCTGTAACTAGGTTACCCTCCATCCCGCCCCTGAAACCAAGTAGCAGGGTCTACTCTTAATTATCACATTACTTCAGTTCTAGCTTCATGTCTTCCCTAAGCGCCCCCAGTGCGGGGCTGCCTGGGCTCCCACTTACTCAGAAAGTGGTCTCCACTCCCATGACAACGCGTTCAAGCTGCCTTTGCGTGTGCCTCCCCCTCGGGACTTCCAATACCTGAGCAACACCATTTGCCCCAGCATCCAGGAAAATCCTGCTCATTGAGTAGGTGCTCCACGATATTTCTTAAGTAAGGGAATAAACACATGATACTAAATAAATAGAATGGAACAGACAAATGGGAAAGGAAATCTCACCTCACTGGGATGCTGCCGTTATTAACGACAGCATGCACTTTTGCCAGTTCTTTTCTGTGCAACAACCTAGGCTGTTACGCTTCACGTGGCCAGGCGAATTCCACTTGGTCAGCCGCAATCGCTAAAACCTCACCTGCTGTCAAACACACCATTCAGTCTCTGTGTGTTATACAAGAGAACTAAGGCCCTTGGCTTACTGCGTTTCTTTTGGCTAAATGATCGTTAAGGGTTAATGACCTAATGCCTTGCTTCAGACCAAAAACTATTTCTAATCGGTCATTAGTCTGCCTCTACATGGCCTGAAACTCCAGGATTATTGCTTAATTTAAGCACAAACTACTCTGCAGGCGGAACATGGCCTATCTCTGCCCTTCAAGCATAATGAACACAGATTTTTAGTGAACTTAATCACTTGTTTATGTATGAGTTCGTTCTCGGCAATAACAGAAGTTGTTTCCTTGGCTTTTGGAAAAATGCAAACATAGTATTCTAAGTCAAATTATATTGCTTATTCCTTTGTGATCAACATCATTATATTTGATTATTTTTTAAAGTTACAAACTGCATAAAATTTTATTTCAATATTCTGCAATGTTACTCTCTATTCACCTTTTCTCTCTCAGCATAAGTCTAATTAGTTGCTTGAAAAATATAATAGCAATTGTCTAATGACAGTGTGACTCATGCTTCTTCAGGCAATTTGATACTGTATGATTTCAGAAATACCTGACATCTCTTATATTAGTAAAAGTAAATACATCACGGATTTTCCCAAAGTTTTGCTTTACAGATATTTACGGTGGCACCGAACTTTGTTACACTGCTCCAGCCTACTTGATAATTTCCTGATTAGACCATTCCCGGCTTGGAGGAACCAAAGAAGAATGATGAAGCCTGCCAGAGGCCAATGGACTGTGTATTTCTGTCCAAAATTCTATGTTTTTCAATAGCTTGTGGGTCTTTTTTCTGATAAAATAAACAATTTAGACTAACAAGCCACTCATTGATCTTTGACCTTTTCAGCCACATCAAAAGCATCTTAAAAGCCAATTAGTGGAAATGTAGAGAAAAGGTCATTTTATTATAGCACTCGACATTGGCACCATAATATTTTACATAGATTCAAATGATCCCATGGCTTTCATTAGAGAAGCAGAAAGACTCAATCCCACAGCAGGTAAATATTTGGCATGCGCACATGACTGTTCTCCCTCCTACTGGAGGCCCTCATCCCGCCAGCACCGCCGACATACACAGCCTCCAGGAACTTCCCCCCCCCCCCCCCGCCCCACGATGGTCTCTTTTGATGGACAACAGGGATAACACTGATAAATGATGTCTACTGATAATCCCCAAGCCTTGTTTCAGCCACTGGATTTAATTGCTTTCTCCAAACAGCCCTCTCCCAGACCATTTCAGAAGCAGTGCGTACAGATTAAACACCGGCTTTTCCCCCTCCTCCCTTGTCTTCTCTGATAGTGTTGGCTTTGGGCAGGACAACACAGAGAAAAGGGAGAAAGTCAAGGACTTGGCTGGCTGCAGAACTGAAAATAAGCCCTCAGAAATATAAACAAGTATTTTATGAAAACGATTCTTCACTATATTTGCCATGCCATTTCTAAAAATCAGATGTTTCAAGAAACGTTCCTTCCTTCATTCATTTCTTTCTAACTTGACTTGAGGATTTCCAGTTTGCAAGGCCCTGGGCAAGATATACTTTGGAATATATAACAATAGAAAAGATATGGTTATTATTGCCTTTAGAAAATTACAGTCTACCAAATGATGTCACAATCCAGTGAACCCTTTGACACGCTGTGCTGGGGTGTAATGTCTTTCTGCCAGTTTAATAGAAAATGGTAGAAGTCATTTTGGTTTTGGTAGCCGACATTTTCCTGTGGGGCAGAGAACCAATTTACCTTATTTTAAAAAATGAGAGTATCTGATTTTTCTCCAAGAAAGACATTATCTTTATATGTATGGCAGAAAAGTAAACAAGTATACAAAAAACCCACCCTGGAGTAAAAGCTTAAATATATCCTAAAATGAAGCATAACACTCTAAAGCTATAATCTAAAAAATATGTGGAACTGGTAGAATAAGTCTCCAAGGTCACTTGTAACATGCAAGTATCAGGTATTGAAAACTGTACTAGACTTTGATTTCTGAGCAGGAATTTCCAGTCTTTTCCTGAATGCGCTTGCTTTAAAGTACAAGCAGACCACATTCATCAAAACCAGATGCTGATGTCTCTCTGCTCAGTTTCAGTTATCAATATCGAGTTTGAAAGATACAAAACATTTTCATAAAAAATGGACTATGCCTGCGGTCAGGTCGCATTCACCAGGGCTGACATGAACCAAGGTCCGTAATGCCTTTGAAACAAAACAAAAACAAAAACAAAAACAAAAACAAACCAAAAAGGTCATTGAGTCCATGTATTTCCTCCAATTTTTTTAAATTAAAAAATTATTGGCTCAAAAAAATTCACATACATGTGCAGCACTCACACACGCACATTTCTGCCAAGGACTGCGAAATATTGGGCCAGGAGAGGAGAGAAGCCAAACTTCCTGAGCTGGTTGCGTGTGCCTGCTGACCCTGAAGGCGCGGCCCTTCAAACTCTTGGTCAGCTCTGGCAGCCAGTGGGCCGTGTGATGCAGGTGTGCAGTCAGCTATGGTGGTGCCACTCCCACTGTCCCGAGTGGATGGGGCAAAGCACACATTACACCCTCACAGCTGGTACCACTGCGTTGGTAGAGACAGGACCGTATTGTACACTTATGTCTTTGAGAGAAGAATAAAGTCTTTGAGGCCCTTTGAGGTCCTTATTTGGGGATTCAAAATTCTAATGACATACCATTTTCTCTAGCTGCATTTGAAGCTCTCTAGACAGAAAACGGTACTTGAACAAGAATTAAATAAAAATAAAAATTTAATTTAAAAAATCTTCCCTTTTCTCTTAGAAGATAATACTGATGGCAATACAAAATTGTATACTTTTTAATCGCATTTGCATACTCGTTTTAGTTTATAAAATAAAATTTACTGTAGCTACAGAAATTGCAAGAGACAAGTAATTTTAAAACTTCTCGAATCCACATATTGGCATGGAATTTAATGCCAACTAGATGGTAATATTCTGGTATAATATATAACAGCAGGTAGCATAATTGAATATTACATCTGTATTAAGTGTGAGCACCAATATTAAACGTGATCTAAACATATTTGGAATTTTAAGCTTAGAAAGACAGTCAGGTGCTATGTTAGGCCGTAAATGAGTAATGAAACAATCAGCAACTCTGCCTTCATAGAGCTTTCAGCACACAAACTTATAGCACATACAGCTCGCCAACATACTCTAAACAAACACATAAACAAACAAGTAAATAATTAAGATGGTAATACGTGCAATGGAGACAATGAAGAGGGCATACTAGGACTCATTTAATTTTGTAAGTTAATTGCAAAGTGCCAACTTGACTGGGCTACAAGGTGCTTAGATATTTGGATAAACATTGCCCTGGGTGTGTCTGGGAGGGTGTCTCCGGATGAGATTAACATTTGAATTGGTAACTTTAAGGAATAAAGCAGGTTGCTCTCCCTGATACGGGTGGACCTCATTCAATCAGTTGAAGGCTGAATCTAAGAAACAGGCCGACTAAGAGAAAACCCCTCCTGCTTGAGAAGCTTTGAACTGAGACATCGGTTTCTTCCTGTCCCGACTCAGCCTGAAACATGACCTTTTCTGGGGTCTCGAGCCTGCCGACATTGGCACTGAAACCGCACTCTTGGCTCTCCTGGGCATCCAGCCTGCCGATGGCAGGTCTTGGGACTTGGCTGTCACCACGATCACATGAGCCAATTCTTTATAACAAATCTATCTCTCTATCCATAGGTATGAAAATAAATATTTATAAGTACACACATTTTATTAGTTCTGTTTTTCTGGGGAATTCTTGAGTACTACAGATGATGTGCTTTTCATCAAAAAACCTCATTGAAATGAAGATCTGAACTGTGATAGAGAAAGTAGGCTTGCACTCATGCCCCGGCCTTAGACGGCGAGAGAACTGGAACAATTGTTCACGGACACGAAGGCAACAGGAATACAGTACTGTAATCCCTGAGAGAAAGGACTAAAATAAGGTAAACCCTAGGCCGGCCCTGGTTTTCTGCCTGGAGGTGTGTTTGCATCAGTGGCTTAAACCGAGGGATCTCAAGCAGAACATGGGTGTGTTGCTGATTTGAGGAGATAAAGATAGAAGTTCAAAGAGCCTGAAGCAAAAGGTTTGGGGGAGCAGCGTATTGGAAGGTGGGAGAAATTAATGGTAGAATTCAGAAGTTCTCCCAAGGGGTCATCTTAAGCCTTTGGCTGAATATTAAGCCATATATACACAGTGTGAAAGTGGTCAGTCTGGGCAAAGAATAACCAGGGGTTTGTGAGCTGAATAATTCCCAGACATTATTCATGAGACATAAATGTACAAACACCCAAAGGGGAGAGTCTTCTTTAACACTTGAGAAATTCAGTAGAGAGCCCAGAAATGTCACGCTCAGGTGGGAAGCCTAAATGAGCGCTAGAGTAGCCATCATTAATCTTAGTAACACGTCTTTAAAAGGCCAAAATGATCTTAAAGTTAACTGAACTGCCTGTAGAACAAAAGCCGACGGTCTTTAAAAGAAGGCAAAAACCTCCATAGTCGCCAATGCAACATTGACAATGTCTAGAATCCAATAAAAAGACTTCTAGATGTAGGTGTGAGGAAAAAACACCAGGAAGATACGGTGCACATTTGAGAGAGAAGTTAGTGAGATGAAACAGTCTCAGAAATGACATAGTGGAATCGGCAGGGGAGTACTTTAAAAATGTAATATCTAAAATGAAAATTTAACTGCAGGGGATTAACAGCATACTAGACACTTAGAAGAAAACACCAGGGAGTTTGAACACTGACATTTAAGCACAAACCTAAACACTTGAAATGAAACTAATGGAGCCTCAGGAACTTGCAGGAAAATGTCAAGTAGTCTGGCATCTGTGTAAGTAACGGTAATCTTGAAAAGAAGGGTATGGGAGGAGAAGAGAAACATGTTTAGGGAGTAGCTGAAAATTGTCCAAATGAAAAGTATAAACCCACACTCAGTAAAAAATGCTCGGTAAACCCTATGCAGTATGAAGAGAGAGAGAACTACATCCAAGCATAAAATAATCACATTGCTGAAAACAAGCAATAAAGAGAAAAGCAGCTAGAAAAAAAAAAGACCGCAACCTGTACAAAGGAACAAAGATAAGAATGACGATGGGCATTTCGAATTAAACTGTGCAAGCCAGGAAACCTTCCAAGTGCCGAAAGAATGAGGAAAACGAGCCATTCTAGAAACATCTTTCTAAAATGCGAGCAAAATGAGGCAAACAAAAGCTACCCAACTTTGCGGCCAGCAGACCTGCTCTACAAGAAACAAATTAAAGAGAGTTCTTCAGGTAAAAGGAAAATGTTAACAGATACCAACTTCTGTCCACACCAAGGAATAAAAAGCACCAGAAATGGTAAATGTGAGATTAAATATTAAAGACTTTTTACCTTTCCTAAAATTTTGAAATCTACAATTGACTGGAAAAACAACTGCAAACGCAGCTAGAAAACAAGCAACAACATGAGGACAAGCATATACCTGTCAATAGTTACTTTAAATGTAAATGGACTAAATCCTCCAATCAAAAAGTCAGATGGCTGAATGGGGAAAAACACAGGACCTGTCGACTGCTGCCTGTACGAGGCACGCTCCAGACGGAAGGGCACACACGGAACGAAAGGATGAAAAAAAGATGCTCCATGTAGATGGAAACCAAAGAGAAGCTAAAGTGGCTATGCTTACACCAGACAAAACAGACTTTAAGACAAAGACTACAGTAAGAGACCAAGGGTGTTACCTAGTGATAAAGGATTCATGCAACAAGATGAAACATTCAGCGGGGTGAACTGCACTTTTGTTAGCAAAGCACTGATGCTTATAAACTATACTGTTGTTTTTAAGATTTTATTTATTTGTCTTTAGAGGGGAAGGGAAGAGAGAAGGAGAGAAATAGCGATGTGTGGTTGCCTCTCGTGAGTCCCCCGCTGGGAACCAGCCTGCAACCCGACTGGGAATCGAACCGCAATCGTGTGGTTCACGGGCCCGCACTCAATCCACTGAGCTACACCAGCCAGGGCTAAACTACACTGCTTTAAGGATCTCCCTATGAGAAACTCACTCTTCATCACTTATATTTTTATATACCAATTTAAGCAGAACAGCAAAGGACTGGGTATGCGGCCCATACACACCTAACCTAGATGTGCCCATGAAATGTCACACGTGTGAAACGCATCTGTCATTATTTTGCCAAAAGCATAAAATCAAGCACAGCAATGGCAAAGAAGGAGGCATGTGTAAGCAAACTGCTGCGGAAGGGTGGCAGGGCGCAGCAGGGTATCATGTAGAAGACGACTCTCTTTGCCGTGGGGGTCTTCGGAGAAGATGTCAAGGAAGGAGAGGGTATCGCCGGCATAGGGAGGAATGTTACCAAAGGCATAACACGAAGGAAACACTGTTTGGCGTGGATATCAGTATGGGCTGGGACACAGAGAGGTGAGGAGAGGTAGTAGCAACACACACATGGGAAACCAGAGAGGTTGGTGGAGGCTGGGTTCTAGGGAATTTGTAGCCACGTTAGGATGAATTTGGCCTTACTCCTGTAAATGACAGGGAAATGACTGAAGCGCTCTGAGCAGGTAAACAGTGAGAAATCATTCTCTATTTTAGAGAGAATGTTCTGAAAGTATTTTGGAGAGTAAATGAAGGCGTGCAGGTAAGTGAGACCCAGCTTCAAAAAATCTGTGGTAACAGGCAAGCAGGAGAAGGCAAGAGCCTCGGGCCACTACGGGACGGTGGTAGGGGAGGAAGCAGGGGATAACTATTGATCATTTGGACTTGGGGCTGTAGGGACGGAGCTGCTGATAGAAGAGAAGCAAGCCAAGGTGATGCAGCTTTTGGACCTGGGGCCTCCACTGAGTGGGGAGTTTTATTCAGCACAGTAAGAAATAGGCCAACAAGTTTCCAGTGACTTCAGAAGACTGATGAGGCTAGCAGACAGCCATTCTCGCTTACTGTTGAAATAGAACATGGAAGCGGTGGTTTTCTGGCATGTTCAAGGAGAGTGTTCCACAGGCATCTTGCTTTCCCGGTTCTGCCCCCTGGCTGAGCAACTGTCTCATACACGAATACATACATCACTGCTGAGGAGCCCGGCTCAGGTGAGGAGCTAGCAAACTCCTTTCTCTTGAAGATGAAAAAATATTGTCATTGTGAACTATAGTTCAGTGGACAGTCTACTCAAATGACTCAAAAATTCTTTTGCATTCTCATTATTTTGCGTCTAATTACCATGTGCTCTTAAACAATTCTCTGGACCTTACCTGTCTGTGAAAAAGCTGAACGCCACGGTTCCTGCATTTTTTCTGGCTCCTTTAACAACAAATGTACTGTGCTGGGCAATAAAAAGAGGCCTCACTATTGAATAAGGCCCAGAAGTGAGTGGGCATTAGAAAGTCCAGAGTGAGTATTTCATTTGTTCGTAAACATTACAGGGGTCTTTGTCAGGGGTCTTCTGCATGGATATCACATCCGTTCTCCAAGAATTTTGACAGTTCATACCTTTAGCCATTAGGAACTGTTACCTCCAGAGTGCCAAATACAAAGTTTATCAATAAGGTAGTCTAAAAACAGAAATCCAGTAATCGAGGGCACCTATTTACTCTTTGTTTTTCATAATATAAAAGCATCTTTTCCTGTCCTACATCTAATTTGGGGCCCGCCAGAGGGCTCAAAAACCCTACCTTACCTTGTGCAAAGGACCAGGAGAAACCCTGAGGATGGCTGTGAACACTTGGCAATGTTGTTCCTGACTTTTTAAAGGTTATCTTCACTGAAGCCACACGGGTGTAAAAGAAAGTATTGTAACTGTGCATTTTTTAAATGTCAATGCTCAGGGGAATGCCTTTGGCACAGCTGCTTCTACGACTGTGAGGATATCGTTTTCTTTCCCCTGTTCATAGAGTTGTATATACAAGAAAACCAGGACCTCATTTATGGTTTCGCTGCTTCTTCCCAGGGGACCTGCCAGTGTTCTCAATTTAAATCTAAGGCACAGTGCAATGGGTTGACTTTGGCTTAGCTATAAAGTCCCATATTCAGGAATACATAAGAAAAATGTTGCATTGCTTCTGATAGTCCACAAAGTATTCCATTTCAGTTGATAGCTGTGCTTTATTTAAAGACATTACATATTTTAAATTCTTATTATATTTGTTTATGAATGGAAACTGAAGAGTTTGTGGCAACATTAAACATACAGGAAATCTGTATAACTTGGAATTAGCCCTTTTTCATGCTATTTTACTCCAATTCGGTGTTCTTTTCCTGAGGATGAATTAGGTCTGCTCTAGGTATAAACTTCTGAACACTGAATCTAGTGATGAGTTTGTCAGTAACAAAATTCCAACTCACTTTTGTCCTCAACTGATGGTCTCTCTAGAAGGTGGTCAGGGACCATATTTCTGCAGGGGCTTGGCCTTCCACATACGCTGGCGGTTCTTGGCCTCCACTCAGATTCTGGCTGGTATGGAATTTGTTTTTCTTTGAAGGCTACTCCAAGACCTGAGTAGAATGATTTGTATCTGGGTCTGTTTTGCTTTTCAGGTGGTATCACACTCCCTTGCAGAGACTCTGCCAGGAATAACCTCTGTTGGGAGGAAAAGGGAAGGGGGGAGGGACAGAGGCACGGAAGAAACAGAGCAGATCAGACTGACTTCGTATTTCAGAGTTTCGAGAAAGAAAGCAGGACTTACTGTGGAATTCACTTAAATAAATATTCCATTGCCTAGATAATCATGCTCAAGTGTTCGGGGACAAGACGGGAAAGCTCCAGCTTGATGGTTATTCACAGATGGCCACCAGTGCGGTGTTAGCTCAGGGTGTGACCTGGATGCATAAAAAGAAGACCTTATTTAGGCTGCCCTGATAGGTACCTTGTGCCGGAAACATGCACAGGGCACAGTGGTCCTTTGGCTGTTGCTGTTTTAAGGGCTGCATTTAATCCAGCTATCACAAGCTAAAAAGGACAGTGACAGATGAGAACACGGCCGAAGAGGGCCACCAAGCAGCCCTAGCACAGAAGACAGGCTTTGTGAGGAAGAGTGACCAGCAACCTTTTCATCTCAGACCCTAGAAGGGTTGGACTGCATTTCTGAAAGTGCGCTTGGCTGACACCTGAGTCAGAATCACCGGAGGTGTTTTTTAAAGTAAAGCTTTCTTGGCTCCATCTACAACCTAGAGAGTCAGAATCTTGGGTGCCAGCTGCAAGAGGGATATGCTTCTTTAAGAAGCTTCCAGGTGACGTCTGTGAACACGAGCATTGGAAATCTTGCTGGAATCAGAAGCTGGGCTGTGCCGCAGGGTAGACAGACAGGGTTAGCCATGTGATCGTGGCCCAAGGATGGGAACCAAGACCACAGGCAGGCAGGTTCCACTGCAACTCACCCCTTGAAATCATGTGCACTTCTCCATCAGAAATGGGTTTTCTTCTCCTCTGCACCCTCATTTCTTAACAAAGTGCCTTCACTTCATGGGTACCCAGTCCAGACTTGTGAAACATTTGGATGAGTCATCATCTCATGTAGGATGGCTGTATATTCTGGTTTAATAGGGCAGTTCTTGGTTTATACCTTTTAAGCCAGTGTTTAGCTCTTGTCCTGGATTTCTCATTTAAAAAATAATATTGTTATTACGGGTTTCATTACTGATAAGAGAGGATGGGTCTAGCCTGCTTCACTTTGCACTCTCAGCACGTGTCACGGGCACCCCCACTGCCCATGAGGTGAGTGTGAGTGAGCAGAGGGCTTCCTTTTGTCACGTGGTGAACTCTGGAAGGTAGTATCAGTGGCCCTCCCTTGTCCCTGTTCTTTTCTACCTATAACAACTTAAGCCATAAGGGCTCAAAATTTTGTACAAAATTTCATTTAGAAATATCTTGAATTATGAGAAGAACCATTTGACCGAACTCCTACTGCTAATTGGATACGTTTCTATTCTAAATGAGAATAGAATTCAATTGAGAAGGCTGACAATATTAGAACATCTAAGTTTGGTGAAACATTTAGAGGGATTTTCAATAGAACTTATATATATCAAAGAAAAACACTCCGAGTGGAGGTAAAAACATAACACCTGTGAAAATATTTACACATTTCGATGAAGAAAAAAAATTAGAATTGAGAGTTCCCTTTAGTAGAATTTGCTCTGAACTTACCAAGTGCCTCAGCTTGTTCATGTATATATGGTTTTGAATTACAGAAATTATGGTATGTGGAGAAGTGTCAATTGATCATATGCATTCAAGTGCATTCACCTCAAAATATAATTGAAAAAGACTAAAAACAAATTCATTAAAAATTTTAAATATTAAGCCCTGGCTGGTGTGGCTCAGTGGATTGCGTGGTGGTCTGCGAATCAAAGTATGGCCAGTTCGATTCCCAGTCAGGGCACCTGCCTGGGTTGTGGGCCAGGTCCTGGTTGGTGACGCAGGAGAGGCCACCACTCACTGACGTTTCTCTTCCTCTCTTTCTCCCTCCCTTCCCCTCTAATAATAAATTAATAAAATCTTTTAAAAAATTTAAATATTAAGACTACCTTGAAAATAATACATTCCTCATAAAAATGCCAGGCACACAAAATGCCAGGGACACTTGCAGCTAAGAACCCACGTGGGAACACATACAAAGAAGAATGATTCAAACAACTAAAAAAGTAATCAGTACACTAACCATTTAAAATGTTGCTTTGATTTACATAGATTTTTTTTAAGAAAAACTTTTTCAAACTTATTTTTGAATACAACAACTTTGGGGGGCTCACCAATTTACTTAGACCTGTTTGTCAGTTAACACACACTTCACGAATTATACAATTTAAATAGGTTTAGTGCCTCCTTCCCCTTTCGAATGTATACAGTTTTGATGACGAACTGAGTGGTCACCCCACTTCTGATGATCAACGAGAGCTGGGTTGTATTGTCACAGAAGGCAGTAGGTGTCCTGCCCCAGGAAATCTCGAGAAGCAGGGCACTGTGAGCCTGATGAGGGAGGCTGAGGACTGCACCTCTGAATCAGGAGAGAAACTGGACCAGATCACTGGCTTTCCACTTCCCTGTCTTGTCTGCACCATCTCGGTTTCATTTCAGGTGAGTTTTGTGCTGAGGAGAGAAGCAAGATCACCTCTTACTCATTTTCATCCATCAAGCAAGAAAAACGAAGGACAGAAGGGGAAGGGAGGAGGAGAGTCTGAGTAAGGAAGAGGAAGCGAGGAGCTGGAAACCAATATAGCCGGTCGCCATGGCCTGTGAGGCGGAAGGGTCGCTTTCTTCTGGAACTACTCCTGGTTTTCATGGGTGAGCTCCATGACAGCCTGTTTTTATGTAATGACCCTTACACCAAGAAATGGGCCAGGGCCCAAGCACAATAATTTATAGGACAGTTAAGATACGCTGGCTTGGAGAAAGGCCCACTAGAAGTACTCGTCACCCAGGTCACTGCAACTGAATAGGCACCCCTGGTACTCTGCGGACGGGCAGAATCAGCTGGAGTCGGCAGGCCATACAGCTGGTGACTCCACGGAGTGAAGGAGGAGCTCTCTCGGTAGTCCTTAGAAAAACCACGCACCAGACTGTTTCAGCATCTCACCGGTCACGCGAGGGCTCCTGGGTGAGAAGTACTGAGCCCCACACGAGCATTCTACTCAGCTCCTGATGCTGCCGTAGCGATCACTGTGTAACAGGTAAAGGCGAGGCGTGTGGAGCTGGACCCTGAATCTACGCATGGCTCCATGCCTTACATCCTAGGTGACCCTGAGAAATTCTCTGCACATGTCTACGCCTGTGTATTCATTTGTAAAGTAGAGATACTATTTCATACTTCATACTGTTTGGGAAGGATTGAATAAAAGAATGTATGACCAGTGTTTACTGTCTGAAAACATTGAGTAGGCATTCATTCAATTGCAGCATTATTTATCATTAACATCATTATTATCATTGTTAATGGTTTTGTGACTAGATGATATTCTGGTTGTCCCCTCTTCCCTTAAGAACTTCAACACTATGATTACTGCTTGAACTAAATTAAATCAATGATTAAACTCCTACTACATGCAGAGTTCCAAGATTACTGGGATTGAGAGGTGAGGGAGACAAACTGCAAGACCGCATGTCTGGGTGGAGAAGCCAGGCCCTTTGCCTGTTCGGGGACAGTCTGCTCAGCAGTGACACAACTACACCTTTCCTGCTTGAGCCCTGACTGGTGTATGACTGAATTCAATTGATGGAGAGAGTTGTTTTATGTTCCCTGGGACGGTTCGCCGACGGACCACGTAAGACTCTTACTTTCAGGGACGATGTACGCACACACGCGTGTGTTTTCTCTCTATGGGCAAGGTAGACCTTCTGTGGATGAGAAAGACAAGGCAGCCTTGCCAGATCTGCCTCAGCTGGCAGTGTGGTGGCAACGGCCGTGCATGGTTTTAGGCGAATGGGACTTTGGCTTCCAGGCTTTGCTCTCCATCAACTATCTTTCCCACTCTGAGCTGCCTGCAGGTGACAAAGCAAGGCCTGTTGTGCCTCCACGGAGGACTTTTTTACAAGCTGCTCCCTTGCCTGTGAGCCCCCATCCTTCCCCCATGGCCCGCAGAGCACCACTTCTGTCAACTCAGCTGCCGTGTGATCTCCTCCGTGACACACCTGCCCTGGAGGAGGGTGGGCCGCCCTCTCCACTGGCCTCCCTGTACCCACTATCACTTCTGTGACTACACAGGAAACACTGTTTTTGCTCTTCATTGATACACATCTGTATCTTTTGGCTAATCATAAGTCCTCTAAAGACAGAAACTAATTTTCATTGATCTTGATCTCTGACATACAACCCAATACCTAGAACATAATTAGGAATGTAATAAAAACTCGCTGAAAGGGTCACTGAATGAATGCATGCATGAGTGAATGAATGAACTGGAGACTACAGTGCTACAGATACTTGGTATTAGTTACCGTCCCCTGAAACCTTTCATGCATTATCAACAAAGTCTCCTGGAGTGATGACTTCTAATGATTTCTATTTCACAGTCTTGATTCTCGTACCCTGGCTGAACTCTCAAAAGATCTTTCCCCTACCTACTTGTCCTAACCAAACTCTGAACATTCAACTACACATTTCAGAAACTAAAACCATCCCTCTCATTACCTGTGACAACTGCTGCCAGACCTTCTCACGCACCTGCAAACCATATAGATTTGTCATCACTTCAATTTCCCCAAAGCCCCAACTTTCTCTGACCATCATTTCCAAACCCGATAACAATTCTAATTCTCTTTTCCTTCCCCCAACCTCCCAAGAGTACCTGTCTTGACCCCATCTCTTCTCAGTTACTGATGACTATACTCCCAACCTTATACCTCCTCCTAGACTTTTCATTAATCTACTTTTCCCTTCAGGATCTTTCAGAGCTTTGTTCGAGCATGTTGGCTTTTGCTTTTCACCAAAACTCATCCCTGAATCCCATCTGGCCTATCATTCACCACCCTATACTCGTTCTTTTGATATAAATCTCTTATCCCTGTCCTCCTCCCCCAGTTCTCTTCAGGCCACGAGTAGACAGACACTCATAGGTCTTCCTTATCTTCACAAAGTTATCGCTGGATTCCATGCACTTATCTCAAGAGTTTCCCACTGTTCATCATATCTTGACTCCTGAGGCAGTTCCTTAATCCCTCCCAATCAGAGAGTTCATTGATGTAGGCCCAAGAAATGCATCAAGTTAGTTTTGGAGTCAAGTCCAAGGTCCACTAATCCTCTGTAGACATTGATGATTGGTCCTGCCCATTCTTCTTTCTTTAGTAGGTAAGTGGTTAATCCTGGCCATTTTTCTATACTTTGTGTTTGTTCACTTTCTGTCTTTAGTTTTTAAAAATATTTTTAAAAGATTTATTTATTTACTTATTTTTAGACAGAGAGGAAGGGAGTGAGAAAGAGAGGGAGAGAAACTCAATGTGTGGTTGCCTCTCATGTGCCCTCTGCTGGGGACCTTGCCCACAACCCAGGCATGTGCCCTGACTGGGAATCAAACCGACGACCCTTTGGTTCACAGGCCAGCACTCAATCCACTGAGCCACATGGGCTTCGTTTCTAATTTAAATGATTTAGCACATTTACAGTTCCATTATATCCAAATAACATTCATAACCCATACTATAAGCATTGGGAACTATTCAATTTGAGATAAATGGTATGAAGCACCTAGTGCAATGCGTGGCATATTACGGGTCTGAACTACCAGTTCTCTATGTCTACCATTTCTCTTAGTCCACAGCAACACCATGAATCTTTCATTTCACAGGCAGACTGTGTAGAGAGAGATTGATTAAAGTTCCCTCGCTCCCATGGCTAACCAGTGAGTACATCAGAACCGGGACCCAGGCTCCCCATCTCCAAGCAGAGGGCAGCGTTCTGCCCTTTCTCTTCCCTGCTTCTGAACTACACTTTACACCATGAAATTTCATGTCCTGCCACCACAAAGGGACTTTCAGTTTTAGTAGTTATCTGGAACACAGACATTATTAGCCATAGAGTAAGACTGACAGGTATGGCCCAGTTTGTTAAATTTTATTTTTCAATGACAGTTCACATTCAATATTATGTTGTATTAGTTTCAGGTGTAGAGCATAGTGGTGAGACAGTCATCTAGTTTACAAAGTGTTGCCCCCATGAAAGTGATCTTCCTCTAGTCCGTAAAGTTAGCGCCCATACCACAGACTCCGAAGCTTCCCTTCAGGAGGCACAGCTCTGTTCTTTCACTTGTTAGTAGTAGGAAAAAAAAAAAACACATTAAAGGGAACATCCTTCAATGCCCAGCTATAAGGAATTAGTTAAACACATGATAAAAACTCTACTTAATGTGATACTGTCCATCCTAAACAATATTAATGTGCCTTTGTGTTTGTTAATGTGAAGAGCAATTCATAATATATCATTAATTGAAAGTGACAGGTTCAAAACAATACATATAGTTTTATACCATTTAAAGAGGTCTTACGCATTCAGGCACACAGGTACTTGCACATGACCACGTGTATCACTACTATGTTCACTGTGGCTGGACAGTGAGGATGTTTCTTCTAATTTTTTTCTATTAGGAACAAGCTAAAGGGGACTTCCGCCAAGATGGAGGCATAGGTGGAAACACTGTGCCTTCTCCCACAACCAAGTTTGAATACAACAAAGGTTTGGAGAACAAGGACACACCCAAAGACCAGAAAACTGAATTATATGGAAGTCTGACAACTACGAACCATTCAACAGGGATGGTAAGAGGGGCGGAGCCAGCAGCGAGCAGGGTCGGGCAGGACAGATCCGACCTAGGCGCACAGGCAGCCCAGAACCAGTCGGGGTGTGGGGCAGACTGACCAAGGTTGCACATTCACGCACAGTGAGACGGACCACGCAGGCCCCAGGGGGCGAACCCAGTGGTGGAGGGCTGACGGCTGTGGCACACCTCGTGCAGTGGAACGAAACGCATGGGCCTGGTGACAGTGGTGGCTGTGGCGCCGGTGGGGGCCGAGGCGGCAGGCGGCAGATGGGAAGCCACTGTCCCTCTTTGACCCCGCCCCCACATACAACGTCACAACCCAGTGACTGAGTTGCCTTGCTCTAGTGAACACTTTAGGGCTCCAATCCTGCTACTTAACAGGCACGAACAGCCCAAAAGATGGCGCAAAAAGAACTCAAAGTCCAAGATCCAATAACTCTAAGCGACCAACAGATTGCCAGCCTCTCAGAAGCCCAATTTAAGACACTATTTATCAGGATGCTCACAGAACTGGTTGATTATAGTCACAAATTAGAGAAACATATGAAGGCTAAACTAATTGAAATGAAGGGAGATGTCCAGGAAATCAATAGCGATGGAAAGGAAACTGGGACTCAAATCAATGGAATGGACTAGAAGGAAGAACGAAACATCCGACCAGAAAGGAATGAAGAAATGAGAATTCAAAAAAATGAGGAGAGGCTTAGGAACCTCCAGGACATCTTGAAACGTTCCAACATCCGGATTATAGGGGTACCAGAAGGGGGAAAGAAACAGCCACGAGTGGAAAACTTATTTGAACAAATAATAAAGGAGAACTTCCCCAGTCTGGCAAAGGAAATAGACTTCCAGGAAATCCAGGAAGCTCAGAGAGTGCCAAAGAAGTTGGACCCAAGAAGGAACACACCAAGGCACATCATAATTACATTAGCCAAGACTAAAATGAAGGAGAGAATCCTAGAAGCAGCAAGGGATAAGGGGACAGTCACCTACAAAGGAGTACCCATCAGACTGTCAGCGGATTTCTCAAAAGAGACCTTACAGGCAAGAAGGGGCTGGAAAGAAGTATTCCAAGTCATGAAATCCAAAGACCTACAGCCAAGATTGCTTTATCCAGCAAAACTTTCATTTAGAATGGAAGGACAGATAAAGTGCTTCTCAGATAAGGTCAAGTTCAAGGAGTTCATCATCACCAAGCCCTTATTATATGAAATGCTAAAGGGACTTATATAAGAAAAAGAAGATGAAAAATATTAACAGTGAAAGAACAGCAAACTCACAGTTATTAACCACCACACCTAAAACAAAAGCAAACCAAGAGGACAGCTAGATCAGGAGTGGAACCATAGAAATGAAGAACACATGGAGGGTTAGAAACAGGGGGGTGGGAGGAGGAGAAGGGGGGAGAAGGCACAGAAAATAGCATAGAGGGTAGGTAGAAAATAGATAGGGGGGAGGGCGAGAATAGTGGGGGAAATATAGAATCTAAAGAACTTGAGACACGTGGTTATAAACTAAGGGGGTGAGAATGGTGGGGGAGGGAGTGTGCGGGTGGAGGGGAATGAAGGGGGGGAATAGAACAACTGTAATGGTAAAATCAATAAAATATATTTAAAAAAATATAAGCTAAAGATCACAGACTTGATTTTCCAAAGAAAAGCTTTAACACACATGGAGGTTACACATTAAAATTTTAACTAACAGTTGATATCTTAGTGTCATAGAATTATAATTGAGTTTTTGAAAATTTTAATTTATATTACATGCGTTCTCAAAAAAATAAATGTATATTATTTACGTAATAAAAAACAATGAAAAGGACAAAAACAATCAAAGCCCATATTCACTGCACCACCTCACATACCGTTTGGGGTCAGAACAGCCAGCACGTGTAAATTCCTCGTGTGCGGATCATGGGCCAACATGCGAATACAGCACCTCCCCCTTCTACATGCATGGGGAGGACTTACACTGCCACTGCTCATCAGTTTATCAGTCACAGTTGTGTTTGTGTTTACACAAACTCTGAGCACGACCGACAGTTTGAATGCCACCCCCTGCCACCACCGGCGGAGCCCATGCACAAGTATTGATGTAGCCTGGATTCCTGGAAAAAGTGTATACAGATTCAAACAAGCTTGGAAAATCCAGAGTCTTTTATTAGTGACCCCTAGTGACCTACAATCAAGGCTAAACATCTTGGCTAAACAATTATCTTTGAGAATTGAAATGTAAACAGAAAGAAAACTCGCTGTTTGCCCTTGCCCTGGTGGCTGTTCCTCTCTGGCAGTGACACACCCATGTATATCCTATCAATATTTAAAAATTCCTGTTACATTTTTAGAAGTTATTACTTTCTCACTTAAAAAGCAAAGTGAATATAATTATATATCAGTGTCCCCAAATAAATTGCCTTTTCCCCAAACAAAAGCCGCTATGAAATTATATAGGGAACAGCAGACTTTGTTCCCACCACCAGGCATATAAATTGCCTCCTGAACGTGATTTATGACTTGGCTCCCTCCCCTCTTGTTTCTAAACCGGTTTGCCTCTCAAACATCATCCCATGAAAAGCTTCGCAAAACTTGGGTATGCTCCTCTGCATGTCAGTCCTCAGAATCACGCCCCGAGAGCTGTTTAATGTTGCAAGTTCTGGTGCTGATTAGAAGTTCTAGTAACAAACTTTAAAATGGGTGGAGGTATATGTGTGTGTGTGTTTAGAAGAAGGGGTTTCACCAAGAACCCATTTCTGCCTTTGCCCTGAGCCCTAAGGAATGAAGATGAGTACAAACCCTGAAGAAACGAGGCTGGTGCCCTTTATAAGCCCCAAGATGCTAGATCAAAGTCGGTGAGGACACCACGTGTGAACAATAAGAACACTGTTGCCTCGTCTATTTTGCTTTCCATAGCCATTAATTTTGGATCAGTTGCCTCTAGATCTCACTACACTTGTCATGAATAAGGACCCATGAGGAACTTCCCTTTCAGAGTCAGATGTTTTAGCCACACAAACTACTTACAGAGATATAACTAAAATAAATTTCTTTCACTTTATTTCTGTATAACCATAAACCTGAGCAAAGACAGAGACAGCACTGCCAGAGGCAAATATCACTTCCCGCTGATGGTATATTAAAAGAATATCAACTCATTCTTCTCCTGCCTCATAACTCCTGTTGCCTAATTTCTAAAGAAATGACACTGTTTTTTAAAAGTATAAATGTCCTTACGTGGCACTCATAATAGATGGAGAGAAAAGCACAATAAAAGAGGAAACAGTAAACGACTATATTAAACTCCAGCCCTTTACTTGGCCATCTGTCTTCAATTTCAGGCATGTTGTTCTTGAGTGGTGTCCCATTGTAACCAAATATAACAGGATAGGCAAGTTAATGAACTACGACACAGCCCATCACAAATGTGATGCATCACCAAAGCAAAGCCACCCAAGATGCAAAGCAGCTACTGTTTTTCTGCGAAGCTCCTAGCGTTTAGTTCAGTGCCCTGGGAAACAGTAGCTCATTTATCTCTGTGTTTGTTGTAAAATCTCAGACGGCTGTCCTGTCCCTTTTCTCCCTTCCTGGTGTTGACCTCCAAAGAAAAATGAAAGAGGTGGAGAAGCCACAGAGAGATGTAGGTAAAGAAGAAAGAGGTAAGATGTGGATTCATCTGAGGAAAAAAAAATACATGTTCATCATTTTCATCACCAGTTAGGATTCCTCAGCAAATTACAAAATCAGCTTTGCCAACACAAAGGCAGTTGCTCGCCAATCCCATTATTGCCTGACTGCCCTTGAATATTCCTCTCCTGAGATCAAACCCCTTCTTTAGAAAACATCTACTTGGCTTACATTCTTCAAATATATTTAAAATATTTGCACAGCATTAGGTTGAAAAGCACTGGATTTAATTCTTACTTATGAAACAATATTTAAAATGATATTCAAAACACAATACATGGTGTTAGAAATTAGGAGACTTAAGAGATTACATTGGAGGAGACTGAGTGTCCCTTAATCCACTTTTATTTTTGTAAACAGTAGATTGAGTGATTTTGACTTAACAGAATAGTTGATTATAAAGCTCTTTAATGTAAGCCATTAAGGATCTCTTCCTGAACTGATTTCCTTCTCTAACTGGTTTAATTTTTCCATCTATTCCACTTTAACTGTTCAAGTGAAAAATTGTCCTATTTGTCGAGCTTTTAGGACAGCGAGTTGATTCCTCGTTGACAGGTGCTGAAAAGTAGCAAGTTCCATTTCATGTTGGAATTCTGTTTTCTGTAGGGTATCATTTCTTTGCAGAGCGTGGGAGAAAGCATGTCGAGATTCTCACCCGGGCATGCATATATTGTACACTTCCTGCCCCTTGAGTGTGAAGAAGACTTTGAATGTGGCAGGTTCCAGCTCCCATAGTTAGGCTACTTTACATAGCAAAGGTAAAAAGATTTTGCCAATGTAATTAAGATCCCAAATCAGGTGACGATCAGTGAACAAAGGGAGATCCTGGGCCAGCCAGACCTAACCACGTGAGTCCTGAAAAGAGATTGGTCCTTTACTTAAAGAGACTCCGAGTCCAAAGGTTTCTCCTGCTTGTTCTACAGGAGCAAACGGTCGCGCCACTGACAGGCCACGCACAGGAATGGCAGATGGCCGCTGGGGCTGACAGGCACCCCCCCTCCCCCCTTTTAACCACCTGCAGGAACACAGGGACCCTAGTCCAACTGCTCCAGGGAATAAAAGCCTCCCACAGTCTGAATGAGCCTGGAGGTGGGCGCTGAGCCCCCGANCCTAACCACGTGAGTCCTGAAAAGAGATTGGTCCTTTACTTAAAGAGACTCCGAGTCCAAAGGTTTCTCCTGCTTGTTCTACAGGAGCAAACGGTCGTGCCACTGACAGGCCAGGCACAGGAATGGCAGATGGCTGCTGGGGCTGACAGGCACCCCCCCCCCCCCCTTTTAACCACCTGCAGGAACACAGGGACCCTAGTCCAACTGCTCCAGGGAATAAAAGCCTCCCACAGTCTGAATGAGCCTGGAGGTGGGCGCTGAGCCCCCGGTGAAAGCACGACCCTGGATGGCACCTTCATTTCAGCCTGGTGGGACCCTGAGCGGAGGACCCGGCTCACCTGTGCCTAGACTGCTAACCTATGGAGACTATGAGAGAATAAATTTGCATGGTTTTCAGCGATGACATCTACGGCCATTTGTTATATAGCAGGAGACAACTAATACACACGGCATATGACTCCACTTAGAGGCACTGTCAAGTGTGTGATGACTAACTTCCCACCAATCCTCAGCCGTACACGCGTTTCCCGAACTGTCGCTATGCAGTGCTGCTCATGATTCACGACTGCAAAGACAAACTTCCTCGATCGTTGGAATGCCCCAGCTAACTTCCAGATGTGCCCTCGCCTCCGACTGCACAGATGAGAAAACTGAGGTTCAAAATAATTGAGTAGTTGGAGGCGTCACCACTAATAAACAGGAAAAATAATTGAGATCTAGTCCAGAGTCCTTTCCACAAGGACAGAAAAAACTAGATTAAAATTTGCTTCCGGTTTAATTAGAGTGGAATTAACGCCTCCCACTTCTGCGTTACCTTAGCGCCGCTATACGTTTGCATTTCCTGTAACACCCAATACAATCATATACAGCTCCACGGAGGCCTTTGCCCCAGAATATCATATCAGCAGTGTACCTTCTAACTGATAAGTATTTAATGAATATTTTGTGAACTGATGAATGACTTTAATGAGACAAAATTAGAAATATTAATATGTCTACAAATTTTAATGGGGTAAAGGTGTGGGGCCGGCAATTAAGAAAGCAGAGGGTTTTAAAATCAAATGCCTAAGGAAAAAAAATTAAGTTTCTAAGAAAATACTTGCAACATATATTGTGATGTACCTACACCAAATCACAAAATAAAACACAGCACTAATGATATAAAACAAAGCATTCATGAAAGAGAACCAATGACAGGGCTACAAAGCTTAGATTTCACCTAAAACTCTGGCGATGGAATTATCTATCACTTTTTCCCTTCCATAGCATGCCCATTGTAAAGACCAATGTGGAAGAAAATGCCTTCTCCAACTGGAGGTGACTTTAACATCTCTTCCAAGGGAACTTCAACAGTATCTTAGGTTGGAAGCACCTAGAACCCCAGACTAACCTCCGAAATACTTGGCTCTTACTTGAATAATGGATGCTTTTTGACTGAACTGTACAGTTTCCTAAAGGCTCTCATTATGTAATTGTGACAATAATCAGGAAATGAGGTTCCTTGAAGGAAATGACTATGCTTCCGATTCTGTATCCTCTGAGTGTAGAATAATGTATCTGTGTCAAATGGGGGCAAATGATGTATTTTGCTCTCTCTATGACTCTCCAGGTACCCAAAGCTCTGAACCACGTACGTTGCACAGGACAGTTCCTAAACAATTCGGGCGTGCTGGGGGCAACGTCCGCCAGGACAACGGAGCCAATGGGTCATGGCCACATGGATCAGATACATTCAAAGGGTAGATGTTTCCTGGTGCAAAATTTAAAGGGTTTGTGTATTTCTTCAGTATGCTCTCCTATTGAATAAGCGATGCAAAACAACATATAATTCTTGGAGCTTTTTTCCTTCTGTCCCACAAAACTTTTTTGCATGAAGGAAACATGCTGACATTCACAGTTGATTTATTCTTCATTTCAGAAAAACATGACCAACAAGAATAGTATCAAAGTATGAATACAGTAATTGAAGGAACAAAATAAAGAAAAGGACCGAATGTCATCCAAAAGAAACTCCCCTAATGTCATTTACTCCGGTTTTGGAATTCAGTGTAGGTGAGCCTGCAAGCTAAGGTCCCGAAGTGGACTAAAGGGAGTCCCCCCAGGCCTGAGGTCCACAGAGGGCAGCAGTCCAGAAACGAGTGCAAAAAAACAGCGTACACATCACCAGAGACACGTGTGCCCGGACTGTGAGCTTCGTTAGCTCTTGTTGGGTGTCTAGACGCCTTGGAAGGGACAGTTACTCATTGACGTCATGTGGATGCTCTTTGTCCTCAAAGCACTCACTGTCCAGTGTGGGGTCAGCTAACCCCAAGGTGGTAATCTTAGTGCAATAGATACCGTCAATATATCAATATATTGTACCCCTTACACTTAGACAATGTTTTATATCAATTATATTTCAATGTTTAAAAGAGCGTATTAGTGGCCTGAAAGAGTTAATACTAACTCCAAACATGTCTAAATGATCACTATGGTGTAACTGATGCCTGGCAAGGGTCTGGCGAATCTGTCAAAAGCTTCAAAACAGGGTTGCCAGGTAAATTACAGGAGGCCCAGACTTAAATGTTAGGTAAGTAAGAAACAACTTTTAGTGTTAGTACACCCCAAATATTGCATGTATGTCCTTATGTTAAAAATTATTCATCATGTATCTGAAATTCAGTTTCAGCTGGGCACCCTGAGTGTTCATTGGTCAGCTCTGACAATCCTACAGAAGACAGCAGGATGGAAGTTCTCTGAGCTACCTAGAGGGCGCATTTTATTTTCTGGGTCACAAGCTTCAATGGTACCTAAAAAGGAAGGAACAGCGAGGAAACAGTCATTTCCTGATTGGTTTCTCTATTGTTCTATGCACAGCACCTGGTCAGAAGTTAAACTCCAGTAATAACTATCCTCACAGGTGCAGCCAAAATAGTAGAGAGGCAGAGAATGGATACTTCAAATCCCTAGCTTTTAGTCACATTTAATCAAACCATTTTTATGGAATTTATTGGGGTGACATTGGTTAATACAATTATATAGGTTCAAGGTGTACAGTTCTATACTATATCATCTGTATATCATATTGTGTGTTCACCACCCAAAGTCAAGTCTCTTTCTATCACTGCTTACCTCCGCTTCACCCTCTTCCGCCTCCCCCTCCCCCTATTTCCCTCTGGGAATGACCGTACTGTTGCCAGTTTATGAGTAATCAAACCACTCTTAAGGAGATGTCAAGGATGCGTTTCTGAAGCACTTAGTAGCAGCTGATACTGTTACGTGCATGTAAATAAAAGACCAGTGTACAGGCTCCTGGGCTGAGGTGTTTGCACTCATGTTGAGGAAACAGTAAACATACATGGGACTCAGTTGGAAAGTGATGAAGACCTGAAACTTATTTGGCACTCAGGTGTGTGCCCCACAGACTCCCCCATTCATTCATACATCAGTGAGAGCCCCGGTCAGGCCCCGCTCTGGTGTGGATGAGATAACGGAACAAATCAGAGTCCCTTTTCTTACAGATCCTCCACACTAGTTGAGAGTAGATAGATAATAAACAGATGAATTCATATGGAAATGTCTGGTAGTAACAGTTTCTAGGATGACTATTCAAAAGGGAGGTAGGGAGTGAATTTAGGTTTGGGCAGGAAAGGCTGTCTCTAGGATGTCCTGACATCTCTAATGTCAGGACACAGCTTATAGGAAAACCGAGGACAAGCAGCATTCTGGCAGAGGGCAGAGTCAGAGTGAAGAGGCCAAGGCAGAAGGGGCCAAGGCAGGAACAAGCTGCCTCTGACAGAGGGTCAAGATAGAAGCTTGGATGGGGAGGATTTTGTTCTAAGTGTCATGGAGGAAACACTGAAAGGTTTTAAGCAAGAGGGTGACAGGATCTGAAATAAGTTTTAAAAGAAATCACCTGGCTGCTGCGAAGACACAGAATTGTACGCCCAGTGACCAAGTAAGAGCGAACATGGAAGCAGTGATGGAGAGAGACTGTGACCCTGAGAGTGGTTGGTGCTGGCGGTGGGTCTCAAGTTAGAATGAAGACAGAGAGAGAGGTCAGGTTTAAGATATCTTTTGGAAGCCAAGTTGATAGTGCTTGCTGGTGGAAAGGTAGGCGTCAAGGGCATTTGCCAGGCTTCTGGCTTAAGCACCTGGATGGATGAGCGTTCCCTTTACTGGAAAGGAAAATCAGACAATCAAAAGTTGTAATATGGGACTTCCTCAGTTTGAGATGCCCTTGAGTCCATCAAGTCGATATGTTAAATAGGAGAAAGAGATTAAATATGAGTTGGCATAGTCCAGAAAAAACTCCTGGGAGAAAAAGGACTTGCCCTTGAAAAGTGGGTTGGATTCGGTTGGGTTTGAGAGGAATTTTCTGTATTTCCAGCAGAGGAAATACAATTAGAAAAGATGTAAAAGAATAAGCATGAAATGTGTTTGGAGGTGAAAAAAATGGGAAATATAAATTGGGGGAAAGTAAGTGGTGAAATTAGAAACATAAGGCAGGGCTAGATTATAGGGACCTTCAATATAAAGAGTTCAAATTCTTCCTCTGAAGAAACATCGAGCCATTGTCAAGTTTAGAGTAGGAAACAAGGTCAACTGCAATTCTCTCTTGTTCTCTATTATAACCCCCATTCTTAACATGGAGCCTGGTACACAGCAAATGGTCGTTTTATGAAATGAATGAGCATAAAACAAATGCATGATGCTGTAGTTAAGTAGATCTGCACAATGAGAGAACAATGGGTGCAGAGAAATCAATGAAAGTGCTCTCTATCACGAACAACTAGGTTTTCAGATGAGGGAATAAAACATTTGTGAGAAAGAATGAGAAGTATAGTGAGAAAGAGAAGGAAATAAAGGTGGCTTATTATATCGCCCAACATGGAAAAATGACAAAGGTAGAAGGGAAATACAAGCTTAGTCCATCCAGAACATACTAAAGATGTAAAATATTACAAGAGATGTCTACTAGGATAATGAATTTAACCAACAGTTTAGCTGGTTAATGAAATTAGGGAAACCTTGGATAAGATTTTTTAAAGGTTCTAAAACTAGAGGCCCCAATTTTTCTCTCAGCCACCCGTGCATCATGCCATTCAACTCTTAAATAGTTTTAAACCTGAAACTTTATGCAATTTTTCTTAGTGCGTCTGTAATGTTTGTGCTGGAACTGAAACTTGATTAATTTTTAGGACAGAATACTGATATCCAGTGGCACAATGAATCATGACCTCCCTTTTCTCTGGAAATTGCTGTTGTTTTAGGAAACATCCATTTTCTGCAAAAATTTGTAATTGTCAGACATTTGCATTTTTGTGCAGATACACACAAACGTTGGAGTTTTGTGATATGGAGACGGCTGTGCGGTGTCGCTTACTGAAGAAGCAAAGCTAAGTCACTGCTCAGCACACAGAGAGGGAGACATAGATGAAAAGCCCCGGGAAAGTCAGTAAGTTCTGCTGGTACTCACTTGCAACTGGCCTCAAAGCTCTCAGATTATACGCCCCTTTTATTGGATTATTACTTTAATGGGACTTTTTAAAGGGCATTTTAATAGCCTCCTTGTTTCAGCAGATATACATTGAAAGGCACTTGGAATACCTCCCAGTTGCAACATTTTTGATCTTCACATTTCTTAGAATTCTGACAACCTACCAGGTAACAGTTAGCACGACATTGTGCCGACACATTCCAGAACTGGCAGTTGTTAGACTCGCCTGTGCAGTTTGTTACCCAGATCCCACGAGCCTGAGGTTTACTGCCTTTTCCTTTTACCCACTTCTCCATAGACCCCTCCCCTGCCCTTTTTTAATTTTTAACTCTTTGATAGAGTTTGAAGTGCGTCATGATCAGCCACAGTCAATGCATAACCTAGTACGAAACAGGAATTAGCCACAGAAGTTTTCACATTACGAATTTGCACTATTCAGTGGAATTTGAAGAATCAGAGATAGCCTGTTTTGGACAAAGATGTTTCTTTCCCTCACCCGGAATCACACCATTCTACAAATTCTCACGAGTGACAGGTTATAGGCGGCATCTATAACATCCCCCAAAAGCTAAACCCTGCTGAGGGACAGTACAGAGTTCTTTCTTCCCGAACAAGAACTTTGGGTATGGGAAGGAACACAGAAGAAAGAAATCATACAATGATAATAAAAATACTGCAAAAGCTGCCTTTTTAACAGCTAATGCTAACAAAGGCCAGATAAGTGTGAAAGTCTGCAGGTACAGAGCTGGCTTCGATCCTATCTGTGTTTCGAGTTCAGCTTCCTCGGGCAGCCCAGATGGGATCCCGGGAAGCTCCTGACCCACAGAGGCTCATCAGAGGTTGTTGACTTTGAACCTCGGGGGATGCCCTCACCTGGGGAAAGGTATGCTCTCCTGGCCTTCCCTGGGGAGCGCATCTTTTTTCTCTGGCTGGCTTCACATCTTTGCCTGGGTGTTCTGCAGGTTTCCCACACTGTGTCTAGGAAGATATGTATTATTTTCTACCATGGCTAGAACTTGCTGCGTCACCTCGGTCTGAGACGGTCATCTATTTAACCAAATCGGGACACTTTTTACCTTTTTCTATTTGCTCCCACCTTACCCTCTACAATTTTTTCTATTCTGACTTTATAAAAATTCAGCTTCTCAGATCCATAATCTCTCTTTCTTACTTTTTGGTGTTTTCTCTCTTTGTACTGCATTCTTAGGAATTTCCTTACAATTGTCGTTCAGTTTATAAATTTTCTCCCCAGTTACATTTCATATGTCTTTAACCCAAACATTTAGCATTGTATTTTAGAATAATTCTTACGTGTTTCATCTCTAGGACACTACGGGTTCCTTCTCTTTGCTTTAAATAGTGCCGTGTTCGTTTCTTTTGTTTCTGCTTCCCACTTGCATGACTTCATTTAAAACATACTTATTTTAAAAAACATTATTGGCTAACTGAATTTCCTGAGGCTTTTGAGGATCTAATCCTACGGTTTGATGAGTTATCCTTCAAGTATATTTCATAATTTTGGATTGCGAGCTCATCTTCAGTGGGGCTCTGCCCAGCACAACCATCTGTGACTTGGGTTAAGGGATGCGCCTCCAGAGTCAATTATTCTGCATTTGTTTCTTCTAAACACCCCAGGGACATATCCAGTTTGGAACTAATTTTAATGTTAATTCTTTTGTTTTAGGGCCACAAATAATGCAAGTAATGCGATTTGAACATCAAACTCAAATGTGATGTAAGTCCATGGGAATAAATTCTTGGGAGACTCCTTTCCTTAGCAATAATCCGATTAGACACAAACAAGTTTTGTTAGATTTTTCTGCTAATGGAATGAGGTTTGTGCTCACTTTTTCTCAGATTTGAGCAGCAGCTTTTTACATGGGAAAGTCCAAGTTCCAAGTCATTGCCTCACCAGGGTTTAAGGCACACGAACTCATATTATTGAGACTGATGACTTCCCAAGGGTGCCCAACCTTTCGGCGTCTCTGAGCCACACTGGAAAAATTGTCTGGGGCTGCACATTAAATACACAAACACTAGTGAAAACTGATGAGCAAAAAAAAGTCTTAAGTAAATATATGCTTTTGTGTTGGGCTTCATTCATAGCCGTCCCGGGCCGCATGGGGCTTTTGGGTTGGACGTCCTCACTGGGGGAGCTACCTGATTATCCCTCTGATTTTCAAATCCCAATTTGTTCTAATACATAAGTTCGATTGGTTCATATTATTCCAGAAAATCTGGTAAATATTCTTTTTTACTATAACTGCCTGGTACTTGACTAGACACTCTCACATGCTCATATGCTAGTGCAAGTCACCATTCACTAAACCCTCAGAATGTGACAGGCACTATGCCACTTTATGGGCCTTACCTCAGTCTCCTGTAGGTAGCTACTTTATCATACCCATTTTAAAGATAAGAAAACCAAGAATTTGAGGGTTTGGTAAACTGCCTTAAAGTGACAAAACTGCTGTGAAAACCCCAAGTTATCCTGAATCAGTAGCAAATGTTCTTAACCACTGTACCATAGGGCTTCCATATACAGGCTATATTTTTCTTGTGGGGGGAGATTATCTTCTGGAGGGCGGGTGCCTTGCAGTACAGGCTTCCCCCACTAGGTGAGTGTTCTAGGAACCTGTCTGCATCAGTGCACCAGCTGGCATTGTCAGTGAATTTTTTTTGAAGACTCTTTCAACATGTTTGCCCATTCCATGATGGGTGATTTATGAGCACACTTGCCCACAGCATACTGAGTACTCAGCAGTTTTTGATGAAAACGGCATGAACCCTGTGCCCCACCCTCCCTATTCTCCTGATCTCGCCCCCAGTGAGTTTTTTCTGTTTCCCCAGATGAAAACAGTCCTCAAAGGGAAGTATTTTGTCCATGTGGAAGAGGTGAAGCAAAAAAATGGCAGAAGCACTAGAAGGCATGAACATCCACAAGTTTAAAAACTGTTTTGAGCAGTGGAAAAAACGTCTCAATAGGTGTATTGCATCAAATGGAGAGAACCTTGAAGACGACTGAAGTTTAAACGTGTAAGACTGAATACACAATCTTTTAGAAATAAACTCTGGGGGGGGGTTGGGTCCCCCTTCATATATGAACCCCCCTATGTGAAAGAAAAATCTCAATATGTGCCTGTCTTTTCTGTTTTAAAAACTTTTAGTTTAACAAAATATTTATAGTTTTTATAAATTGTTAAAGATTGTATAAATGTATTTATATTTTGTCAACCAAATGCCACTTCTGCATTTAAAGTCAAGTGGGAAATTTATCATGGTAAATATATGAGTTAATTTGCTTTTGCAAAGTGCATTTTGAAGGAAGTAAAAATAACCTTTTATTTTTTCTTCATGCTGGAGAATTATCTAAACAAATTTTGCACATTAGCAGATTAACCTTTCACATACTAAATTTAATAATTTTAGTAGAAAGATTGCTTCCTTCTATTTTATTACTATCATAGTTTAATACGTTTAGTCAGCAATCCAGACTCCTTTATTATCCTTGAGGTTCCCAAAAATGTGTGGCATTTTTGGACATTTTAAAATGAAGACAACCTCAACGGAACCACTTTGGCTCTGTAAACACTGTTTTATATCTCTGACCCAAAACAGGGAGTCATCGGGGTCTCGTTTTTTCTTCTAGAAGACTCCTCTGCTTGGCTAAATTTCCAGTACAAATAGATTTATAAAGGAGAGGTACCATCTAGTAGCATCAAGAATCAAAGAAAGTAGACATATCAACTTAAAAATATTACCAAACTCCTCAATTTTAACATATCTTTGCTATTGCAAATAGCACAGCAATAAATACGAAACCACAGGATATGAGCACTCCCCAAATTAATTCATATTAAATTACCTTTCTAGAAGTTTGAATATTTTACCAACCCTTATATACACTGAACATACTTTTATTGCTATATTAGTAAATATGATTTTTAATCTTTAAAATTATAATATTTAATGGGTTGAACATTTAAAAAATGTTTGGTGGTATTGATTTTTTCTATTGTAAAATAATTGTCTATATTTATTGTCTGTATAATTATTTGAGTCTAGGTATGTTTCCCACTGCATGTTTTGTATTCTAATATTTAATAGTTTCTAACATTTCCCATTCATTGATCATTTTTTGATTTTTGGTCTCTTTTATACACACAAAGCCTTTTAATTTTTAGATATTCAAACATATCTGTTTTATTTTTATTATGTTTTGAATGCTTTTATTTCCTTTCTCAGCTATTAGAGAAACAGATTGGCTTCTCCTCTCTTGTGGTTTCCATGGTTCTATTTGTTTACATTACCACTCACGGATCTGGAATTTATTTTAACATGAAGAAGCAGTAAGAATCTATTTTTTTTCTAAATAGATAACCAGTCTTCTGCAGTACTAATATTTTTGAATAATGCATTCATTCTCAATGGATCTGACATTCCTCTTTTTAAAAATAAGCACTAACTTTGTATATATTATAGAGCATATCTAGCTTTCCCCTATTATTTTAAAGCATTCTTGAGCCAGTTCTCCACAGATTATTAATGCTTTATATTATATTTTCATATTCAATAGGTACATTTGCCAACCATATACCCAAACACTCTGTCTTATTATTACTCTTCAAACAAATCATTCTGAGTTACTTTTAGCAGTTTAGCTCACCATCATAAAACTTATTTTATGGACAAAACAGAATCTTTTCTATATATTCAGGCCCCTCATTGTGCACATCAAATGCTTTGTTATGTGACTCCATGGAACCCTGCAGACATTTGTACTTAAGTAAATATTGTGGATGTTTCACCTAAAAAAGTATTTCATGACCAGGAACGTGTGGGAAATATTGCCGATTTTACTACTTTCTTGGACAGTCACAACAAATAAGAACATGTAAAAGACAGAGAAAGTAAGAAACTATAGTGAAGCGATCTATGAGATACTGTTTAACCCAGTGTTTTCCAAATTACCATGCACTTTTAATTTTTGCTTAACAATGACTAGCAAACCACAAAGATGGCTTTCTTGCTCCTGTATGTTCTAAGAACAATATTCCTCTTGGTGACTCCCAATTCTTTTTTTTTTTAAGTTACTTTTGTTTGAAATGTTTTGTTTGAACGGATCCCCCAGATCGGCAGGGCACTACTACATAGGTGTGTGCCTCTAGTTCCAAAAGATGGAGCCGTGAGAGGAGGCCAAGATGGGGAATGTGCATCAGGTCAGAGACCCATCGACGTGGTTTCCATTCCTTCACAGGGCAGGAGCTCATGGGAGTGACTTCAGAGAAGGAAATAGAGAAGCCCATGTCCGCTGAGCAGTGGCGGTCTCCCAGCCAGCCTGCAGCCCTGCCGAAAGTGGGTCATTTCACCACTGAGGAATGGCTCTGGGTGGCACTTCAGAGACACTGCGGTCAAGGAACAGACCCCTTATTCATCACCGGGGAGATAGTGTTTTTCCTCTCCTGTGATAGATTCACGCTGGCCCAGCATCTTTATGGTTAGGCGTGACTTCCTGAGGGATTTTCTCTGGATTCACAGAAGGTTCCCTGAATCCCATGGAAAGCCTGACTCACCCACAGGCCTGTCGGGGTGGGGCTGGCGTGACTTGGATGCAACTTCTCCCTGGCTGAACTTCCATGATGGTAATTTTCAGCTTCAAATCCACTACTTCTTGGAGCAATGGAAGAACATGACTCGGAAAGGGCTCCATGGAGGTGCTGACAGGGGAAGTAAAACCTCCTCCCACGGGCTTCCCACTGGTGCCCCAGACTGTGACATGTTAGGGAGCTCAGAAAGTATTTTCTTCTCTACGACTTCCTTTTCCCCCCCAGTGGCTCCTCCAACAAGTTCCTGTCCCTGGAGATCCTCATACCTATTCTAACAGCTGAGACGGTACTTTGGACCATTGGATCCAGGCCCAGAGCTGACTTCCCAACCTGGCACCTTCGGCCTTCCCTTCTATATAAAAATGCTAATGCTTCCTTTTAATAGCATATCTTGTGTTCTTTATCGCTTAAGTTACAAGAGCAATCTTGTTCCATTGAATGTCACGCTGGAAGAGGAGCTTAAGTTCTCACACGCTGTCACTCAGGTGCCAACACAAACGCATCTCCTATTTCTGTAAGCAGGCAGGTCTATGGAGCTGTCTGGCTGATAACTTCCTCCAGGGAAGTGGTATTGTTTGCCCTCTTGGAGCAAACAGTAGCCAGACGCCAGATAAGGAGGCCATCGCAGGCTGGCCCTGAGGTTGGTTAAGAGAGTAAGTTGGCAAGTCACGTAAGGAAGGAAAGTGGAGGCACAGATGGGACAGCTTCCCAAGACGTTTGGATGCCAGGCCTCACTCTCAGGAGTCGAGTGACTTCTGGCAATCGACTTGATTTAGTCTTAAGTTCCTGTGAAACAGGGACCGCAATGGTGTTTGCCTCACTGGACAGTTGTGATGCTTACATGAGATCACACACACACACACACACACACAGAGTGCATCGGGCCCGTAGTCCTGCCCAGAAAATTTAAGAATTATGTGAACACAATGGCCTTTGAGCAGTCACTGAAACTGGAAATTTACTGCCAATGAGCAACCTTCTAAGAAAGAGGGTCCACAACTTTCATCAAGAATTCTCCAACAATTAAAAACTCCTGGGACAATGGAAGGAAAACATCAAACACAGGGTGACAGAAGAAGGTCTGACTTTGGGTGGTGGGGACGCAGTGCCACATATGGGCGATGTGTTGCAGAACTGTGCCCTTCAAATCCATATGCTCTTATTAACCAGTGTCACCCCAACAATTTTAATTTAAAAACACCAAGAGCATCACTGCAGTAAAACGCAGTTGTCCCAGCCAAAGTGACTTTTCCAAAGTTACAAATATAATTATTTTCACCTCCTTATCCTTAACTAAAGGTAGCTGCTGCTTTTCTTCACTTGTTTAAGTATCACCACCGCTCAGGTGACACTCACCTGGTTCCCTCTTTACAAGTTGGTCCTGCTTCTCCAGCCTCATCCCAGCTCTTAGAAAACAGGGCTCCAATCCTACAACTTCCCCAATGCCCAGTGTAATCCTTTGTACCTGGTTACTAATTTACAAATGTCCATTACTGCTAATGATATTTCAGGTGTATTTCTATGTGAAATATAAGGAACGTCTGGGTAAATCCACATAATAGACGATGTTTTCTGTAGAGCACAGCATCCGACATATCCGTGCTTCCTGAATAGTGAGTAAAGATTTAAAAAGTGGATCGCTATGAGTCCATTATACAAGGTGGGGCCCCCAAAGTCCAGAATTTATTCATAAAATGTGTACTTATTCTCACATGTTTAAACTTCACCCACCTTCCAAGCACTCTTCGTTTGATGCCATATACCTATCAAGACATTTTTTCCACTGCTCAAAACAGTTTTTGAATTCATCAATTCTGATGCTTTTTAGTGCTTCTATCATTTCTGGTTTCACCTCTTCCATGTCAGCAAAACGTTCCCCTTGGGGACATTTTTCATCCAAGGAAACAAAAAAAAAGTCACTGGGGGTGATACTGGGTGAATAGGGAAGGTGGCTGATGTGGGGTCATGCTGTTTGGGTCAAAAACTGAACACTCAGTGTGGTGTGGGCAGGTGTGCTTATAAATCACCCATCATGACATGGGCAAACATGGTGAAAGAGTCTTCCAAAAAAATCACTGAAGCTGAATGCAGCCTCTCGTAACAACACCAGCTGATCCACTGATACAGATGGGTTCCTAGAACACTCGCCTAGTGGGGGAAGCCTGGACTACATGAGGCCCACCCTCCTGAAGATAATTCTGGTTTTGGCAGGGCAGGGTCCCCCCTTATACACCAATAAATGGATAAATTAGGCAGGTAAGGAGGGCACAGGGAGTAGTTTTAAAAAATCACCATCTAGAAGATGTAACCAACCCTCACAGAATTTATTTCCCACGAATATTATATTGTAGTTTCTCAATTGCATACGCAAAATTTATTGGCCCAAAGTAGTTTCATAAGGGGACCACAATTTAAGTTTAAAGGATCAGCCATACTCTGCTGAGAAAAAGTCCAAACCATAGTTTCATTAGTTTTTCCCCTAACGCCCTGACACGAAGGGCATCACCATCGCTGATTGGTACATTTCTAGAAGGTTTCCAGCACGACCTGTGATAAACAGAACAGAAAAGGGAAGACTGCTAGAATCAAAAGGCAAACAGCCAACCTGGCGAGCACATTCTCGGTGATCGGGCTGGGAGAGAAAGGGGATGCATCTGTGCAAAGTAACCGCAATGTGCCGCTGGAGCTACTGATGGATACGCTGTTCCTGAAACTTCTCCTTTTTTAAAGAAACACTACCAGCAGCAGCAAGTGGCTCATTTGCTCCAGATTTGTCTTTAAACTGTTTTTTTTTTTTTGCAAAATGCTCAAGATAAGCACAACTTAACTTGAGAGAGAAACTATATACATTTTTCATTTAAACACAGAGCAATGGGAAACCACACAACATACACCACTGTGAGAGCGGGAGACAAATGTGCTTCTGAGAAGGAGAACAAAGATGCTGCCCGGGGGAGCAGACTCCGGGTGGGGTACAAAGTCCAGGAAAATAATGGGCGCAGTGGAGAATCTTTGCTAGAACTCAGACTATGGCTATTTTTTCCCCCATAAGGAGCATGTCTGCTTCAATTTCATAAGACATTCTAAATTGAAATTTGACAGAGTACTGATTCACAGCTTCCTTCTGAGCAATGCATGTTTATGAAAGTAAACTTGAAAAAATGAGTTAACTGATGTGGATCATATAGTGTCTTCAATAAAGAGAACAACGATGCTATATTCTGAGCACACAGTTAAGTGTAAAAGACCAGCGCCAATTCTCAGGATGAAGGTGGAATGTGCTGTCCCAAATCATCATTTGTAACATCAGGGACAAGGCAGCATCACATTCCTTAAATTATGTTGCACACAATGTTAGTGATGTTGAATTTTAGCAGGTGATATGCCAAATTATGGGTTCTATTATCAACTCTTCCATCTTGCTAATAAAGAAACTCGTATTGATATATACATGTATACATAAGAAACTAGCTCAATGCAGACCTCTTCATAACACGTTTTAGTAAGTGATGTGCAAAGACTGGTCCTACTTTGACATTTAACTTCTTTATTCCTAGGGTGAGCTTAAGAAAATACTCTAAACAAAGCAGACAGACACAGAACAGATTGACAGTTGTCAGAGGAGAGTGAGGTTGGGGCACTGGGTGAAAAAGGTGAAGGGATTGAGAAGTACAGATTGGCAGTGACCAAACAGTCACAGTGGTGTAAAGTACAGCACAGGGAACATAGTCAGTAACACTGTGATAACTGTGTATGATGCCAGTTGGGTACTAGGAATATCAGGGGAACACATTGTAAAGTATCTGCTGTCCAACCATTATGCTGTATACCTGAAACTAAATAAAATGAAGATGAATGTAAACTATAATTGAAAAAGGATAAATTAAAGAAAGTACTTGTTCTATGAAAATTACATAATACATGCATATACACATGCATAATATATCAATAATGTCCATGGCAGCATAATATAGAGAAATTCTATACTATGTCCCTATTCCTAAGTGCCACAATACACATTAGTTCATTAAAGACTTTAAAAAAATTCTACAGCAGAAACTCTATTTAACTCAACATTACTAAAATTTATCTTGGAATAAATTTTGGAAGTCTTTTCTTTCTTTTTTAATAATGTATTTTGATGGAAGTCTTTTCTTTCTTTTTTAGTATTTTATTGATTATGCCATTACAGTTGTCCCCTTCCCCCTTTCATTCCCCTCAACCCTGCACACCCCCTCCCGCCCACATTCCCCCTCCCCCTGCTATAGTTCATGTCCATGTGTCATAAGTTCTTTAGAACTTATGACATTTCCCACATTTCCCACACTACTCTAGCCCTCCCTGTCTATGTTCTCCCCACCATCCATGCTATTTACTCTCTATACCTTCTCCCCCCTTCTCTTCCTCCCACTCCCCCATTGCTAACCTTCCATGTGATCTCCATTTCCTGTTTTAGCTGTCTGCTTAGTTTGCTTTTGTTTTAGGTGTGGTTGTTAATAACTGTGAGTTTGCTGTCCTTTCACTGTTCATATTTTTTATCTTCTTTTTCTTAGATAAGTCCCTTTATCATTTCAAGTAATAAGGGCTGGTGATGATGAACTCCTTGAACTTGACCTTATCTGAGAAGCTCTTTATCTGCCCTTCATTCTTAATGAAAGCTTTGCTGGATAGAGCAATCTTGGATGTAGGTCCTTGCCTTTCATGACATGGAATACTTCTTTCCAGCCCCTTCTTGCCTATAAGGTCTCTTTTGAGAAATCCGCTGACAGTCTGATGGGAACTCCTTTGTAGGTGACTGTCCCCTTATCTCTTGCTGCTTCTAGGATTCTCTCCTTCATTTTCATCTTGGCTAATGTAATCATGATGTGCCTTGGTGTGTTCTTTTTTGGGTCCACCTTCTTTGGGACTTTCTGAGCTTCCTGGATTTCCTGGAAGTCTATTTCCTTTCCCAGATTGGAGAAGTTCTCCTTTATTATTTGTTCAAATAAGTTTTCCACTTGTTGCTCTTCCTCTTCCCCTTCTGGTACCCCTATGATTCAGATGTTGGAATGTTTAAAGATGTCCTGGAGGTTCCTAAGCCTCTCCTCATTTTTTTGAATTCTTGTTTCTTCATTCTTTTCTGTTTGGTTGTTTCTTTCTTCCTTCTGGTCCACTCCATTGATTTGAGACCCAGTTTTCTTTTCATCACTATTGGCTCCCTGTGCATTTTGCTTCATTTCACTTAGTGTAACCTTCATTTTTTCCTCTAATTTGTGACCAAAACCAACCAGTTCTGTGAGCATCCTGATCACCAGTATTTTGAACTGTGCATTTGATAGGTTGTCTAGCTCTTGGTCACTTAAAAGTATTGGCTCTGGACCTTTGATTCGTTCTTCTGTTTGAGCCATAATTTTTTGGTTAGGTTGTGCCTGTTATGTATGAGGGGCAGAGCCTTAGGTGTTCACCAGGGTGGGGCAACCCAGTTGCTAGGTTGTGATGCCCTATATGGGGGTGGGGTCCCAGAGAGAACAATGGTGCTTGTTCCACTCTCTCAGATTTTTGGTCCCCTCTGCCACTTCCACAAGCAAATTGGGCCCTTCTGGTGCTGGTTCCCGGGTGGGTGGGCTTGTGTACATTCTAGGGCCCTGTGGGTCTCTCCAACAAACTCTCCTGTGAGGCTGGGAGTCTCTTCCAGCACATTTTCAATCGGTGTTTTTAGGCTTTATTTCCCAGCACTGGAGCCCTGGGTTGAGCGGTCTGTCTGGCTGCCCGTTTTTGCCTAGTTTATCTGCACTTGAATGTATGACCGAGGTCAGCCCTGTGCTACCTGTGCTCCCAGGTCTGGCAGCCACCGGCTTTTCCTGCCACAACCCCTCTCCACTGGCCGACGACTCCGCCTCTCTTACCAGTCTGGATGAATAGTTGTGGGACTTCCACTCTGTTCAATTTTCTGTCTGTTCTGGTTGTGTTTTTGTTTCTAAATCTATGTTGTCCTTAATTTTGGTTGTGCAAGGAGGCACAGTGTTTCCACCTATGCCTCCATCTTGGCCAGAAGTCATTTTCTTTCTTAAATATATAATATTTATTAACAACTCATGGAACACAGACCTCCCTTTTGATTATATTGCCATAAAAAAATATTCAATAACAAACTGGATGGAAAAGTACAAAAGAACAGAATCACAGAGGGTGTGCATTGCATAATCCATTTTTGTAAGATAACTACATATTGGTTTTCCCTACTTTTCCATAACACATTTTTGGTAGGAAAAAATGTGTTATTGATATCATTTTTAAAATGCTTCATATTGTTTTATTTGGCATGGAGGAAGGGTGCGTGGAGTATGGCCCCTTTTCTAAAGTTTCCAAGTGTTCAAATCTTCCTTACAGTTGTAACAGGAGCCAACCCCCTAAGTGAGTGACAACCCTGTCCTGCTATGCTGGCTGTTGAATGTTGAATTTTTAATGTCACGGGAAGTGCCCCAGGCTCTTATTTCTACTCCTAATTGGTGCACCTGAAAAATATCCATTGAACTGAGCTTTGAATCGCCTGCATAATTAGTATGCCGTATACCAAAAGGACCAAACGTTAAGGACAAAGTCTTCCCATGCTTCACCCTCCACCCCCAAACACCGACTTTAGGCCCCTGACCAAACACTATACAGTTTCATCTGAATGTCTCTTTCTTCATCAGAGGAACACAAGCCCTCACACCCCAGCTAAGAGCAGACAGAGGAGAGGGAGGCAGGAAAGGCGCATGGTCTCCATTCTCCGTATGGAAATCGTGCTACGGCAGAGGAGTCTACTACACAGAGAAGGCCCTGCATGGAAATTTTGCTATGGCAGAGAGAAGCTGTAGGACTGGACAGCGATGGCAGGGGGTGCAGCTTCCACCTCGAAGGAGCTTTCCACCAAAAGCCTAGAGCAGGATACGTGTAAGTAATAGGATTTGTACACACCAGCTCTCCCGGGTGGCAGTGGGGGTGGGGTGGGGCATGCTGTGGGAGGCTTTAAATTCTGTGCAGTCAGGGAGGCAGGAAGGATTAGAGAGCTGGAGAATTGTGCCGTGCACAGACCAGTCTGGAAAGGCTATGGCTGGGTCAACAAGAAGTGTGTGCACAGGCTTGTGCGGAGTATGCATGGGTCCCCCCACCTCCCCACCCCCACCGCCAAGAGGTGTGCCACCAAGCTCATGCCCTCAGGGAGCAGGCTCTCCTCCTGGCGGACTAGATGGCACACCTAGAGGAAACATTAAAAAAGTAAATGTATAAATAAAAACAGTATGTCATTTGGTTCTAAATGAGGGGATGGAGCCTGGCATGGAGCCTGGAAAGTGGGCACTTAATACGTGTTTATTGGATTTAATTAGATCTCTAAGCCGTTGGAGGGCTAGACAGGGGACCTCTGCAGAGTGATTCAGGAAATGAGGACAGAAACAATGGCATCGGTGGTAAAGCAGACCTTTGGGGCAAGTCGGGGAGAGGGCAATTAGGAAAGCTTTTTAACACAACACACAGTTTAGATTTGATAAGAAGAGAACATTGGAACCAGTGGTTTTGCTTTAAAGAAGGTAAGTGCCAGCCAACACATGTCCTAAGGAGCTTCTGGTAAGAACAACCGCAGAGAGCTGAGACCTGAACGAGGCAACCCAATGGCAGCTGTCTGGCCAGGGCTTGGATGCATTACTAGCCTATTGCTTGAACGTGGATGTTCTATTCTGCTTTCTTGGCTGACAGTGGCCAAGGCCATCCTGCACTCATTCAAGATGAGTAGAAGAGGTCTTTTGTTTCTTATGTAACTCACGTGTCTCCCCTCATCTCAGGCAGCGTCACAAATATTTGCAAACCACAGAACAAAACTCACCTGCATCACTGTGTAGATAGGCTATAGGTACTTGAATTGTGTGCATTTGGACAATGTCGGGCATGGCTGGGTGTGCTTGTTCCTTGACACCTCTGCCTTCCCTGCTTATTTGGGGAAGCAGACCCTGAAGAGGATGACCCTATACATTGCAGTTAGTGCCAGCACAGGGTCCGAGGTCCACGGTCACGGCTTTCTGCTGCAGGTCATTGTGTCGAGTGGAGCCCTCACCTAGTGCTAAAACCTCAACAACAACAACAAAAAAATGGGCAGGTTGGAGTGGCAGAAGAAGAAAATTTTGCTTCTATTTTATGTTATATTTTCTTAATTAGATTAAGAAGCTCCCCATCTTTTTTGGCAACCTGGATATTTTGAAAAAGCAGCAGCATCCAGGACCTTCTGCCTCCAGGGCGATTTCAAAGCAGTAAGTTTCACCACTCCTTTGACGTCACAAAGGCATTTTTGCTCCTGAAATAATTATTCCAGATAAGAAGCTTCCCGTCACCACTCTGGAAAAGCAGACCCAGAGAGCACGCTGTGTAGGGGTCTCCAGACGAAAGAGTAATTCTCAGTGTCAGGACTTGTTTTTCTCCAAAAGACAGATACCGCCAATGTCAGGCTGCACTTGCAACGGAAATCATCGCTTGGGCACTGAATCCAGCCACAGAGCTTTTGGCAAAAAGGCTGTAACCTCTTCTCTGTCCTCCCCAGTGAGAATCCCACCACAGTTTTCCATCCGTTGGTGACCTCCATCCCGGATTACCTCAATGCCCTTTGCTCAGGGCTATGGTTAAGGACCTCCCAGAAGCTCCAGCTGTGGGGACAGAATGCATCAGTCTTCTCGTTGTTAACGGTCATAGGCTGACGGGACAGGAGTGTTTCTGAGTCTCCACGGCCCTTCTGGCTTAGGACGATGGTCCCAAGCCCTTGCATAAGCTTGAATCACTGAGTTTTTCAAGAAGTATATTGGTCCCATTGATATTTTACAACTTCTGAATCTCCATGCAAGTTCACCATGGCTAGGCAAGGAGGTGGACTGGATATAAGTACAAGAAATAAAACACTCTTGAGAATGAATACATGCAGAAGGAAGTTTGGGTGAGTTCCTTCAGCTTTGCACAACAAGTTAGGCAAGAAGGAAGCAGTCAAGAAAGTGTAATTTTCACTGGAAATATTGGGGAGACCACTTTGCAAAGTACATGATTGTTTAACCACTAGGCTGTACTCTGGGAATTAATATAAAATAATATTGAATGTAAACTGTAAGTGAAAAAGAAAATTAAAAACTATAGTTCTCTTTGAAAGGATGTCATGGAGTGCAAATGCTTGCTGGCTGGGAGCCAGAGATGCTGTAGCAAGAAGGTCCCCTCATCTAGGCCTCACCATCACAATGGCTAATTAAGACTTTGAAGAAAATCAGTGTGAAATAGCAATTTTCAGCAGAGAACTATATACCTAGATGCTGGTGCTTCTGGTCTTCATTGATATTTTAGATTATTAGCTTGTGTCCCAGGTTTGTTGACTATGAAAATATGATTTAAAAAAATAGCAAGACAAAAAGGTCATTACCTTTTAATGCTTTGCTCCTAAAAGTTTGCTTTTGTAAAATACTCGCTTGGAAATCAGAAATCTAATGAGTGGGTTGAATGATCTACTCAGGTATTAGGGTGAAATCCTCCATTATCCAACAAGAAAGATGGTTCATAATCAAGTATTTTATGTTCATGAAGACTAATAAATTAAGAAAGTTATATGACCAACAGTGTGGAATTAGCCAGATCCATTAACTGATTCCCAGAATTAATCTTGTTTTCTGATACAAAGTGTATTAAAGTAACTCTGTAGAAATGATAGCTACTCATATTTCAGACATTCCCAGGACTGTCAGAAAAGAGCTTATGACAAATCAGCATATTCAATGAGAATAATTATATAAGGAAATGCATGCTAAACCATATTGACACATACTATCGGTGACAGGGGTGCGGCTTGCATGCATCTCCCTAGAAAGAGCTGAGGTTTCAGTCCTGATCATAAATGAATAAAAAGAACTAGATCAACCGAAAATAAAGAGTAATGGGGAGCTGCATGCAGTGCTCATTGTTGAAACGCTTACAGAGGTGCAATAATTAAAAGTGTTTACCTAAGACTGTACAATATAATGAATGGTACAAGAAAGCACAGTCAAAGGCAGACCCTGTTACATGTAGGAACATTATGTCCCAGAGGCCACATTACAAATCAGTGGAGTGAAATGAAATAACAAGATTTAGATACAGCTGATTAATCAAAAATTAATAATAAAATTAGAGCTTTACCACAAGTCTTTCACTAAAATTCTTTCTATTTGTATTAAAGAGTTAACTATGTATGTGAAACTGTGAAATAACAAGAAAATACAGAGTAGTATCTACCTGATTTCTAGATAAGGAAGGTGTTTCATGGGATTAAAAAAATCAGTGGAAGAAATATAGAAAGTAAGGACAAATTCAAATACCTACAATTTTTAAGTAACTGTTTGTCAAAGCTTGTACATTAAAGAGAAATAAGAAGGAAATCTAAGGAAATAGTTAACCGGAAAGTTGATACTAATAACAAAATAGAAAGCAGACAAAAGTAATGTTTGCCACAAACATTTACGTCCTTATTATGAAGCAGGCACTACTTGATAAAATCCAAAAGACGTGATCTGACCACTGCTACGGTCTGAATGTTCATATCCTCCAAAGTTCGGATGTTTAACTTCTAACTCCCAGTGGTGCTGTTAGGAGGCGGAGCCTTCGGGAGGTATTTACATAACGAGGGTGGAGCCACCGGGACAGACTAGTGCCCCTCCAAAAGATGCCCTGCAGACATTCCTCAAGTCAGAACCCAGGGAGAAGGCCTCAGCTGTGAGCCAGGAAGAAGGGCCTCACTCCGCAACAGGACCAAGTCATTGCCTTGGTCTTGGGCTTGCTAGCCTCCAGAACTGTGAGCAATCAATACCTGTTTTTCATGAACTATCCTAGTCTGACACACAACTATAACTGTATACTCTGAGAGAAGCACTGGATTTCTATCATTTTTTTATTTTTCAATTAAAAAAAATAGGCTCTATTAAAATTACCAAATATAATATTAAAACTTCTGTAGTTTAAATATATGTTATATTTAATATTTAGTAAAGACTTAAAAAGCAGCTAGACTCAATTTGGTCTCATTCTGTCCCAACTGTTTGGTTCAACGTTCAATTCCTTTGTCGATCTTACTTCATCCCCTTCTCTTAATTTTAAGCTAAATTGGCTTCCTGGGATGTCTGACCCTGGAACACCAGGCTGCTGCTTACACCAAATCCTCTTTCCTCCTACTCTAATTAGTAATGCTGACGCTCTTATAAAAAAGTTTTCTATGTAAGCTTTCTCGCATAATTGGGTCAGAGATGGCTTTTGTCTGACTCTTTCCTGGCAGGACAATGCAGTCTACCAGGACCTGAGGCCGCACGACAGTGTCGCAGCACAGACTTCTAGGCTGCTTCCTGCCGTCTCAGGGTCCGTCTCCATGTGCCTTCCGCCCTTCATGTTTGGGCTTCAAACTAATTATGTTTTATTCCCTGAATTCAAAGAAACACAATGTTTTTCACATTTTAATATTTCTAAAATTGGAATTTTCACTGAATTTGCCAAAGTTTCTTTATGACCTTTTACTCATTATCTTTATTGGAATGTAGTTTTTCTCTTGATAAAGACTGCATATTCTCTTGATAAATAGGCTATAGTTAATTAAAAAACTTATAAAATATAAAGCACCATTTAATTTTAAAAAACCCACTATTTTCTCCAAGCATGAATCTCTCCCCTACAAAAAGAATAGAAACGGCATTACTTAAAAATCTTAGTAAGATGTTACGTTTCTTTCATTATTTTGATTTTAAACAACCTCTCTAGATTTTTGAAGGATGTACATTACAAAAATTTCCCCCTGGCAGTGGTGGGAGATCTGGAGAAGCATGTAGCCACTTGGAAGTGGGGAGGAACATTCTTTTGCAAGGAGACACCTGCTCTGTTGAACAACTGGGCTGCTGTTCAGCTGGATGCCCTTGGGCAGCTAAAACGGCTAGGTCCCTTTTGATTGTTGCTGCACCTGCTATTCAAAGCTTCCACAGCGCCCAGTTGTGTGTTGGTGGATGTTTAACAACTGGCTCCCTGGCGGAATTGAGGGGAGGGAAGAGGAAGTCTGGATGCGTGGCATTTGCCAAACCCCCTGGTTTCCCACCGCAGCCCGTTTCAAGCTACCTTCGTCATGAGCATCACTGAAGACAGAGTTGGGAAGAGAAGGGCCCAGTCTCAGCGGGCTCCAGCACACAGTTGAAGTGCCGGAAGGAAACTTGACAAGCATGGCTGTAGAGAGCCTCAGGCTGGTACCCAGACTTCTTGAAGGAGGAGAAGTAGAGAAGCAAGAACGGGAATTGGGGTGGAGAGGGAGAACTGCCTGGGCCAGCGGTTAAACAGATTTTACTGGGGGAAAAAATCGCCCAGTTGTGGCTGATTAGGTTATTTATCGTGTATAGATGGGGAGGGGAAACTACGTAGACATCCTCACCTGAGAAATCTACACTATCTTTGATAAATTCTGCATCGCTCACTAATGCCTTGGACGCATTTTGCGGGGTTGGGGTGGGGAGGAAGGAGTGTGCACCTGAAAGATGTGCTGAGTCCTGCTTCGAGTCTGTTTGGGACAACGGCGGAAGTGAGTGGGGGTGGCCAGCTTGCATGTTCAAGCAATGTAACAGGGAAGAAAATAGAAGTCAGAGTGGATAGACGTTTTCCAAAAAGGGGCAGAGAGGTTGTGTGTGTGTGTGTGTGTGTGTGTGTGTGTGTGTTATTCTTGATAGGGAATTTCAACTTATATGGCTTCCCACAGAGGATGGTAGAGAAAAGGAAGGGGAAGGGACAGTATAAAATGCATGCATTTTCACTGATTTTGGGGACTATCTGGCTAAGTCAACAATGTTATGACATCAGAGGCCAAGTTTTCTATGATCTCTGGAAGCAAAAATGGATCCAATTTCGATACAGTCTTATATAGCCTGACCACAGTCGGCTCCTCAATTTTAAGTGTTTAAAATCTCTTCTAGATAAAACTTTGTAAGTTATTACATTATCTGAATTATTTACTTCTGTGTAAATAATTTTACTTGAGAAAGTTTCACAGTAGAGTCAGGTAGACCCAGTGAGACAGGACACACGCAAACACGACTTATCACTCTTATATATACACTGAAAACATGGGAAACAAAGAAACTGAAGAGACTTGTCCACAGGTGTCTCCTTTGTCCAAGGGCAGCTCTAAAGACAGTGCCATGTCTTTGGACTCCTGGTTCCTTTTGCTTTCTTCCCGACGGTATGTAAGTGGCTATGCAGCACGCTCTGGGATGCATGGAGGCCACCAGAAATGGAGAGAAAGGGTTTGGTTATAGTTTGGGTATATTGTGCCCGTTGCTTGAGAAACAGTTTTTGCATTGGTCGTCTCCTAAACAGAGTAGAGAAATGAGGAGGAGGGCGGGATGGGGCTCTTCTCTGTGTGGTCCAGAGGCCGTGACTGCAGGAAGTGGGCCCTTCCGGCCACAGTTCTACCAGGAATCCCTTCCCCCCTTATAGTAAAACCCTGTTTATAAATATACATTCCCCCATCCACAAACATATACATCCCTCAGAACCCAGAGCATTTCTGCATCCACAGAGATAAATACAGAAAGAAGCATGACAGAGACAGATGGACAGGGAAGTATTTTTAATTTTTTAAGAAAACATTTGCCTGCTTTGGGAAGAAACAGTTGGTTCTGAAAGAAAGGAAACCTGTACTTAGGCTAAACTTCCTCCGGATTAATTATTACTGGATTTGAAATCCAAATGACTTGACCCATCATTAGTGGATAAGTGTAGGCCAGGGAATAAATATCCACTCTGTCCACAATAAGACAGGTATCCACACCAAGTTCAAAGGCCCGGACTTTACCACACACACATTGGGCCATCTTTAGAGCTGTGATGATGACGAAAGGTTAGATGTATTCTGAAAGCGCAGGGAGGCCGCCAGCACGACCTCAGGCTAATTAGCAGAAACCACAGGTATAACCAGCTGCTGGGCCATTCACGTAACCAATCCTGGAGCCAGATGCCACTTTTGGAAAAACATACCTCAGCGCTCCTCATTGAAATTCCGTCTCCGGGCTTATAAAGAGTGTACTGTCTGAGCAACGCAGGCAGGGCTTGGGGCAACTGGGGCCATTCTGGGAGATATAGTCAGAGGCTCAGCTCTGCTTCCCAAATGGCTGCTCACCGTAAACAGCCTGCTTCGTGCGCCTGGGAACCCGGCACAGGCCCAGCCAGGGGCAGTATGTGTGCATGCCTGGGAGTGCAGCCTCGCTCGCTGTGTTCTGACTCGTGGAGGAAAAGGATCAGACGGGTATAAAATCCCATATGAAGTAAATGAACGAAGAAGTGTTTTATCAATAAAGTTTCATCTACACCTCCCATGCGTATCACCGAAATGACAAAAGCACAGAAACACCTCTCGTCTTCTTTAGACTGTGTGTCTTTTTTTTTTCTATTAATAAACAGAGTGCAGACCTCAAACACTTATGGACTTAATAAGTGTTATTTGAAGATGGTGGCATTTGTTGAACTGAATTCGTGCACTTGGCTTACAAAGGGTTCTCTTTACTCCGTCCTATTTAATGTGACTTCAAAATCAGCTACCAATCCTTCCCATGAAGGAAACATTGCCTGATTTAAATAGATTTTAAAACAATTTGGTACCATACCCCATACATGTTGGCATGAAGTGTCCTTGATATTTGCAAGGTCATATTCGATCTTAGAACACTGTTTTTTATTTTGAGCATTTCCTAGAGAAATATCTACTTTGGAGAGCAATGTTTGGCAACAAAACTAAACAGATCAGATCACGAAAGAGCAATTAGTTATAAATACCCTTTTGAAACTCAAGACAAAAAAAAATGTATAGAGCATATATAAATTGGTATACTATCTTTCCAGGGCTGGAGAAAGGAACTTATTAAAAAACCCAAAAGGCAAACAAAGACAAAAATGGCCGAAAGGCTAATACGGTAATATTGTGGTTTGTAAAAGACCAGCAAGGCATAGCAGCAGGGTCCCGCCTACTTTTCATTTGCCGGGATATACTACCTAATATTCTAAGCTGATTGAGTTTTCTATTAATCCATATTCTTCTTTCTCTATCTGATTTCCCAAATTCTTTTTTCTCTATATCACAATTTCCTATTTTTCCAAATTCTGAAAAGTCCACAGTAAAGCAATATATAGAGATATTTTTGCAACAAGCTAGCATGCCCCAATTCCCTGGTGAGGAAAACGCTGTTAGGGCTACTAGAATAAATCTGAGCCCATTAAGAAGCCTTCATTCTGCCCAACTCTGTCACCCCCTTTGACCCCTCGCTTGTAGTCCCTGCACATCCTGAAGCTACGGGAATGGGGAGCTGAGTGCGGACTGGTGTCCAGCCAGAAACCACATCATCAACAGGGTCTGCACTCAGTGTAGAGCATGAGCAGTAAAGTAGAATCAGGAAGATGGAGAAAAATGAAAGGTGTAGATAATAAATATGCAGAAGGAAGATAAGGAAATGTAACAAAGGAAATGTAACAAAGAAAGCAAGTAAAACTAATGGGGAAATGTCTATGAAGGTTTAAGGTCGGTTCCAAGGTCAGTCACTCAACCCTCAGAATGTTTGGAGTAATTCAAACCCAAAATGTGCAGAAACACATGTCGTGGAGACATCAAACTATTTATTCCTGAATGGTTTAGGAAAAAAATACATTTGCAGCTTCATAATGTAAGCAGGTTCCAGAGGAGTCAAAAGTGAACAAAGTATGCTCTGTCAAAGAGTACAGTGACTTCTGGTCTGGACGAGGTAATGCAGACCCATTTTCCCTACTGCCCCTGGCTAAGCACAACTAGAAACCCTGGAAACGGCACAAGAGATAACCAAAGGACTCTGAAGGGCAGCAGGAAGGCGGCGAGCTTGTCATGGACCATAGGGCTGGAGGAGTAACACAGAAGGAGGACATCTTATATCCCCCCCCAACAAAAGAAGGCCGTCCAGATCATGATTTCCCAGTACTTGACCTAGCAACAGAAGGTGACTGGGAGGTTCATGACCCCCTGGACTGCTGAGACTCCCTCAGACAACATCAAGTATGTCCAATGTAACCAACAAGGGGATTTATGGAGAGCCCTACCAACAATAAGCAGCCAAGGGAAGGTTTCACCCCTCCTACCGTGCTTGAGATTCTTCTTCCCTACCTAGAGACACCAAAGCAGGAAGGAAAAATTAGTAAGAGGGACCCAGCTACAGAAAGCAGACCAGTCCAAGAAGCCTATTTTTTTCCCTAGACCTAAATCTTTCCTCCCTTACCCAGAGGTACCAAGGTAGCTCAGAGGCACTGGTAGGAAGACCTTACCACACCCTCATCTACTGATAGACATACAGGGGCCAGGCCTGGAGAAAGCCCTTCTTCGCCCTCAGGCAGCACCAGCAGGGAACAGTAGAAGCCCCAGTGACACCAGATAAACCAGTCAGACCAAAATAGCATTGTAATGACCCTGAACATTGAATTTCCAGTATAAAAGTGGAATTTCAGTAAAAGTGGAATTGAATTTCCACTTTTGTGGAATAAAAGCCCACAAAAGTAGGGCAAGATCCACACGCTCAACTTACACAGGTGACTGCAGCTAAAAATAAACAATTTAAAGGGGACCCAGTGTCTCCTAATGTAATAGATGAAAGTGTCCGGGATAGAGTAGAAAACTATGTCGTACCAAGAACCATGAAAATCACAACAGAAATGACAAATGGCAATCAACGGACAGCAACTCTGAGATGTGCCATATGTTGGAATTATTTTAAATTCCAAGGATTTTAAAGGCACCACAAGGATTTAAAAGCAGCAATGAGGCAAACACTTCAAAAATCAATGATAAATTCTCTCAAAACAACTTTTTGAAAAAATAGAAAAGTCTCAGCAGAGAAGCTATAAAAAAGAACCAAATAGAAATTATAAACAGAAAAAGCTACAATAATAAAAGTAAAAAACTCCCTGGATGGACTGAATAGGAGAATGAAGATAACAGAAGGTGAAATCAGTAAACTTGAGGACAAAATAATGAATTCACGTAATCCGACCAACAGAGAGAAAACCGACTGGGAAAAGGAAAAGCACAGAACCTTAGGGACATGTGGGCCACTAACAGAATGGTGGGGCTGGAAGAATCCTGGAAGAAGTGATTACTGAGAGCTCCCCAGTTGGCCAAAAGATAGAAATCTATAGATCCAAGGAGCTGAGCAAACCCAAGCAGCATAAACCCAAAGAAACCCATGCCAAGATTTTATAATTAAACTTTTGAAAACTAAAGACAAATTAAAAAATTAAGAACAGTTAGAGAGAAACACCATATTACACCATACACCAAAAATTAACTCAAAATGGATGAAAGATTTAAAGATTTAAATGTAAGCCATGAAACCATAAAACTTGTAGAAGAAAACAGAGTTTGTCAGCTCCCTGACATAGTCATTGGTAATGATTTTGGGGAAGCAAAAATGAACAAGTGGGATTACGTAAAACTAAAAAGCTTCTGCGAGCAAAGGAAACCATCAACAACATGAAAAGACAATCTACTGAATGGGAGAAAATACCTGCAAATCATGTATATAATAAGGAGCTAATACGCAAAATATGGAAGGGATTAATGTAACTCATTAGTAAAACAGATTATTAGGCTAAAAAATGGGCAAAAGAGCTGAACATTTTCCCAAAGAAGGCACACAGACAGCCAACAGGTATCTAAAAAGAGGCCTGACATCAGCAAAGCTGAGGCTCATTAACATCACAATGAGCTATCACCTTACACCTGTTAGAATGGCATCATCGCAAGATGAGAAATGAGTGTTGGTGAGGACGTGGAGAAAAGAACACCTGCGGTAGGTGTTGGTAGGAGTGTAAATTGGTGCAGCCCCGGTGGAGAACAGTATGGGGATTCCCCAAATCTTAAAAATAGAACGACCATATGATCCAGCAATTCTCCTCTGGGTATTTGTCCAACGAAAACAAAAACACTAGCTTGAGTAAATATCTGCACCCTCAAGTTCATTGTAGCATTATTTGCAACAGCCAAATATGAACACGACCTATGTGTTCATTGATGCAGTGCCTGAACAGAAAGAAAGAATTGAGAAAATCAGTAAGGAGCAATCATCAAAGAAATAATTTAAGAACAATTCCCAGAATTTTGAAACAGCAGATTCCCAGTTCCAACAGACCTTTGCATACTCAGTGGACAGAAACAGACTGACATCGAAGGACTTTTAGAACACCAGGGGTAAGCACCCGTGTTAAAAGCTCCCATGCTGAGAGTTGGGGTGGAGGGATGGAACGGGTCACACATAAAGGATCAGGACTCAAAAAGACAACATCTTTCAAAGCAACACAGAAAGCAAGAAGTGAAAGGAGCAATGTTTCAAAAGTATGAGAGCACTTACCCTATATACCGATAAACTGGATTTTATCAGTGAGGCACAGGAAAGAAATTCTCAGATATGTAGTACTTCAGATTTCTTTTCATGAACATTTGCTGAGGAAGCTGCAGCTTGAGAAGCTACACATGAGGCTGGTGTGGCTCCCCGACAATGAGAATGGACGGAAAGGAGATAAGAAGTCCAGGAAACAGATCAAAGTGAAGAGAAGGTGCAGGTGGACCCCAGAATGGTGTCAATCCCTGTCGGAACAGGCCAACCTATTCAGATTAGACCAGATCAAACGTGGAAGCTGATAGAATTGCAATGTTTGAACATATTAACAGGAGGTTTAGGAAGGCAGGAAGAATTTGAAAATAAATTAATGTCAATAAAAACCCAGCAAATAAAAAATACTACAACATTTATTAACTCTGAGACAAAAAGTTTTTCAAGGAAAAGGAAAAGGAAAAGGAGAAGGGGGAAGGAAGTGGCAGAGTCTACACAATTGCTCAGCTCTGAAAATATTTACATGATTATAATAATGTAAACACACAATGTGGATCTAAACTAAAAGCATAATTGTATTTGTTGGAGGATGGGGAGATGTGAGAATTGTGGTGAAGAGAAGAGCTGGCAAAATAAAAAAGAGCTAAATCCTAATTTTTCATGGTGGCAATACTTCAAATTGAAACGTCAAGAAATGACGATCTGAGCATGTAATTTAACAAAGGGGTTGAAAGGGGTTGTCATTGGGGAGAAGAAAATGAGGAAGCCAAGTGGGCAGAATTCCGTGCTTTGATTATGAAATGTAGAACAATAGGGTTATTTAAACCATGTGCATGTATAAATTTAATGAAAATTAAAATCAAATTTTTAAAGTTTGAAATGCAATGAATCAAACAATCATTCAAACCAGGCGAGCTACCTATGGCTTCTGTGAGAATGACTCTGAGTGACCATCTGCTGCCTCAGTTCAACTTGACCCTGGCGTTCCGTCTTGACTCCTCCTCGTATTGAGCTAAATTTATTTTTTAGTGGTGCACTTACCCACTGCTTACTGTGTGGCGGGTAGTTAGTTATCAGCTCAGGGAAGCCCCACACTCACTGTATGAAGTAAGACTTATTTTCCCTTCGGTGTGTGGACGAGGAAGCTGACGCAGAGCGGCCTCCTAGGGTCACACAGCTTGGGAGCTGAGTTGCTGACATTTGTACTCATCAAATCAGCTCCCGAGTCTGTTTCTCAGTGGAAGGGGTTAAGGGATCCCCCTCGCACCAAGATTCCCAGGCTGAATGATGCTCCTACACTAGGGAGATACTAAGCAGTCAAAACCCCAACACACCCCCTACAATGAATAAGCTGGGAGGTATATGGAAATTGATTTTTTAAAAAATATATTGTATTGATTATGCTATTACAGTTGTCCCAATTTTCCCCCCTTGCCCCCCCCCACCAGTACCCCCATTCCCTCCAGCAATCCCCTCCCTTAGTTCGCGTCCATGGAGCGTGCACACACATTTGTTGGTTTCTCCATCTTATACTATTCTTAACAGCCCTGTTTATTCTGTTCCTACCAATTATTCTTCTTAATCCCAGCACCTTTTCACCCATTCTTCCCCCTTTCCCCTTCCAGGTGATATTTCCCCTTCAAATGGTCTCCATATGTTTCTGATCCTGTTTTGGTTTTTTGCTTAGTTTGGTTTTTTTTTAAGATTCAGTTGTTGAGAGTAGTGAATTTGTTGCCATTTTAATGCTCACAGTTTTGATCTTCCTTTTTATAAATAAGTCCATTTAACATTTCATGTAATAATGGCTTGGTGATGACCAACTCCTTTAGCTTTGTCTTGTCTGGGAAGCACTTTATCTGCCCTTCTATTCTAAATGATAGCTTTGCTGGATGGAGTAATCTAGGTTGCAGGTCCTTGCTTTTCATCACTTTGAATACTTCTTACCAGTCCCTTCTTGCCTGCAAAGTTTCTTTTGAGAAATCAGCTGATAGTCTAATGAACACTCCTTTGTAGGTAACTTTGCTTTTCTCTTGCTGCTTTTAAGATTCTCTCCTTATCTTTAACCTCTGGCATTTTAATGATAATGTGTCTTGGTGAGCTACTCTTTGGGTCTAATTTGTTTGGGAATCTCTGTGCTTACTGGACTTGTATGTCTTCAGGAAATCCTTATCAAACCTAATAATGTTAACATGCACTGGGGAAAAATGTTACATTTTTCTTAATTTTGCAAGTGAAATAAGACAAAGAGAAGCGGTAATCCCACCAGAATCCTGCTTGTTCCTCGGGTAAGAGAGTAGTTTTAGAGACACTGACTGGCAGAAAAGAAATAGTCGATAATGAGTGTTTTAGAAAGGTGTTTTCTAATGAATCTTGAATTTACTCTGAAGGAACTACCTGAACAATTAGGTAATTAGACAAGAACTAGAACTTCAGGATAAATTCAAAATAATTCTAATGGCAAGGGACTTTCATGTTTTCTCTTTTCTTTCCTTATTGTTTCCTTTAGATAATCAAAAACAAGGAGAACATGGGAATCAAAATATTTGGAAAGATCATAACATATCTTAAAATTTGAGTGGAATTTCTGTTCCTTTCAGCCAAGTTTGTGTCATTACTTGTAAATAATGCAAGATCCAGAGATAACCACAATAATTTCCCCCATTTTTTCTGAGTTTATTTAATCATTCAAATATATATATATTTTGCAAAATAAAACTATGCTATACATATTGGGCTGGAACTTGCTTGTTCTCTTCTATGTACATAGTCGACCCCTTCCCAGGTCAGGATACACAGTCTTGCTTTGTTGTTTAGTACCTTGGGTTCTATGGATGTTACAATTCCATATCGTACAATTCATTTTTGGTAAGCACTTAAACTGTGTTCGTTTCTTTTTTGGCTATTACTGACAATGTCACAATAATCATCCTTTAGCAAATATATTTATAGATTCATGTTTATAAATTCAGAAAGAGATGGTTTGGAAGTGGTATTTTAAAACATAAATTAGATCGTATTTCTTTCTTCAAATCTTTCAGTGTCTTCCCAGGTGAAGTTAGAATGAAATTCAAACTCCTTTCCATGGCTCAGCCCATCATCCACCCCTCTGGGGCCATGCTCCCTCTTCCTCCCCAAGCTCCAGCCTCACCGGCCTTCTCCTGACACAGGCCACCCTCACCCTCCCTGAGGGATATTGCACGTCCTGTTCTGGCTGCTGGGAAACTGCTCAAGGCCAGCTCTTTCTCAACAACAGCTCTCATCAGGAAAGGCTCCTCCTCAGAGGCCACCCATCTACAAAAACTTCTCTCTCACCCTAATTTTTTTAAAATACCACTTTCATCTTGTGCTATTCTCATGAAGGGACATCACGTCCCCAGGCCTTATTGGGCCTGTCAAGTCTCATCCTTAAATGTTCAGCTTATGAACATCAGGGCCTGACCTTGGCTTTTATGAACTGTGCCAGCCACGGACTAGGAGCACAGACACAGTCAGTTCTGGTCCATTTGGAAAACAAGAGCCTTTCCCGCATCTCCCCAGATGGTGGAATATCTTAGTTCCCCACCAAGATACTTCCGGGGACCCACTAAAATATGTGAGAGTACATTTTCTTCTGACCTAGGGAAAAGATATTATTCCAGATTCAATTAGATTTACAAAAATGTGTTCTTTCTCTTACAAATATAATAAAGATATATGGTTCCTAAAAGAAAACTTGAAAAGAACACTATAAAAACTTGGTATCTTGTCCGAGGACGTGTAGAGAAAAAGCCAGCATGCCATACCTTCTTGTCCTTCTCATTTTGATGTACTAGTTGTATATGTAAGATTCGTGAACAACAATTTTGAGAATCTAAAATTATTATATCAAAGTTGAAGATAAAAAGTCTTATTAGTCAGGAAGAATGCTGGGTTTACAATCAGCAGCAATGATGAAATGGCCCACAGAGTTAACCTGTACACTGATGCTAACGATTAGAGATTTTGCAGTAATGAATACTAGGGAGAGACATTGTTCTTTCCATTTGAGATAACCCAGAGGAGACCATCTTTCTCCATCTAGGATTCTGTGCATGAGGCTTTGGCAGAATCAATAACAGTATCTGACATTCAGGACTCCTAACGCTAAGAGGGTGAAAGTAAGTAAATAACATTGAGGGGGTTGTCAGATAGTTCCAGACACCAGAGACGTTAATCGTGGCAGCTAAATTGGGATGCTGGATTAGGAGAAATATATTTTCATTATAGAGGCCATATATTTTCTGATAGTAACTAAATTAAAGAGTCCCTTAAAACGTTGAACATGGAGAAATTTGCTTCCTAAAATCAAGGTAGATTTGTTTTTGTAAACTGGTAATAACACCAGGAAAAAAAGTTAATAAGCCATAATTTTTTTGTATTTCCTCCACTGAGGCATATTTAAAGAAAGTATATTCATGAATGTAAGGCATGTGGCAAAACATATTAAGGATGGAAAAATAATGAAAATTTCACTTGGAGATTTTGAGTTACATGGTTTTATAATAGTTGACTTATCAGCTCAAGTGGGATTAGAGCCTATTAACTCTTGGAGTCCAAGGGGCGGCCACACTGACCATTTTCCATGAAGCAAGAAACACTTTACAAGTTATCACCCAATCTGTTGAAAGGAAACAAGTGTCTGATAGGCAAGTAGAAAAAACAACACTACACACAAAGTGGAAAATATACTTGCAATAGTTCATGCTGTAAACAGTTTAAAATTCTTAATGTAGTAAGAGTTCTTACAAATCAAAAAGGCAGACAATTCAATAGAAAAAGGAGCTAAGGAAGGACAAGGATAGAAAATTCACAAAAACAGAATAGCGAATCATCAATAAACAGGTATTTTAAAACGCATGCAAACCTAGCACATGAAAATAATGAGGTATTACTTTTCTCCTTCCCATTTCATGTGAGCAAGTTTTGGGGGTTCTTAATACTTAGAAGGCAATCCTAAATTTTGTTGCCACTCTTGATTACAGTGCCAGAAAACAGTTGGACATTTCAGAGCAAAAGCTGAAAAACTTTGCATTCATTTCAAGCTATTGTGTGTTAGACACTGTGCTAAGCACTGGGTTAAAAAAAAGTCAAAAAGACCCAGCCCAGGCCCCAAGCAACTTGTAGAATTCACTTGACTGCAAGGGGTTCAGATGCTGTCACAAAGGGAAAGGTTGCTGCTCTGGTAATTCAGACTGATTTTTTTAAAGGGTAAGAGCAAGCTGATTGGAGGTGGTGAAGGGCAGGGAAAGTTTTTCCAAAGTTAATCACTAAAAGCTGCCATGGCCTTTTACCAGGAGGAACGTAACTCAAATTACTGACCAACTCCCAGTGCAACAGAGGACAATTGAAAGAAATGTCTTTTAGGGTGCTGGAGGCTACACACACATGATCCCCAAAGGAGCTTATACACATGAAGTCAGGGCACAAGCTATAGTCTAGAAGGGCACATTTTTCAGACTCTCCAAGTTAAGTGTAATATTTGCAAAACCTAAAGTAAATAGCATGTCTGCTCTCCCTGCCCCCACATTCCAGTTCCTATTCACATTCAGCCTTTTAGTGTGTGGTTTACAAAATGCAGATTTCCCCCCAAGCTTTTATTATTATCATTAAAAGTGTGGCCACTGCATAATTACAGAAATTGATGACATATTCCAGTGTCAGTCTACACAGAACTCAATTGCAGATCCAAACAATTAAGCTTTTGTTCATTTAACACTAGTTTATAGAAATTGTACTTTAAGACTAATGTACAGCAAGAGACTTCTGGTCAAGATGGCGGCATAGGCAAACATGGCTTGCCTCTTCATACAACCACATCAAAATTACAACTAAAATATACAACAACCATTACTCAGAACCACCAGAAATCAAGTTTAATGGAAGCCTGACAAACATGGAATTAAAGAAACCACATCCATCCAGACTGGTAGGAAGGGTGCAGACCTGGGATGGGCTCGTCCCTGGTCCATGTGTGGTGGATAAAAATTTGAGAGGAATACCTCAGGAGAGAGGAGCCCCGGTCCCATACCAGGACTGCAGCCCAGGGTTCCAGTGCCAGAAAGATAAGTCCCCACAACTTCTGGATGCAAAAACCAGTGGGGATTGAGTCGGTGAAAGAGAGTAGCCCCTCTTAAAGAACTGAAACACAGACTCACCTACTCAGACCCACTCCCTCTGAGCTCTAGCACTGGCGTAGCAGCTTGAAAGGCATCAGTGGCATACTGGGAGAAACTAAAGTGTCTGGCATTGAAGCAAGCAGGGGCCATAGTCCCTTTTCTAAACCCTCTCCCAACAAAGCCACAGAACTGGCAAGCTGGTGCTATATATGAGAATCCATCAATCTGGTTAACACTGTTTGACCTGCCTTGGAGATCCCCTGAGACTCTGCCCTGCCCAACATATGGGTCCACCCAAGCTGCTTTTCCATATGAATGGCCGGTCTTGGCCCACACTGTACACCTTCCTAAATCCTCTCAAAAAAGCAAAAACTGGTCTCAGTGAGCCCCAGGCCTGGCACTAGCAGTATTCAGCTTAGATTCACAGCTTGGCTTCACCTGGGAATCTCCAAGGCCAGCACAAGTAGCAGCTGTCTCAGATTGCTTTATAGCTTAGGCAGTGTGTGTGTGTGTGTGGGGAGGGGGGGTCCCGAGTAGAACACAGGTGGAGGCTTACCTTGGCCTGTACCACTCAGGAAAACCCAAGGTCAGCACTCCCAGTGGACAGCTACAGACCCTGTCAGAGTACCACCTCACTGCCCCTGCATAGCTGACTCTCCACAGAGTGGGGAGGTTGGTGGTAAGTGGTCATAGCCAGTCCTTGCAGCTGACTGGCCTGGGTAAATCCCTCCCATTGATTTGCCAGCAGCAACTGAAACTCAACTACAAGAGGAAGGTGTACTCAGCCCACATGAAGGACACACCTTGAGTATCCAGCGTGGGTGATAAGGGAAGCCGTGCCTTTGGACCCTACAAGACATCTACTACATTAGGCCACACTACAAAGACACAGAGTCAAAGCAGCTCTACATAATACATAGGAACAAACACAGGGAGGCTGCCCAAATGAGGAGACAAATAATTACGGCCCAAATGAAAATACAGATCAAAACTACAGAAAAAGAACTAAACAAAAGGGAGATAAGCAATCTAAAGGATGTGGAGATCAAAACACTGATTATAAGGATGCTCGCAGAACTTAGTGAGGATCTCTGCAGCTTAAAAAAGACCCAGTCAGAAACGAAGGATATGCTAATTGAAATAAAGAACAATTTACAGGGAAACAACAGTAGAGTGGATGAATCTAAGAAATCAATGATTTGGAACATAAGGAAGAAAAAAACAACCAATTAGAATAACAGGAAGCAAAAAGAATTTTAAAAAAACAAGAATAACATAAGGAGCTTCTGGGACAACTTCAAAAGGTCCAATGTTCACATCATAGGGTACAAGAAGGAGAAGAGAAAGAGCAAGAAATTGGAAATCGATTTGAAAAAAGCAGTGAAAGAAAACTTCCCTAAGTTGGTGAGGAAAATAGATGCAAGTCCAGGAAACACAGAGTGTCCCAAACAAGATGGATGCCAAGAGGCCCACTCCAAGACACATCATAATTAAAATGCCAAAGGTTAAAGATAAAGAGAGAATCTTAAAAGTAGTAAGAGAAAAGCAGTTAGTTACAGGGGAGTTCCCATTAAGAATGTCGGCTGATTTCTCAAAAGAAACTTTGCAGGCTAGAAGGGACTGGCAAGAAATCATTCAAAGTCACAAAAAGCAGGGGCCTACAGCTAAGACTGCTCTATCTATCAAAGCTATCATCCAGAATGGAAGGGCAAATAAAGAGCTTCCCAGACAAGAAAAAAAACTAAAGGAGTGCATCATTGCCAAACCATTATTATACGAAATGTTAAAGGGACCTATTTAAGAAAAAGAAGATCAAAATTATGAGCAATAAAATGGCAAAAATATATATCTGTCATAATTAAATCTAAAAAACAAACAATGCAAACAGGAACAGAGACTCTGGATACAGAGAGTGTTTTGATAGTTGCCAGATGGGAGGTAGGTGTGGGGGAATGGGTGAAAAAGTGAGGAGATTAAGAAGTAGAAAGAGGTAGTTACAGAATAGCCATGGGGATGTAAAATGCAATACAGAAAATGGAGTAGCCACGGAACTTATACACACGACCCATGGACATGAACAATGGTAGGGGGATTGCCTGAGGGAGTGGGGGGTACTGGGTGGAGGGGGTAGAGGGGGGGAAAGTCAGGACAATTTTAATAGCATAATCAATAAAATAAACAATTTTTCAAAAAGATTAATGTACTACCAGTTCTTCCACAGATTTATTATCCAATTTTAAGAAACTTTTTTTCTTCCTTCCTTCTTTCTTTATATATTTGGAGCTGATTTGAATTCTGTTGACTATAATCGTGAGGAGGGTGTGTGTGTGTTTCGTGCACACTGAGATGTTTTAAATCAAACTGTGAAGAGTGCAAGTGCATGCAACTCTCTTTTTAAAAAAATTGTATTTATTTATCTTTAGAGGGGAAGGGAAGGACAGAAGGAGAGAAGTATCAATGTATGGTTGCCTCTGGTGAGTTCCCTGCTGAGAACTGGCCCGCAACCCAGGCATGTGCCCTGACTGGGAATCAAACCGCAAGCATGTGGTTCGCAGGCTCACGCTCAATCCACCGAGCCATGCCAGCCAGGGCGCAACTCTCTGAGAGCACAGCTACAACAAGTACCAAGAAAGATTTTTGCTAAATGAAAGGAAAATACCAATATATTAGACTGGGTCTTGTAACTGGCAGGTGGTGGGTTTTTGGTGGAGACAGACTGTCCATTTTAGACCCACTCTTCTCCTTGAGTCTAATTGAAACTTTGGTTCATTTTCCCCATCCCATGGTCAGGGAGCATCTATCCACGGTGTTCTTTTAACTGTTAAATCGGAGACTAAGGAAGGTTTGACCTTCTTGGGAAATGCCACAAAGTGTCAAAGCAGCAATTTTCAAACAGTGCACTGTGAGGACTTGAAAAGCACGTGACACCTGACTGTTCAGTCAGGGGCACCGACCTCTTTTCCCTTAGCCTGTCCAATAACATAATGATGATGGGCAACACAGCCATTGCCACCCAGTGCAGACACATCAAAATTATACCCAATATTTTTGTCAGATTGGCAAAAAATAGAACGTATTTTTGGTGATCCACAGACTTTTAATAATTTGTTTATGTGAGCCAAGAGATGAGAAAGGTTTAAAATCACTGTGGCAAAGCTGGCTTCAGTTGTTACGCTCCCAGTACCTTCCCCTTCTTTTTCCACCGAGGGGCTGGTTCACGGTGGTCTTGTTTGGGATACTCCATGAGAACACTGACAATGTGTCGGACTGGGCATGGTAAGAGCAGTTTTCATGGATGGAAATACAAAGGCCAGTGTTAAGTGAGAGCCTTTGCACAGGCTTTGAAAAGTAATAAATTCGAAGAGAAGGCTCCCCACCCCTGCAGAGCAGCCGAGTCTTCTGCAGGCACACACTGGGACAGCTTGCTCACAGAGGAAGCACAGCCCTCTGTGGGACAGAAGGGAAGGAGGACACCAGCGGTGGCCTTCCACTCAAGCTGGGAGACAAACGTCACCCCGATTTCACAAAACAGTTTCTGGACTTGAACCAAATGAAAGATTCTTGTCATAGTTGGCCCTGTGGCACACCCCCCCCCCTCCTAAAATGGGCAGGCTCGCTGTCCGTGTTGTCTCTGTGCGTGCCTGAGCGTAAGCTAGAACAAGAAGCTGCTGCATCTCATGGTTTATGTTACACTGTGACCCAGAGAAGAATGAGGCAGGACGCTAGGGCTTCTCTGAAGCAGAGAGAAAACAGGGGGAAGGAGCTAAGTTCCAATAAGTACGGGCAACATTATGATAAAGAGCAAATACGTCCTCAGCCTAAGGGTCTCTGAACATCGCAGCCTGAACTGGGCTTGGAATGGGATAAGGTGACCAGCCTGTTGTGAAATACTTCTTTCGTGGGAGCTCTGAGCTGACGAGCTATATAAAGAAGTGTTGCAGATTAGAAGCTTATTTCTTGTCAACATATCAGGGGTGGTCCTTTCACAGCCTAACAGTCTGAGGGACATTGAGCCTTGACAGAGAAAGCAACAGACAGGGCTGGCTTCTAAATAGGAGGGGAGAAATGGGCTCAACTAGCCGAATCTGGACTTTAACTCCCGTGAACCAGTCTTCCAAAGGGGCTGAGCAGGGACTCAAGGTGAGGCAAGCACCTGAAGGAGATGGAGCTTTGAAGTCAAACAGACCCCAAGTTGGAATGCTTTCTTCATTACCTGGTAACCGTGTGACCTTGGGTGACTGTCTTAGCCTCCCCAAGTCTCAGCATCCTCTCTGTTGAATGGATATAATGCTACCTGCCTCTCAGCCTTGTTTCAAGCACTGAATGAGGGAATACATACCCACCACCTCTCAGGTGGCTGTAAGGATTCAGGGGGTTATCAAGGAGGCGGGGCAGCACAGTGCCTGCCTCATCCCGGCTCCTTCTTCACCCCTTCCCTTGAAGGGAACACTGCAAAGTCAGTGAACTCTGCCACTTTTGCTTATACCTGTGATACAGAAAAATTTTATCTTACTGGGTACCACTTTTCTGATATCTGACCTACGTATTGATAATGGCATAGTAGATTTAAAAGTTTTCTACTTTATTCTACATTATTGCCTGATGTGGGAGGCGGTCTTGGGATCATTATTTTTTTAATTCCAGTGGACAGGCACTCCTCTGGCAAAGTCCATGGCCCCTAAGTTTCTCCTTATACTGTACACCACGAGCCAATGCACACCGCTCCGAGCATGGCACACAGGTCGCATAGAGAAGAGTGGACACGACACACGAGTTACAGCCAGACTGCGTTCCCAAAGTCAAGAAGGCCTGAGTTCTTTCTAACCATGAAGTGGCAGGGAATGCTGCCCCAAGTTACCGTGCTAACATTGATGCAAGCAAGTTTTATTGCTGTGTCCAGACTAAGGGGAGCTATAGCTTGTCCAGCAGTGATCGGTGGAGATCCAACCAAAGAAAGCACAGAATTTTTTAACACTCAAATGGCACACTTCTAGTCCCATCCCTACCTTTTGCCGAAGGAACTGAGGCTCTCTGTGCAAAGCCTGTGACCTGAACAGTGACCTGGTGTTGGAGCCAAAACACAAGCCCCGCCTCTCCCTGAGTTACAGTTCCAGGTCCCCTCACACAGACTCTCCTGCTATAATGACAAGCTGGAAACAACCGAAACACTTCCTGAAGTTCTGGAAATGTCACACACTACCGGGCTTCCTGACATGGCTTCCACAGAGACGTTTAGTGACACTAAAAAAAAAATAAAATGCTTTTTGCCAAAGTGAAGCCAGCAGATGGTCACTGCGCCATGGCCGCCCCAATGCTCAGTCCCAGGAGGTATAAATAAGTACAGAGAAATATCTACTCTTTTCAATGATCACCCAGCCCTCCTGAGGTTTCCACCAGCACCAGCCATAAATATCACTTAGCTTTTCCATTCATTTGTGGTCTGGTCACATACCCCACCAGGAAAGAGGAATTTCTCATTTCTAAAGCCGGCTTGGCCACCCACTCACTGTGTGGCCCTGGACAAGTCATTTAGCAACTTTCTCAATCTTAATCACAGAGTAAGAACTGTGTTGTGAAGATGACCTTACTCAGTCTTTCTAAGGATTCCCAGGTTCAAAGCCGATTATTAAAAAAAAAGTGGTGCCGTCATATCACAGATATCGACAGACCATGGGGCCCTTCCAGCCGAGCACAGCAAGATCGGAAGAAAGAACAAAGAACAGCCTGTGCGGCAGGCTGCAGCGGACAAAGAAACTCGGTCACGAGCATTCTTACAAATTACGTTATTAAGAGCAAAGCTCTAATGAGGATTAAATGTCCATGGAAATTTACCACTTCCCCATAAAACAGCCCTGGCGTGACGCTTCTTGAGGAAGCTTCAGAGACGTGGCCTTCATTCTTAGGCTGGCGAGGGGCGGTTCCTCGGTGATCTCACAGTCCCCTGGTTATGCTGACGAGCTTCATTTCTCCCATTGTGTTAGCTTCTTCCTCACGGACCTGTGGCCCCCGGGAGACTTTAGCTCTCATAAGCAGGAGCCATGTCTTGTTCGTCTTTCTATACCAAGTGCCTGACACAGAATAGCTACTGGAGACACGGCTTCTTGCTCCACCACGCTGGGACAGCTGGTTGCATAAAGGAAAAACAGTCCAGTTCTATTCTCACAGCCAGTGGGGAAATTAAATGATGTTTTGCCAGGAGGGTTTTATTTCTTCAACTTATAAAAAGGTCCCTATAACAACATGACCTTTTACAAACATATTTCAGTGTCTTCCAGCTATGTTTATCGGAAGTCCTTGACACGGTGGTTTAAGGGTGGCTACATTCTGTTGATTCTGGCTGATACCCCCCCACACATATCCTTGCATACATACATGCTCACACATGCATTTATACACACACTTATTCACACATGCACACACATTCACGTATATTCTTTTTCATACATACACTCAAGCTAGAAGTTGTGCAAAAGAAAAAAACCATTGAGAATTCTTACAGGGCTACAGGTATGTGGTAGTCACGGAAAGACTAACGATTTGCCCTCCTCAGTGAGAACAACGGGTGTCAGTCCAGCAAACACCCTCCCTACAGAACAGTGAGAGACAGGCGGCATAGAAAAGAGCAAAGACGTCATGCCACAAAAAGTGGCAGAGAGAGAGGTGATGGCCTGAAACCACAAAGGGGTCTTTGTGTGTAAACTTGACCTACGCCCACAATCTACCCCATGGCTTAAATGCAGCCAGTACCTGCACAGCAGCAGAGGGTGTGCCTGGGACACTGGGGTCTGTCACTGCGGTGGGGTGGAGGGATTGAGCAAAGGAAAACAAAACAAAAAACTCATGGACATGGACAACAGTGTGGTGATTGCCATTGGAGGGAAGTGGGCAAGGGTGTATAGGGGTGTAAATGGTGATGGACGAAGACTTGAGTTGGGGTGGTGAACACACCATACAGCTTACAGGCGAAGTGGTATAGAATTGTGTCCCTGAAACCTGTATAATTTTGTTAACCAGTGTCACCCTAATAATTAATATTAGTTTTAACTGCTAGATTTGGATCATAAATACTTGTAGTCTCATACACTACTCATTTTTGCATGTTTCTTTTCCAATCAAAATATCAAAACATAATTGAAAAGAACATTAGCTAAATGATTCATCCATATTAGGAAGTAACTGAAAGCTTAATGTGAAATTGGGATACAGGTGTGAATAGGACATGCTTCAGTCAATCACAGAGCACTTGCGTTTTTCTGCTACACTTACCGTGAGCAGGAAAACAAAAGTTTGCAGGCGTGGGGGTGAAACCCAAGATTTCCAAAGCTAATGTACACGCCGCATTTCCCAGGCTCCCCCAGCCTAGAAAAACCAGTGGGTCATACAGTCGTCAGAGCCAAATGTCCCTTGACCGCAGCACGGCGTCTGCCTTTTCGTCCCACTGCGGCACTGCCTGCCTCATGAAGTCCTCCGACGGGTCTGCAGCAAACTGAACTACTGATGTGCGGGCCTTCTCCCACCCTTTCCTCTTTCCAAGTTCAGGTAACTGGGTCTAGGCAATGTCACAGAGCTCATTCCAGTGTGTCAAAATGCTAGAACTTCGCCCTGCCTGGTGTGGCTCAGTAGATTGAGCACCGGCCTGAGAATCAAAGGGCCGCTGGTTTGATTCCCAGTCAGGGCACACACCTGGGCTGCAGGCCAGGTCCCCAATGGGGGCACATGAGACAACCACCACTGATGTTTCTTTCTGTCTCTTTCTCCCTCCCTTCCCTTCTCTCTAAAAGTAAATGAATAAAATCTTTAAAAAAGGCTAGACCTTTACACATTGTTCCCGTTCCCCTTGTTCTACATCTGCCTAGAGCAGAAGTCTGCAGAGCAGAGCTCTCGGCCAGGCACTCCACCCTTTTTTTGTGCAGGCCGTAAGCTAATAATTTTTTATACTTTAAAGGGTTACAGGAAGAGGAAGAGGGGGAGGGGAAGCACAGGCTGAGGCTGTGGTGGCCAGAGACCCTATGTGGCTTGCAAAGCTTAAATTGCCTTACTGGGAATCACAGCAGGTCCCTGGCCCAGGGAGATAGCTGGCCTCACTCACAGAATGTGATTTCTTTTTGGAACATTTAGGACAAGGACATATGAAAGCGTAAGAAGAAAAATATGGCCAAACCTGACCCTGATACAAAGGAACTCTTGATTAAATCTCTTTCCAAATATTTTCCCCGTGTGTGGCAAACACTGGTGGTTGCCTCCCCAGAGGACATTCTCTCTCAATTTTAATTTAAAAAATCAGGCAGCTGTACACTTCGGGGGAGGCCGGGGTCCTGCTCATCCTCAGGGGGGTACCTCTGGGTAAATCCAGTCAAGGTAATTCTATCCTTGCCAGTGATTGGTTTGGGACTGGGCACAAGCTGTAAATCTGGCCAATAAAACAGAAGGGTAAGTCGGCTATGGGAGCCATGAAAACAGTTTACTTTCTTTTAAGAGGAAAGCCGAAGAAAGAGCATGTCTTCTTCCCCAGGCCTCTCTGGACGTGGCTGGGTGACAGCATAGTACCGGAATGGCTGTGCCCACCCTGGGACCCACAGGCTGAGGCGGGCGGGCAGGGTGGAAAGTTGGCGGAAAAGAGCCGGTTCTCAAGCCACCTACCAAGGTGGCTTGAATGTGGTATGTGAGGTAGTGGGATTTCTCCGTCAAACCCACTTTTGGTTGTTTCTGTTCCTGCCCCACCGGCTTTCAACCCAGACGTATCTTGACGTACCCTGTCCTAGCACCAGCGTGTCCGAAAAACTTGGCTGCCGCCTTCCTTGCACAATAGAGGATTAAAAAAAAAATTGAAATGCTGAACTTGGCCTCGTTGGAACGAGCAAGCTGATCATGAGTCCACCCCTTCGGACACACCACTTCTGAATCTGGGGCGTGTGCAGCTTTTAGGACTAACCCTTGATGTGGGGTCAAGTTGCCAGGCAAGTAGGTGCCTCTTCCCAGCCATCAGTAGGTGGACGGCTTTTGCTGCGCTCAGAAGGGGGAGTGGATTTGGACGTAGTTTGTCAAAGTGTCTGAATACGCTATTCGGTGGTGTGTGTACCCTTTCACCCACAGATGTTTCCGAATACCACAGCGGGAAGATCACAATAAATGCCAAATTACTGAGTGAGATGAATTTTAAGAGTCAGAAGTGAAATTCCCACCAGGACCAAGCAAATCTTAAAACCCAGGAAGCCCCCTCCCCCCCACCCCACACCGGGCCGCCTCTGGCCCTCCCCACCCATGTTGACATACTCCACATTCCCCCCCCCGCCCCCCACCCAGCTCCAGCGTGCTGCTGACCATGTGTGTTACCGCCACTTGCAAGAAGTTACAATAGTTTATTCTAAATGTCTTGGCTTTTACAGCCTAAATTGAGGCCTTTAGTGGCACTTGGAAATTATTTTTGTGGTTTACTTTTATAGATAACACATTTCCCACCCCTACCCCTTTCTGCTGGCTCCCTCAGAAATTTGGTTGAGGGAAACCACACAGAATTCTGAAATCTGTAGGCCAGGTGCCCACATCACAGTAACGCGGATCGCCATACTGGCGGCTGTTGGCAAGACATCAAAGTCTGTTCTTTCTCCTATTATCATTCCTAACAGGAAATTTGACTCCCGTGAATATATATAATATTTTCAGTAGCTTTAACTCATAACCCATTAATTACTTTTGGTTTTATTTATTGTGCTTCTGGTATTTCTCTTAAATTTAAAACTCTCCAAGAGTCTTTTAATATTATACTATTATTTATGGGAAATTGTAGCAGGGATTTTGGTCGTAGTAAGAAGGAAGAAACTGATGAAGAATTTCTGTCCCTCTTCGCTTCCCAGATCAGCGAATTCACCGACCTCCTCCATACTGTGTGGTGTCGTCTTGATTTTGCCCAGAATAGTTCCTGCCTCTGTCTTGGCAAGCCAACAGGTGGGGAGGGTCCTCCACCCACTTGCCCACCTGCTCATTATTCCACAGACACTTACTCATAAGGTGCGGTGGGCCAGACATTCACAAAGCCCCCAGGGGTTGGCTGGTGAACATGATGGCGCTCCCAGCCTCGTGGACAGGACGGAATCCAAACAGGGGAAGAAAAACCACTCCAGGTAGCAGTAACTCTCACAAAGGAAACGGATGAGGAGCCATGGGGAAGGGGTCATTTTTCCCTTTGGAAAGGTCACTTGGGATAGGCGTCATGGAGGCGATGACTTGGGAAGAGATGAGAAGGAGCCGGCCATCAGCACAGTTGAGACTGTCCCTGAAAATACTGACCCTCTCCTCCTCTCCTCTTCTTTCGCAGAAGTTCTGGTAGCGTTTCTCACCTGTTTGGCAGACTCGGCCTTCCTCCCCAGCAGCTGCCACGTGGGAGAGCCTTCATTATCTCTGTGGTTCCCCTGTGTCAGCTGATTGGAGCCTCGGGGTTGGGGGGGGAGGGAGCTTTTTCTCATGGAATTCTGGAACGAGTACAGTTGGCCTGAGACCTAAAATTCTGGGAAGTGACCTTTCTGTTGGAACAGAATATCCAAGAAAGTAAAGGAGTGAAGAATCCTTCTTGCCACTCAGGAACGTGGATGCAGAACTCTGAGCTCTTCCAGGGCCACGCACACCTGAGCATGTTGGTCTGTCCCCCAGACACCCGCCTTACCTTACTTCCTTCACATCCTCCTCTTTATCTGCGCAGACTGTAGAAGGGCAGATCGTTTTCCTTGAGAGGAATTTTATCATGTAAAATATCGGTGCAATCTGAACTGCCTAATCTTCCCATATTCCATTATCCGCATGTAATTANAATTCCAGGAAGTGACCTTTCTGTTGGAACAGAATATCCAAGAAAGTAAAGGAGTGAAGAATCCTTCTCGCCACTCAGGAACGTGGATGCAGAACTCTGAGCTCTTCCAGGGCCACGCACACCTGCGCATGTTGGTCTGTCCCCCAGACACCCGCCTTACCTTACTTCCTTCACATCCTCCTCTTTATCTGCGCAGACTGTAGAAGGGCAGATCGTTTTCCTTGAGAGGAATTTTATCATGTAAAATATCGGTGCAATCTGAACTGCCTAATCTTCCCATATTCCATTATCCGCATGTAATTATGCGGACTCGCTACTTTTCACCACCACGCCATAGAACTGCAAAACATTTTTCTTAGTCACGTGTTGGGAGGTGAATCCCAAAATGTCATGTGCATACACTATCTCATGAAACCTGTACCTGTGACATTATTAGGAAAGAAGCCTTTGCAGGTGGAAAGAAGGATCTCAAGATGAAACCGTACTGGATGAGGGTGGGCCCAAAATCCAATGCCAAGTCTATCTAGGAGAAGAGACGGCAGAACAGACACAGACAGGCCGCGAGGAAGCCATGTGATGATGGAGGCGGAGGCTGGAGTTATGCAGCCATAAGCCAAGGGAAGCTGGGAGCCTTGGGAAGCTGGAGGAGGCGAGAAAGGACTCTCCCCTCGGGCCTTCAGAGGGGCCCTGGTCCTGTCAACACCTTGGTTCCTATTTCTGGCCTCCAGAGCTGGGAGAGAATCAATTCCTGTGATTTTAAGAAACCACATTTGTCCTTCTTTGTAGGAAATGAATACATTTGCAGCTGTAGGAAATGAATACATCTGAAAATTCTGACTGATTTTCAAGATTAGAAAATTATAGTTTGCTCTACTTTAGTGGGGGGAAAAACCAATTGACAAGAGAGAAAACCTAAAGAGGCCTCTGAGCTGGATGCTCCCAGACTCTGTTCCTTGGACGCAGTGTAAGATAATGAGAGGGCAGGAGACCTGGAACCAGATGCTTCTCTGATTGGCCCTGACTGTAGACCCCGGGCCTGGGGTTTTCTGTGATCCCTCTATGTACACACTTCATGGCGGAGCAGTGCTGAGATGGTGAAAATGAAATAATACAACCATAGCTGTGAAAACCAGCTGCAGGTTGTAACACCGCCTGAAAGGAAGGTCGTACTATTAGAGAAGAGAGGAAAAGAAAGAGGATTTGTATGAATTCCGGTACCATAGACATCCTTGCGCCCAAATAAGGACCAGGAATCCGCACCCTGAGCAGGGCTGGGTGACCTTCCCATAGCCCCCAATTTCCAAAGCTGCTGAGTCACTGATGAGCATCCAAGAGTCACAGGTCCACCACTATTGCTTCTTCCACCCGGAAAATGGACGAGAAAAGTAGAAGCCATGCTTGGCTACCTTCTGGGGGCGGTTAACAGTCAGAGAGGTCAGAGCCTCGTCACCAGTGCCCAGCACAGGCTTCAGTCCCGTGGCTGGCCAGCCGCTGCCTACGCTGGTGTTCACTGGGAGTCCTTGGAAGACGTCGGAGCACCTGGTCCACTCAGTCCCACCTTCTGCACTAAGCCTGTGGATGTTTCAAAGGAAACCCGAGCAGCTGAGGTGGCAGCACTGGGGGAAGTCTCAGAGGCACCCCTGGCCAAGCGAAACCAGCTGAGTAAATTCTCGGGCAGGCCCACAGCTCGGTCAGCCGGCCCGCCAGCCTTGACGAGAGAGGGCCAGAGAAAGAACAGACTTCTGCCCCAGCAGAAGATAGCCACAGAGCGGGCCCCACGAACCGGGTCAAAGATGAGACAATTCTTGTGCTGCCTCCAGGCCCAGAAGGAACTCAAAAGGGGTTAGGAAGGTTGCACTAGGGGCAGGAGAACATAGGCTGCAGGGACCGTGGCTTTGAAAAAATAAAAGCTTTAATACGAGCCTGAAATGTGTAAGAGAGAAAACGATTCCTCTTCTACTGGGCTCCTATCAAAATGAAATGATATTTAAAGTGAAGTTACCTTCTTTGCATCCATGGTCTACATGGCCTGTCGTGCTAGCTGCATGATGCAATCACGGCCAACGACGGTGGACTGGGCCGAACGCTGAACTTGCCCAGGGCTGGGTCCCAGCTCAGACAGGGCCCTTGAGCAAGCTGGTTTGGAGCCACATTGACCTGCCTAATGGTCAGTTTCCTCATTTGCAAAATGTGAGAGTACGGTTGGAGAGGAGACAGGGCCCTTCTTAAAAACATATTTGGAAAAACTCAAAATATCAAAAGAACAGTGATTATTTAAGTACATTCATATGTTAACAGGTTTTAGCAACTTTCAAACCCACCTCCGGCCAACCACGTGAACTGCCTTAGAAATCAGTCCTAGGGGGGTTCACATGTACTACAGGGCTCTCACAAGACTTGTGTCTTCTCCTGTGGAAAAGTTTTGCGTGGAAAAAACTTAAGGTGTGAATTTCTTAGTTTTAAAAGTATAAAGATGCAAAAAAGTGAACATGACTCAGGAAAATGAGCAAATAAATATAAAGCACAAAGGATAAGCATCTAAAAACTCCAAGAAATGATTTTCAGGGGGCCAACCTAAAATTTGGGGGTTATAAAAAAAGAGGAACTAATAAAATCAAAATAGCATTATATGTTGCCAATTGTGAGTAAACACTAAAGTGTAAGAATCCTGGGATGAACACTTATGTGTGAGCACTGGGTTTGGTGGCTTTTTATCAGTTACAGAAGTCACAATGACTTTTGCTCTTAGGATAGATCGTTTTAGCTCTATGTTAATTTTCACCTTTTGTACATTTGCAAATATCACCCAAACAGACACACTGTCACGGTGAAAGGGACCCGAATTTTCAGAGTCCTGAGATCCTGAAAGAATTGGTCAGTGTCCTCAGCAGGGGTTGAGAGGTTCCCCTTCTCTACAGTGGGATACTTGGCTTCTCTAAAAGACCCTGCAGCCCTGGCTGTGTAGTTCAGCTGGCTGGAGCGTTGTCCTGTACTCCAAAAGTCTCTGGGTTCGATTCCTCATCAGAGCACGGACCTAACTTGTCGGTTCGAACCCTGGTCAGGGTGCGTGTGGGAGGCAACAGATTGACGTCTCTTTCTCATAATGATACCTTTCTCTCTCTCACATCAAAAAAGACATGTCCTTGGGTGAGGATTTTAAAAAATAATAATAATAAATTTAAAATAAACTAAAAGACCCTGCAGTTAAAAAAAATGACAGAGAACCAGGGGCAGGGTGGACTAGATCAACGTCAGACTTTTCTAAAGCAACTCTCCTGTTTAAGGAGAAATTTTCAGGGGCCCAGAGTGGGAATGGGGTGGGGGGGCAACAACACAGCAGCCCCCTCTGTCACCTGCTTCCCCCTTCTGTGGTCACTTTCACAAGTCAGCAGGGGGTAGAGGTAGGAGGCAAACCCAGCACGTCGTCAAAATAACCAAGTGTTCTCTGCCAAAAGGAAATGTGGGCTGCGAACTCTAATGAGAGGGTGAGCAAAGAGCCACCAGCTCCAAGCAGCAGGATGTGTCCGCGAGAGAGAACAGCCCCGGCCAGCGCCGTAATCTGTAAATCACTCTGAAGCCCCATACGTCAAAAAATGCGGCCACCCCTGGAGCAAAGGCATGAGGCAACAAACTAACCTCCTGTGGATAACCCATGTGACAAAGCAAAAAAGGCTCCAGCGTCCAAGAGAGAGGGGCAGGGTGGCTTGCCAGAGCCTCATTACATTTAACCAAGATGGCAAACAATGATGAGCACGAGTCCCGTAATCCCAAATGAAAAACACACGCCTGTGCACACACATGGACACCCCCCCCCACTCTTAAGACCATACATTCTCTCATCTCCCTTTATAAGCCTACTCTAAAATTGTTGGCACAGGCCTGAAAGTCATTAGTAATTTAGCTGAAACGTAAAATTTTACTGCAGCGCATTGGTAGCTATTATGAGGTATAAATCTGTGTGGTTCTGGCAGGTTGAATTCCCTCCTAGTCCCCTTCATCGTGCTGCAGAAAGCATTTAACTGTGCTGGGGGTACAGGACTCACATTTTGGAATTAAATTAGAGACATGAGAATACTTAAAATACCCTCTCTTTTCTTGATCCGCACTAACCATTTTGAACTGCTTTCTTGGGCCACGTCCCACTGGAGAAAATGTGATCGTCTTTAGGAAATTTGGATTCAGCAAACTGCCTTGCAAAAACCATAGTATGCAAAATGATGAGGCCCAACAAAGTCTGCGTTGGCTTCGTCCACATTTATCCTATCTGCTCCGGCCCATCATTTTCAGAGGTCACTAGAGAACACACTATTGTACCCATAAATTCCAACTGCTTCCCTACAAAACGACGCAAAAATAAAAATAAAAAAAGACCATGTCTACTGCTGTTTGTTTTGTTTTTAGGAGATTTTCCTTTTATTCCTATGATTTTAAGAAAGTGTTCTTCCAAGTGTTCTTCCAAGTGTTCTTCGAAATTCTTCCTGGAATCTTTAGGTCTTGGGTGCAAGCATATTTTTATAGCCAGAGTATTATGGTGTTGAACACAGGACCATTAGCATTTGAGAGTTGGGCCTTTATCATTGGAATGGCTTTGTAAAAGGCAAGAGGGCCTGGAACTGCTGCCTAAATTCTGTGCCCTTCATCAGGAGAGCAAATAGAAGAGCCTATTGCACCACTGGCCATTCTTGCATCCACAGCAGACACTGTTCATGGGTTACAGAAGCAGGACAAGCTTCAGGTGAGGCAAGCCTTGCTCCAGTAGCCCCACCTGATGGAAGCAAAACTCAGGCTGAGGCTTTTCTCAACACGAGCCTGCAGGTAACTGTGGCCAGTTTAAAGCCCCTTTGCCTTCTTCGGCCTCAACAGCAGGCACTCTCTCAGCAGGACCCCGTTTTGTGTCTCTGGCACTGGTCTCAGGATCCCGTACTCAGCCAGCCTCAGAAAACTATCCGACCCTGCTATTAATTCTAAGAGCTTCCTACACTAACTAATGTCTTTTACTTATTTTGTTTTCCTAGGAAAATTGGCAGGGTGTCAATCACCACTTACCTTATTATTATTAACAAAAAAATTAAACATTAAATTACATGTTACCAATACCATTGAATGTTTATTTATAAATAACACCATGCTCGGGATTACTTAAAACAAAATGAGTTAGCATGTTCTCTACTCCCTAGGTGCCCGGAGTCTGGAATGGAGGAGCCTAAAACACAAATAAATATGGTTGATGGGGTTTCCCCTAGTCATGGGCCCTTCTAGAGGGAAGTTCCAGTCACCCTTTATCAGTTTTGCCCAGTTCCATGGTATCATGAAAATTTCCCTGTCTGTCCAAGGAAGTGTTAATGTTGATGTGTTAAGAATGAAGACACATGGTACACCTTTACTGGTGAGAATACTTTCAGTAGTAAGTAGTAGAAAACTTTACTCAATGTGTTTAAACATTGTATATGTATACAATGTATGTATACTATGTATAAGGGAGGATTCCCTGACCCATGTAACTAAAAATACCAGAGGGATACCGGAGGGAGGGTAACCACAGTTAAACCTTGATCAAACTATTCAATTGTGCATCCAACATCTTCTTTTTTTCCTGTCTAACCTCATGGTCCCAAAATGGCTGCAACTGCACCCAGACTAATACATGTCCTCATTGATTCTTCAACAACATCAATGTTCCAACAGTGTTCCAATGTTCTCATTTCCAGGAAAGAAGTGAAATTTAATCTGCTTAGATGGCTTAAATTAGATATCTTAAAATACATACTTAAAATATAAACCTTAACTAATTGCTATAACCTGTGAAGGAGATACACTGATGAGATTAGCCTAGGTCCTGTTCTCCCCCATAGGCCCAGAGGTAGAACGGTGCTGCTCAGAATCTCAAAGAGAAATTAGTAGTGTTGGAAAACGGTGAAGGGAATGATACAGAAAACCCAACTCGGCCAACAAACATCTCTTTCTGATGACCTGAGGCAGAAACTCCTATGTGACCTACGTACCAGGAGTAGGTGACAGTCTCCTGAGTGTCTGCTACCTTTTATCTTACAAATGTTGTAAAGTGTGTATAGCCCAGACATCTCCTCATCCAACAGCCCACAGGTACTAACGGGGTTTTGGAAGAAACACATAATCCTGACAGCCTCCATGGCCTCTGCATCTGCTACTTCCAGAATTTGAGCTCCTCTAACGCTCTCTCACCCCCAGGCATTTCTGAGAAGCCCTGCCAATGTCTGGAGTGTGCTGAAAAAGAAACACGCAGTGCCTGGATGCCTGGCCCCCCACCAGGCACACTTGCAATCTGTCCACAGGGCACAGACCACGTCCATGAGACATGTGCCGCCCTTGCGGCCTTCCCATCCCGCACCAGCGTCCCAACCTGCCTCGGGTGGTGTGTGGCAACGCATCCGGGCCACAAAGCAGCACTGCACTGGTCTCCTCTTTGCACCCAGGGGACTGTCAACACCCTCCTCCCGCTGCTTACCTCTGGTTGTTTTTTCATTTTTTTAAAAAAATCAACCCAAGGTGCACATGCCACTTTCAATTCAGCAGAGATAACTGGCAGGGCCCCTTTTCGCACTGGTTCCAGGGACATCAGAATGGGATGCGTGGTTCCCGCCCCAAGCCTACATGTGTACTTTAAGCTTTGTTCTCAGAGCACTTTCTCTCTCCTTGCTGTCCCCTCCTTTTCCAGAGACTCCCCTTTCCATTTTCCTGATGATTCCCTGCCCCGTAGCTGCTTCCCACCTGGGGCTCCCCTTGGTACATGCCCTTTGCCTCACTCCACGTGTGCAAGGTCCCCTCAGATATCAGACTGAAGGCAGCCACATCCCGTGGAAATGTCTACCAGTAGGTGAGCTAGCTCAGGCCCCTCCTCCCACCCCGACCCACCCCGTTCCTCCTCCTTGACAGCTGCAGCAGAAAGCCCCGGAAACCAAACAATGCCCCCATTGCCAAAGGCAGGTCACACATCTAACCCAGGCAGAATTTTTCAGTGAGGCCTGCTGTTGCCACAAAGAGGCTGGACCCCTTGTTCTCGGACATGGCTCCTTCCCTCTCTTAACTGGGATGAGGGTGTCACTATGAGCCGCACCTGGATGACTAATATCTCACCCAGAGGTAGCATCCTCCACACCCACCATCCACCCCTAACTGACATCTCAGAGCTGGGTTTAAGCAGGTAGGCTGCCTCTGCCTCAGTTTCCTTCCACACGGCAGTGAGGAACAGAGCAATGATTAAGTAAAGCTGTTATAAGTTGCACTACAAACAAATCTTCCATTGAAGTAAATTAAGTTTTCTAGTTACAAGTCGTGAAAGCAAAGTGTTGCAAGCCATTGGTATTCCCAGTCAGGAGTAACCGCTATGGCTGTCCTCGGAGAGGGAGGGCCCCAGACGTTCTCCTGCCAAGGGAGAGAAGGCATAAGTAACGGAGGTCCGAGCTGAAACCTAGGGCCGGCAGGCTCGGGGTCAAGGGAGGAGGCCAGCAGGGGTAGAGTGTCCTTGAACTGGCCTGAACAGGGTGGCCCAATGGGAGAAAACCGGAGTCAGAACACATGTGGGGTGTGGCAGTGCCAGCCTCATTCAAGGAGGAGAAGGTCCATTCCCGCTCCCCACAAGTGCTCCGAGAGAGGCAGGCTGGGCCAGCGGGCCAAGGACGTTTGGAAACACTGGGGAAACACCAGGGAAAGGTTTATTTTCGGGGAGTGGGGTTGGGGGGGCACAACTGATATCCAGTTAAATGCTCTTTTTGCTCTGGGCAAAAAATAATAAATCAATAAATAACAACTATTAAAGAGTATTCTGAGATAGTCGTGAGTTCATTATTTTTAGGGGACTGTCAGCCAGTGTGAACAGTGTGAGGTTCTGTACCACATGGGCTGTGCCTGGTCCATAGTGACAAATGTGCTGTCCTTGGCACACTTACTGCCTTCCTCAGAGTTTCCACTCTCCCTCCTGACGGCACGCCTCCTAACGCGGCCGATCACGCGTTTACAGAGGAGACAAGAGAGGAAAAATATGGAAGCATCAATTACCTTTTTCAAGAAAGGGAGTTAAGTCCATCTGAAGTTAGAAGGTTGACCTGAAAAGTAAAACTAAAGTTGCTTTAAGCACAAACGAAAAATACCTAGAGAGCAAAAATGAAAATCCAAATGAAATAATATGCCTTAGAAAAGAAAGGCTTATAATTACAAGTTAATTTTGTATTACTGAAAAACTGAATTGAATTGTATACCATCAGCGAGAACACGAGAAGGGCCTTATAGAAGTCAACGGTGATGGTCTAAGAAGGCCATTTAGATTCCCGATCCATAAAACGTCTCTCTCTGTCAACGGGAACGAAACTGAAGGACTGCGCCTTCACCCTCGCCTCTTCCTATCGGATTCACTGCCATCCAGGCCTGGGCGGCTGAGCGCTCCCCCTCCCTCCTGAAGGAATGGCACGCCTGCTTTGCTGAGTGCACGGTGACACCTTAACTGAGGGACAGGCAAGAGACCGGGACCTGCTGCAAACCTAAAGCAAACAGAGCAGCGCACTAGTGGGTACTTAGAAAAGGAATTTATGGCCCATTTCCTCATTTCCCCTAGGATTTGGCTAGTGAAAATAAATTTGATATTTCAGCATTAAAAAAATATATTTTTCAAAAAGAAAACAGGCCAAAGTTTCAGATGTCTAATCTAGCATTCCAGCAAGACACGGAAAGTGTCACAGCGTCATTGGGACCCTCCATAGGGGCACTGGCTCTGAAGTCACCCGTCTGCACAGCCACCCGCACCTGAATTTACTCTGACTGCTGCCCTGGACATGCCAGGCCTGCTCACTGGCCTCGACTGACTTATTTCGGGATTTCTTATCCACTGAGACGTCAAAACGTAAGGGCGATTTGTATGAGGCTGAGTCTTTCTCTCATTGTTAGTTTATTTCTCCACAACATGTTCTCCTCCTAGGGAACAGAAATGGTGGCGTTAAGCAAGATAAATCATGGTGTCACAAAATATATTTCATTTATTTAATGGCTTTCCACCCCAGGAATGGTGCAGACTTTGAGGCCCTGTGTTAAGTCATAGACTTAGGATTTGTAATATGCCTTGAAAGCCCATTTAGCTCCCCCCAGCTGCTGAGGACAGGAAGCAAAGAAAAGGGCTCTTTTTCCTGCTAATGCTCCCAAGAGGAATCCAAGGAGCTGGCAGAGCCATTTTGGAACTTTGCTGGGAAACAAGACTCAGCATCTGTGAAGGGCACTACCTGAATGTTTGATTAGAATCATGTTGCCGGAGTTATTCTAGATGGGATCCAAATAACAGTAGCTTGAACTTATACTGTGCACCTCAAAGCTTGTCTCCACGAAGGTATGGAATGCTCCTTGGGTATCCTTTTCTCTTATACCATCCCCGAAGCCCCTGGAGAAGGAATTTGAGACCTGGAATGCCATTCACCTTGTAAAGGTATTTATTTCAGTCTTTCAATCTCTAAACACAGATCCTCTACTTTTTTCTGGGTCTCATTTAATTCAACAGAAGAAAGATGAACCTAGAAAATGTGAAATCACCCAGAGATTTGAGAAATTCTGTATTGGGGGAAATACTTGTCAATGTTACCAAGTTCCTGGAGGACAATAAGCATACACCTTGAGGACAGAGAACTGCCTACTCTACTTTGTGTTTTCCACACCTTGCCCACTCTATGGCACATGGCAGATGTTCAAGAAACGTTGCAGGAAGAACGGAATGCATTTATAGCACTTTTTCCAAAGGGTCCATTCTTTAAAGCATTTCTATTGTCTACTGGAAACTAAGTGTGTATCGTATTTCATCGTTAACCTGCATGTTGCTGATATTAGTTCCTTTGTACCTGCCTTTTTTTCATCTTTGAATTAGTCCCATGGAAACTTAGTGAGCAGTAGTCTTCCTCAAGGTCTACATGAAGTGCTGTAAAATACTCCCCCATAGTAAAAAGTATCAGCTATAATACAGAATGATTTTAAAAATATGGTTAGAAAGTTATGAATAAGTTTTCTTGCTTTGGCTATTAATTCATCCTAGAAGTTTTAATATGTATAAAGTCAATAGAAATATAAAATGAATAACACTGGCCTGTAGAGTTAAAAATCTTTATACATACTGGGCCTCTACACATTCGTCGCACATTGTTTTTGAGTAGTTTTTAACCCATCAGTTACCAACAAGTTGCTAAATTCATTTGCTTTTGCTGAGAGAACCTGAAACTTTCCTATGGAGGGATGAGAGCTATTAGAATCATATCTTCTTAACTTATGATATAAACTCAACACTTAAAGTGGATTCTTTTAAACCTTTGACAACCCTGGGCCAGCTGGATCTGCAGAGCATGACTTCTGTAAGGCACAGGAGCCCATTTAGAACACAAAGCATCTACCCACCCTGCCTTAGGCCTTACCTCGAAACAGCCTTCCTATTGTATTTTATTCCTTCCCAACTGACCCTTGGGAAATTCAAAGGTGGCTTCCTTGTGCTCGGTCACTTTGCATTTTCCTGCGGAAGCAGCAGGGCTCAGGGAAAAGTCTGGGTCCGATGGGTGGGGTTCATGGTGAGAGAGCCCACTGAAGAGTTCGGTTCCTTCCTAAAAATGACTTTTTCTCCAGTTTTTTTTTCCCTTAAAGTACTTAGATAATTGCATCAGCTCCTCATTTTGCTTGTGTTGACAGCCTGAAAGTGTGAAATGATCGTCCCAGCTGGAAGTCTTTGGAACTTTCCTGAAGTGTCTTGTGACTGTAAAAATGGGTGGTCTTCCCTCGGCACCACCCGGGCCACTCGGTGCAACCGCCCTGATTGCTTCATAAGCTTTCCAAGAAATCTGGCAAACCAAACAGAGCTCATTCCCAATTAGTTCCCACTCTCTCTCCAACAGCGATATTCCAGACGATGGAATATTTTCCACTAAGAAGTAGATATTTTGGAAAGTTCTACACCAGCTTGTTTGCACAGGATTGACATTTACAAAATCATGAAGAACCCTTTCTGTGGTACTTTGGAGTTCTTTAGAGGACCTTTATCCAAGGGCTGACCTGGCTTAACCCTACTTAACTTGTAGAAAACGGAGGGCTTACAGGAGAAGGTATATGGCCATGGGCCACTGATGGATTAGATTTGCCCTCGGTTGTGTTTCCTGAGAGCTTCTGAAGTGCGGCTGGAGTGCAGTCTTCCTTAACGCTCCCTCAGTGGTCTCTGATTGGCTACAGTAGCTGATCTTAGGGGTCAGGAGACTGGAGAAAGGATACGGTGGGCTTAGTTTGCTTATCAACGGCGCACCTCTGCAAGCAGAGCAGTGCCCTTCATGGGTTCTGGGGGCCCGTACCTCTGCAGCTATATAAAGTATCTGGAGTCTCATTTTGAATTTTAAAACCCAGGGCTGCCACAGAGTGGAGAAGTAGGCCCTCTCATGCATTGCTTCCTGGTGGGAACCGTAAAAAAATACATATATTATATAGGTATATGTATTGTATGTGCATATATCATATGTGTATATATTATATATTATACATGTATGTGTATATTGTATATATTTAAATTTTTTTTCTTTGACCTGGGTATTCCAATTCTGGATATTAATCCTAAGAAAATGACAGGATGTATGCAAAAAATTAATCACTGGCATAGTTATTACAACATTGGTTATGGTATAGCAAACAACAATAGGTGGAGGTCGTTCCCTTAGTTGAGGGGAGAGAAAGGTCACACAAGGCGTTTTGGACCCGGCTGCAGGCCTGAAATCCGGGCTTGACTCTGCCCACACAGTCTCATGCACTGCAAACCAGTGAATCTTTTTATTTCCTGGGGTCTCAGGTTCCCCACCTCTAAATGAGGACACCATGTTGCCCTACATGCCCCACAGGACTCTCATGTGCAGCAAATAAGATCATGTAAGTAAAAAGCTTGAAAAGTCAAGCCTGTGAAGTGAACAGAAGAACCAGGAGCCAGCAGATGATTCAAACAGGAAACCACAAGCTGATCCAACCCGACAAGCACTGTCCCAATTGCATCCATCCCTTACCTGCCTCAGCCCCTCTGCTGTACCGACAAGCGACAAGGAATCTGCCTCCGCCCCGTTTCAGAATGCAGCCTGCTTCTGTTTCCATTCCTGAACTCAGCACTAACAGCTGTGCGAGGACCCAAAGCCGGCCTTGCGTTTCTCTACATTCATTTCCAATAACGCAGTGTGCCTGGTGCCCGCTGCACACCTGCAGGCCTGCTGCCTCAGACAATTCCACTGCACTTTGAAGCCCTCCCATGTTGGCATTAAATATGCCCTGGTACACACTGTGTGCTCCGTCTGCATGTGTCCACAAGAACGTCCCAATAGCCACATGAAGGAGAGAGAGGTCTTATTCCACATGTGCATGATACTCTGAGTTGTCAGTCCAGAAAACTCTGACCCATCTCCCCAGCCTCTCCTTGGCAGGTTCCCCTTATCTTCGGCTTTCCCGCCTCCCTCCGCACACTTATCCAGCTCTTGTCCCCAGACTGATAAAATAAAAGTCTAGCACAGAGTTTCCATCTGAAGATTTAGTTGCCTTAGCTGTAGGGGCCCAGACTCTGTTTTTGAGTCACATTTCTTGGTTTTCAAAGCTACGGAATAGAACTTGGACTTCCTGGGGGAAACAAGCTTCCTCAGGGAGCTGGAGAGGAGACTACCGTTGTCTGATCGCCCAAAAAGAACCTTAGGTGCCCACTGGAAAGTGACAAGCCAAGTAACCAAGAGGGACATCTGCCTTGTTGGAACCTTCCAGGCTTCCTGGCCTCTGAGTTAAGAATGAAAAGGACAGTGCCTAATAATCTTTATCTTACATTAGATATTTTCAAAAGTGTTACAAGCACCATTATAAAGTGCTTATGATCCAAACTTTACCCAATGAGGAGAGTCACTTTAATAAAACAGGCTCTTGTCACATGCCAGGCCTTTATCAGGTTAGGTAAGAATACGGGACCCTGCTGGCAAGAGGAATGTATGTGCTCAGTCTTTCTGAGCAGGCGGGGTGTTTGGCTGATCTGAGCTCTGATAACCAGAGAGCTCTCTGTTCCTGTCGGCCCATCCTGGGGCCCCACTGCATAACATTTTAAATCGCTCCAGCCAGGAGGATACGGCCAAAAGCACAGCCTCAGCCCAGGAGAGACAAGGGCACAGTGTCAGAGGAAGAAAAGCAGAGGTATTCTTGCTTCACTTTAAAATTAATAGAGTTAGTTATAGTTTCTAAGTGCACTTGGAATTCCAGCTGCCAGAGAATGGGCCTGAACACTGAAAGGCCCCTTTAATCCGCGGACCTCGCACAGGTAGAGGTGCTCTCCAGCCAGCAGGGCACAGGTAGTGAGTGAGCAGCACTGTGAAGCCCGAGAAGAGCCTGCCAGGAAGCCTCAACCCTGTCCTCAGGGAACTGCGTCCACGCAGCCGGCAGGCTTTGATGTCCGCTCAGACGGCTGCGGAGGTGCCAGCAGTGCGGTGGGTGTCCACGGGCTCACTTTACAGAGGCCATCAAAGCAGCTTTCAGATGGTGAAGACTAACAACCTGGCCTCTATTTGAGCAGCGAGCCATGATTCAAACGGTCTAACTCCCAGAGTCTATTAAACGGAAAGTGAGCGAAGGCATAGAGAGTATGTTGAGTTAGTGGACAGAAGGAAGGGAAAAGAAACGAGTGGACTGGGGGCGCTCTTCCGCCACCGGCTGACGTCACCCAAACATCAGTCTTCCTACCTCTAAAACAGGCCACTTCCAAGTGTTACCCCATTGGAGCACATGGTTTTAGCAAATCATGATTTGGCCAATGGTGCGTATTAAACTCTAAGAGAATCACCCAAATAGCAAAGACTTGTCGGAAGACAGGGAGAAAGACTACCTCCAGGAGAAGAATTTGAATAAAATAACACAAACAAATGGTTTTTAAAATTGATTTAAGTTCACTGGCAAGGAGCTTCAAGAAAGATAGCTTAGCAAATAGCCAGTCATAATCTTTATAATCCTGCTCTTCTGACTTAAGAAATCAATAATGTATTTTTAAAACATTATTTTTCATGAGAGGCCCCAAAATACATCAGAACTGAAAACATTTCTCTGTGTCCCTTCTATCCTCTCCTCTCCCAAATTTCTTACTATATAAAAATCATCATATATTTCATTAAGACATTGAAACAATGGAAACTGATGAGATAAAAAATACTTTAAAAAAGATTTATTCCATAACGGAGCTCATTATCTTTGAAGAACATGAGATATTTTCCTTTGGGTCCAGGGGGGTGTCTATAGGTTAAACGTCATTTAAGTGTCACTAGGCAGCCGCTGGTCTCTGAGTAATAGACGCATCATCGAACCATGCACCATCTGACAATATAGAATGAGCTACTTTAGCACTTCACATAACAAGAAATACAAATAATCAATAAACATGGGAAGGGGCTCACCAACGATGGCCAGGCAAACACAAATTAAAATGAGATGGCATTTTTCTCCTACTAAATTCACAAAAACATTCAAAAGGGTGATAGCACGTAGTGTTGCTGAGGACACACAAACTGGGCACCCTCATATGTTATTGATGGGAATACAAGCTGGAATAACCCATCTTGGGGAGAATGAAAAAAATTGTGGTGGCTAGAAAACATTTTAAATGCACAAATCCTATAAAATGGAAAAGAACCTTGGTAATCACACGCAGGTATTTGGCAAAATCGTAGAAACTCAATCTCAACCAATTCAGGGTTGAGTCCCCTCTTCTGCCTTGAGTATTTCCGAGTCTTGACATCACGCTAGGAGGTTGGGGAGGAAGGCAAGAGGCACCTGGTCCTCAACGTCCTCAGCGTGCACACACACCCTCCAGGAAGTCATCAGCTCACCCAACCCTCGGGGGTCATCCCAGCCAGCTCGCTGATGAGTGAGCCCTTGTTCCTGATGGCACGGTCTCTTTATGTCCACCAGTTTTCCCTGTCCCTTGCACGCCACGCTTGAAAGGCTGGGACTGATTCTGCTGCTCCCCTGCTAAGCTAGAGCCTTGGAATTGTGGCAGAGTCGTTTGTAGGAGGATGTGCCTCAATGCGACTCACAGCACCTCCTCTCTGGGCCTCCCACTGCCTTCATTCCTGGGGGCCGGCCTCCTCGCCGAGATTATAACCTGGGAAGCCCAGGGCATGGCCTGCAGCTGGGACCTGCGTTTGCCTCCGCTGTCCTCACTTCCCCTCCATGCCCCCTCCCTCTCCACCACGCCAGAGAAACTTTCTCTAAACTAAAACAGAAGTTCTGCGGTCTTTTATGATGTGTCTCCCACATACTCTGTCTTTGCCAGTTTTCTTCTTCATTCCCCTGAGGATTGGGGCTTTTGGAAACCAAAAGCCATGAAGACTTTTCTGCCTCCTCTGATTTTGGAATTGGAACATCCTTCCTCAGTGACAATAAACACAGAAGGCCCTATCTGCTTGAATATGGCAAGGGCAGGAGGAGACAGAAAAAATGTGGGTAATGTTTCCCAAACATCCAATGTATGACCTAACAATCCACTACCATCCTGCAAAACTATAGCATTCTACTGCTATCCTATGAAATACCATCATAGAAATATGTAAAGAGAGACAACAGAGATGATTATTGTGGCATTATTTGTAACAGTGAAAAAACAGAAGTAATTTAAACCTTCACCAAGTAGGATGAATGGTTAAAGAAATCACAGGAAACTGAGACGACGGAATTCTATGTAAACATTAAAAAAGACAGGCACAGGTCATTTAAAAACAGCGAACTTGGTCAGTGAGCAGACACAGGCAGATGCTGCCAAACACAAGGTGGGCCCTGCTCCCATCACTGATGAGCTGCGATGGGGCGATTGCAGAGTCCGGGGCAACTGCAGAGTCCGGGCAGGGGAAGCTCCCAGAGCAGCCTGTCATTGTGGAAGCAAGTTCCTCAACAGAAGAGCGAAGGAGAAGGTTGTGGGTGGAAGAGGGGATTTGGGGAGCTTAAAGTCACATGGAGGGATGCTCACAAGAGCTTTTTTTAAAAAATAAATAAAACACATTGTGTAGCCCATGGTAATTTAGCTATAGAAAGGACCTTATTCATTCTCAAAGCATATATAATCTCTTGGAGAATTAAACGTGAAGACATAAAGTGAAGACCCTTCATTTACTGAGATTGGTGGCTCAGTCACAAAGATTAATCATTTAGGACACGACAATGATTCTAAGAATCATTTCGTAAAACCCTGACTTGAACGTAGTTTCCTGCTGTGAATTATAAAGGGACCAGCCTTTAAACACCTTATCGGTCTCTTCCAGGTTCTATGAATCAAATAAGGGCAGGAAATCTTATTTCAAACAAATAATGACCGTTGACAACAAGGTACAAACATGAGCCAAGCTAATCTATGTGCTAACTGTTCTTTGTTTTAATCCCATGACATATCCTCCGTTCTCTGGGAGACTTTGTCCTGAGTCCAACCCAGGAGTAGCTCCTTCTACCACTGCTGGTGGTAGAGGAGGAATCAGATGAGTCTGGACTCCAGGCCCAAATGAGACACCCTTGGCCCAACTAGAGGTGTCACAGGGACGTGGCAGGGGATACAATTATGAGTTCAGTGGACACGGTTCGCACAGTGTGGCCACTTAATTAAACAGTACTGGTAACAGGGTTCCTGAGCAAGATCGGATGATATCTTCACAGATAATGCCAAAAGAAGGTCAATTTGACCACACGAGAGAGTATACGTTTTTTTGCTTTCATTATAAAAACAGTGACTCACACTATCAGCTAAGAAAGGAGCCACAGTTTCAAAATATCTTCAAGTGAATCTTTTCGCCCTCCCAAGTGCTGACCGATGTAAAACGCTTGGAACATCTCAGCAGGCAGAGTCTAATGATTACCGGCTCAGCATTTGTGAATGCTGCGTACCAAGAGCAGTTAATATTTATTTAGCACTTACAATGTCCTCAGCGCTGCTCTAATTTCACAATAGACTCATTTCACCCTCAAAACAGCCCTATGAGTCAGATGTGTTGTCTTTCAAACTTGACAGAACTGGGGACCGAGCCACGGCAATGAAGGAACGTACCCAAAACTCATGCAGACTGTCAGGGAAGAAACTGAGATTGGAACCCAGGTGATCTGACTTCAGAGCCCTGCTCTCCACTCTACAAACCAGCTAAAAAAAAAGAAAAAAAGAATTTAAAAAAAGTTCTGTCTGCATGGGAGGGTGGCTGTTGACCACACCCGTTGCAGTGACCATGTCACCAGGTATGCGAGCCAAGCCAGCACGGTGCCCACCTCGAACTCACATGGGGCGCATGCCGATGATTCGTCAATAAAACCGAAGAATCAAACGAAATTTGGAAAGAAACAGACTTTTCCAAGAAAGAAGGAAAGAGAGAACGAACACACTCTATCAAGGAAAAGAGAAATGTATAAAATAATTAAAGTGCAATGTAATGCTTTGGCAGCATATACAGAGGGATCAGTAGAGAAAAACCACAAGTATCAGGGTGGAGTTTAGTAAAAGTTACGGAAATGTGTATGGGGTAAGGAAGCTGTTTCGCTTTCTGAAACTCCATAGTAGCATATATATAACTAAATGAAATACCCTCTTAACCCATCCAAATCAGAAGTGCATAAACTGAGGGGTTCTCATCCCCCAAGTGGGTGTTTTATAGCTCCCCTAATTTTGGGAGACTAGGATAATATTTAATGCCTTATTTCTGTGAGAAACACTCTGTGATCCCAAGAGGAAACACTGCAGCCTTGTACTGAATGGAATGGAGCCCTACACAGAGCCAGCTCTTTGCCTTCAACCCCTAATATACGCAGTCCTAGACCAAGATGGACCAAATGACCTGCAAAACTCTGCCCTTCCCTTCCATTAATGCTGCCAATAAAAGGAATTCCCATGGTCACTGTCCTCCAACTACTCTAGGCATAAATATTCATTTTGCAAAGATGTTGGTGTGTCATTGGCAAAATTCATTTGTTGTGCTATTTCTATTTGTTATCCTCATTCCAGACCTCGTCCCCAAATAGTCCTGCATAAGATGCCACATGCATCCTCTAGCACTTCAGGAATTAAGGGCACATGGTCAATAAAAACGGAATCCCCATGACTTCAGCCTAAGTTACCCAGGAAAGACAGAACTGGCATATAGCCAGGCATATAGCCACTACCCATCCAATATGGCCATGAGTTCTTTCTCAGTACCCACTGTTGTTCTAAATTCGATGAAGAATGTCAAGGTAAATCTCACCTGTACAACTCAGAACTCTTAAGAGGTTAGTACATGAACCCTGTCTTGGTCCACTTGGGCTGCTACAACACAGTACCATGGATTGGGTGGCTTATAATAACAGGAATTTATTTCTCATGTTTCTGGAAGCTGGGAAGTCCAAAGTCAAGGCCCTGGCAGACTTATTATCTGTTCAGTGCCAGCTTCTCCCTGTGTCCTCACATGGCAGAACCAGTAAAGTATTTTTCTGGGGTTTCTTTTATAAGAGCACTGATTCCATTCATGAGATCACCTTTGCAAAGCCCTACCTCCTAATACGATCACCTTGGGGGTTAGGATTTCCATATAGCAATTTGACGGGGCGGGGGTGGGGAGACACGAATATTCAGTCAGTGGCAAACCCATTCCACAGTACCTAAATAACCTGACTCTCCAACAAAGTCAACAGTAACAGAGGCAAGTGAAAGTAGAGCATTTCAATTTCAGTTTTTCCCACTATTATTTATAATGGGAACATAGAGATGACTGGTGGAGGGCCTGCCCGCACTGACCCAAAACCAAAGTCTGGAGCAGGTTGGTCGACCTACTTCATGTTCATCACTTTGTAGAGTATATTTTTTAACTACCTCCTTAATTCAAAAGTGAAATCTGATCAATAGCATCCTCTACAAAACTGACGGCCAGATTCCTCCCTTTAGAATCCCCATTAACAGGACTTTTTCATGTTGCTAGATTAAATATATTGAGCCAATATGCTGGTTTCAGCCAAGGGAGAATAAAAGAAGATATTAAATATAACCTTCAATTAGTCACTTTTAAGGTAATAGCATAATCATCTTCCACACAACGGCACTACTAGGGAACACCATCTGCTGGGGGGTGGGCGGGGGAGGAAAGGTCATCCCATTTCAACTGCAAAGCTGAATTGTAGAAATTATGGTTGGCAAAGTGATATCTCTTCAATCAAAATAAAACATTAAATGATCCTTACTAGGCCAACAGCAGCTGTCCAATTACAATAAACAAAATTCCTCAGTTGATGTCTTTTTCTGGATCCATGTTTTCTTCACCTTTTATTTTTTTTCCCTCAAAAAATTAAATAGAAAGATCCATGGGTAGGGGTGAAGAAAGAAAGACATTTGGGGCTGGTTCTGATGTGTGTGTGTGTGTTGGATTATCTGAAATACACAGATAAAACTGGGTGTAAGCCTTAAAATAGAGCAGAGTGTCAATTTCAAAATAAATAATGATAATGGTATTTTCAAGATCAGCTCTTTATTCATGCTCTGTGCCAAAGCACTTAAATACCCTGTGCTACTCATAACATAATGTGGGTGGTAAAAGAAAAAAGCCCTCCCTACTTCACCATGTTATTCCTAAAGAGTCAGTCCGTGTTGGTGCTTCAAAGATACGATTAATTTATACAACCCGGCTACCCTGACACCAAGACACGGAGCACACGAAGCCAAACATTCCCTTATTGTGAAAATGGGAGCATGCACATAAACCCTGCTTCATGCCATTGCACAAAAAACTATTTTAGATAAATAATTAAATATATTAATTAACAAGTTATTCTAGTGCGTCATTTTTATCAGGAACACTTTTTTTTAAGTTCAAGGTCTCAGCCCACACATACTTTTCCCCATGGGACTTAACAATCGCTACACGGGTGCTGCAGGGTTTGAGATCGAGTTGGCTTCACCCTGGGTGGCTCACGCTAGACGCTATTTACCATCATACGGTTGGATGACTAGTTTCAGACACAGTTTTTGAGCACGTACCTCCCCTAGGTGGCTGTACTCTGTTTTGAGTATAAACTTTTCATGTAAATTTGGCCCTTAGGCCCTGCTCCGGTGGCTCAATTGGTTGGAGAACACTGTCCCATACGCCAAGTGGTTGCAGGTTTGATTGCCAGTCGGGGCACACACCTGGGTTGTGGACCTGATCCCCGGTCCAGGAACATGCAGGAGGTAACCGATGGGTGTGACTGATGTCTGTCTGCCGTCCTGCCTCTCTCGCCTTTTCCCCCTCTCTCTAAAAATCAGTGAAAATACCCTCAGGGGAGGATTAAAAAGTAAGTAAATAAATAAAATAAAACTCACTTTTTGGCTATTTAAATCTAATTAACTAAAAACATCAACCAGTTACACTTTTTATTTAATCTGGTTAATATACGAGTTTCACATATTTTTCTTGAAGAACGCTAAATAACAATAAATCAGAATGTTTGTTTTTAACAATTGTTTTCTAAGTGAAAAAGAAACAAAACAAAATCCATTACAAAAACCCAACAAACTCCAACACAAACCAAAATCTAACTTTTTAAAACACAGCACATTCAAAGTTAGGTCAGGAACATTTTCCAAATTAAGTGATATTTTAATTATACTGGTAAGTAACAAGAAATTATTCTACTCTTGGCTTATAACTGATTTGTATTTTTAATTTTAGAGTTGCCATAAAAATCTGAGTCGACCAATTAAAAGGTGAACCTTATCAATGATTTGTGAAAGATTCCTTAAGAAAAAAAATGTAAGGTTTTGCCCAGAAAATTTGACACTCTTTGTTCTTTCCTTTTTGAAGGAAGCCCTGTGAACTTAAGGAGTAGGTGTGTGTGTGTGTGTGTATGTGTACTAGACAGAGAGGGAAAGAGAACACCCATGAGTGTCCAAAACATATGTTTAAATATCACCAATTACAGAGACACTCCCTACATTTAACATTCGGGCCTAACCTTTGTGTATGCACTCAGGTGGGGTCAGCTGACTATTTATGGAATTCAGGGCAGTGCTGCTGGGAACCACTTCCCCCTGCAACGGGGTGGTAATGCTAACAGTGGACTCTCTCCAAGAGAAATAAGATAGGGGCTATAGTGAATAGCATCACGCAGAGGTCAGAACTATAATTTCCTCAAGTCTCCAACCCATGGGAGGTGGAGAGGAGACAGATAATTTTAATTCTACAAGCTACTACCGTGAGTAAGGCAGTCTTATTTCCTGTATATGTTTATTTTATTCTGAAACCAATCTTTCTTGTTTCTGATCAAATGTATCTTGCCATGGACACCAACTCCAGCCAGAAATACTTGAGTAACACAGGCCACACAATCGAGATGTTGGTGTTCATAACAGCGTGAGGGGTTGGTTCAGCTGCCACCTGTCTTGATGATTAAAATAGAAAGAATGGGCAGGCGTCTAGTGGGAGTTCCCAGCCGTGAGATGATGTCACTTTTGTGTATCCCACCCATTAACCCAGGATGTGTGTGCAGGGGGTGGGGCTAGTGCACCCACTGAAATCTACCTGCTTAGAGAGTGCTAAATGCTCCATATTAATGAAATACCAGAGGATCAAAATCTTAAAGAGTAAGAGTCAGGTGAAGGGGACAGTAGACGGAGTGGAAAAGGCAGGCATACGCAGGTTCGACTTTTACCACCTAACAGATGTGCAGACTTGGGCGGGTCAATTTAGCAACACATTTCCTCTTTCTTAATATAAAGGTGATGGGGACTTCTTAGGAAATGAGTGGCCCAGTGGCACTTGGTAGGCATTCAATTAATGTTTGTCTTCCCTGCCACCTGCTCAACCAAGCTCATTCAGAAATCTGAAAATAGCCCAGGAATCTTCACAGGTCCCCCCACAGCTCCCTTATCACCTCCATGAACTAAAGTTCTAACTCCGTAAGAATTTAGTTTATTCTGTTTAAAGTTTAGTGGCTCTACATGGCTAAGGTTGGTTGTCCCCCAGGTTTGGTCCCTGATGGCAGGAACCATGCCCCTCCTGGATCAGTTTCTACCCCAGCTCCCAGCTCAGAGCTTGGCACACATAGGCTTTGAGAACTATTGGAATGAACAAAATAAATGAAATGAATACATAACCTACACCCACCCCTAACATGGTGAAAGAAGAACAGTCAGGCCTTACACATTCTGTTCATCTTTATTCCTTATGGTTTTTATCTCAAAAATAAAAGCAACCTTGAGCCACCATAAAGAAAGGAAAACTCAGCTCAGCCACATTTCTAGAAAGGACCATTTCTAGTTCCCAGCTGCTGTCCTTCCAGCAGTTACCTGTGCAGCCATGAATGCCCCATCCTTTCAACTTTATCATGTAAAATAGAAGTGTGGTGGAAAGAGCACTAGAGTTAGAAAACTTGACTTTGCAGTTGCATTCTACCGACTCCAGTCTTCAGTAGTGAAATTCAGTGGTGTGCTTCGTCAGTCAGTGAGCACTGACTCACAAGAGCCAGTTTTGTGCTTGTCTTCTCAACGCCGCTGTCATCAATACATCATGTGCAAGGAGCTTTGGTGGGAGTATTTACACCACAGCAATGGGCAAGGTAACCACCCAGAGCACTCTTTCTGCCCCTTGAGAGCCCATTGCTCAACACGGGCCAGCACACACACCACTGCTCTGTGACTCTCCTCATAGCAAGCTGCTTCATTCCTCCACGGCCGCAATTCATTTCCAGCTTCCCCAGCCATTGCCAAGCCTTGTTTCCCTCGTAAATGAACTTGAAGATTTCTACTTCATACATTGACTGACTTCAAAAGCTTAGTCTAGAAACAACCTAACTTATTTTTGTTTTCCATAAATCTTTCTCCTAACTTCTTTTCCTTTATTGTCCTTTTTTTTCTCAACTGTCATAATGACTTACCTTTCCCTGGTCTGTACCTTATTCTCCATCTAGGCTCTCCTAATCCTTGAGCTTTCTCTCTAAAATGAGCATAGCAAAATTAGATACCCAAAGGAAAACATATTTACTGTCCTTTTGGTTTTCAGGCATATAGCCCTTACCTATAAAATATTTAAGGAATTTCAAGTGAAAGAAAGGACATAATTCTGTGTGTTGCAGATTTTACATGCATCCAGTTTGTCATCTTTCTCATCTAGGAAAACTTCTTGTGGGGAAGAGGATTTGGATTGGCTGTAATACAGCAACAAACCTTACTAACCTTCCACATCACTCACGATGAAGCTGCTTGTGAAACAGATGTCAGTTGCTGTCTCCTTGCCATAAGTATGATCAGGTATTTCTGCCAATTGGCAAATCAGATCCAGCTTCATAAATCCTCACCTATAACTTGGACAAGTTGCATAGGCTCTATGGGCCTCAGTTTTCTCTAAAATGGGGAGAATAATAAAAATAGCCCTGGCTGGTGTAGCTCAGTGGATTGAGTATGGGCTGCGAACCAAAGGGTTGCCGGTTTGATTCCCAGTCAGGGCACATGCCTGGGTTGTGGGCCAGGTCCCCAGGGGGGCCCAAGTGAGAGGCAACCACACATTCATGTTTCTTTCCCTTTCTTTCTCCAACCCTTCCCCTCTCTCTAAAAATAAAATAAATAAGACCTTTAAAAAAGAATAATAAAAACATTTGTTTTGCAGAACTATTGTGAAGGTTAGGGATAATGTCACTGGGGCCCCTGGTACAATGGGATACATTATTATTATTATTATTTTCACTCATCTGGAAAATGCTGCTGCATCAACACTACATTTTCTTCCAGATTCCTGAAGAACACACACAGGCTCTTCATAAATGTCCCTCTTTTTCTTGTCTATCAGAACAACATACTTTGAAACAACAAAAAATTGATTTATTTTGTAACACTATTATATATGTATATTTAAAGACATTTTACAATAGTGATAGCAGAAAAGGGAAGACAAAACTATTCCACAAAGATATCCCACTAATATAGTGTTATATATGCTACCAGGCTTTTAAAATGCTTATACAGTTATAAAATGAAATCAAACTTATGTCCACTGTTTTGTAATCTGCCTTTGCCACTTAACATATCGTGAGCCTCTGTGACGGCAACAGACACTGCCAGATTTTAACACTGGCAGTTGACGGCACAGAGTCCAGACGCGCTCTGACAACCCACTGCGGTGTTTGGGCAAACGTCACGCATGGCCTGCCCAGAGGCCCGATGGAGGAAGGGAAGTGTCTTGATGGAGGAAGGGCTGGTCGGACCCGGGTTGCCACTTCGGAAAGTCAGGGGAAAGTGATGAGTGTTGGGTACTTATCGGATCTCAACAAGGCAGAGAAGAGGAGAGTCAGATGAACCAATAGGCCATTGCAAGTTGGCTCCACAAGAGAAAACATGTCCTGAAGAGGAGGACTAAGTGGGAGGCTGACTGTCCCCCCCCCCCCCCCCCCGTCTTCATCCCCTTCTGATGGGAAAGACTGTGTTTAGTAGCTCTTCCCCAAAACTGAGAGCATCAGCGTGGCCCAGCCCACTAACTGCATGAAGGCTATTGCTAGTGGCTGATAGGCCACCTTGTTCTTTTTTTCTTCTTCTGGATTTCTGAAAGAAACAAGGACCTTTGGCAGGTGATTAGATGCTTAGGGTAAACCTCCGGGCTACTGTTAGTTCAAGGCAGGTAGTAAATAGCATAGGTAGCAAGAAATATAGTTTAGCCCTCTCCATCCAGTTCTCTAAATGATACTTCCTTACAGATCACGCCAAGGCACAAAAGAAACTATTTGAGAATTCAAGGTAGTAGAGACAGAGTAGATACAATTCTTCATAATTTGAAGAATTACCATTGGAATCACCAAATGTTTCCAAACTGTTGTGTTTGAGCCCACGCGTGTTTGAACGGATCTAGTCTTTCACAGGAGGAGTAGCTGCTCCCAGCAAACCGTGAGTTATAAAAATGGATTCTTAAAAAAAATCAGCACATCAAAAGATAGAAAGCTCTTATTACTCAGAAAAGGAAAGGAAATGGGGCAACTGGCTGATTTTGCTGTTGTTTTGCACATTCTTTTGGAGCAAGTACGACGTTGCCAATGACGTTTCTTAACAAAACTGCGTTTCAGGCAGTTAGTCGGCAAAAGCAGTCATAATATTACCCCTTTCTGAAATTCCCCAGGTCACCCGTTGGCACCGTCTCGGACCACTGCCTGGCTTCCCACCCCTGTCTTCTCGCTCGCTCTTCCCCTCTGCTGTTGGCTGGAGAGCACCCACACACTAAAGCAGAAAACATACTTGTTACTCCGAGCATGACTCATTTCCACAGAGAGGCCCGCTTTGAATCGCTGTCCTCTTGTGTGGCCATCCCTCAGGCCTGGGGATCTACAGCAGAATAACTGCCTTAGGCCCAGAGGGTTTCTATTCTTTCTTAAGACTTACCATTTCCTCCCATTTAGAGTGGTTAATGAAAAACCCTCTGATCGGTTGTATTTGTTGTGCTTCAGTGATGAGTTGCCATTTAAAGGGTTTAAAATTAGGTGGGCTGCCACCACTGCCTTTCCTGCAGCCAGTTAATCACAGGATTCTCTGCCACACGGAGGCCAGGACGGGCATGGCACACGCAACAAGTAAGGAAACCACTGATTATAGGCCCAGGAGCTAATGTGCTTACACAACACGAATTGTTTGAAACACTCTGGACATTATTTTGTTTTTAACCATCCTTTGCTTTAGAATTGTTTCTCTAGGACCTGGCCCTGGGCCTGGCACATTGGTTAATGAGTGAATGGGTTTCTGGCTTTTCCCTTGAAAGGCTGACCAAATAGCTGGCTTTTGCTTGGGCAAATTGAAGCTAGAGTTGGAGTTGGAGCTGGAGAAGTTCTTTAGTCATCACTGAACTTGAAAGTGCGAGGGCCCTCTGTTCTTCTCAGGCGACTGGGACCTTACTGATGAGAATGCTAACATTCAGAAGAAGCTCCATGGACATTTTAAGCATCAGTGAAGTCTCTCAAAATCATATTTCAATGAAAACCTCACAGGTTGATTTTTGTCTTCAAGCATTGTCAGATTTAAAATCCAAGCACAAAAATCGTGCCAGCAACTCTCACCTTTCTGGTATTGCTCTGGTGTTGCATCAGCAAAAAATTCCTTTTGTTTCAGGGTATTAAAATGTGCAGCCCTGACCAGTGTGGTTCAGTTGGCTGGGCATCGAACCACAAAGCAAAAGGTTGCCAGTTTGATTCTGGTCAGGTCACATGCCTGGGTTGCAGGTTCAGTCCCCACTTGGGGCGTGTATGAGATGCAACTGATTGGTGTTTCTCTCGCACTTAGATGTTTCTCTCCATCTCTTTCTCTCTCCCTTCTCCCCTCTCTAAAAATAAATAAATAAAATGTTTTTTGAAAAAGTTTTAACAAATCTTTTTATAAATGTACATAAAATAGTGTCACACAGGGACTGAACATCAGAACCCATGAGCCCGGACTTGCTTCTCTATTCTGACTTGCTACATACCTCAGGGCAAGTCTCCAAATCTCCTTTGGCTTGTCTATAAAGTGAAGACAATTCGGCTGACCCATTTCATAGGGGTGTTGCATTGAATAGCTAATTAGTGACTATAAAGAGCATTGAAAGTACATTGTGCTAGATAAATGCGTGTAAATGATAATGACATGTTACAGAGTAGGAGGGCCATGGTTAGCCACTTTTATGTAGAAGGAAATTAAAGTGCAATGAAATTTTCACATCATGTTTATGTTAAAAGTGATATAGAGCAAACCCTAGCTTCTTCTTTAACAGTCTCATTGTTCTACATTACTGACACCCAAAGTGGATCATGTAACATTAAAAAACTTGAAAGAATCATCTGAGATAGTTAATTCCTGTCTAAAGCTTCCTGCAAACTTCTGTAGATACTGAAAACTGCTGAAACATGTAGCAACAAGGCCATCTGAGAGCTGGAGCAATACTAGTCATTGATCTCCTGGCCTTTGTTTGTTTTTAATGATGGGGCGGGGTTGTCATTAAAAGACATCAGACCAATCAAGAACCTTTTATGGCTGTTGCAAAGTAGTCACAGAACCCAAAGATAATTAGTAGAGTTAGTTCGCCAAGAATATTTTCGTGCTGTGTGAGTGCTGACCTCGGGTTTTGCCTTGAACTCTAGGCTGTACTGTGTGCCCTAGTCAATCACCTGACCCCATTGCTGTTGTCTAAAACTGGGTCCAGGGCCTAGTCTCAATGTTGCTAAAGTAGGTTTACTTTTGAAAAATGGACAGAGCCACATACCGGATCCTTTCCTTTACAAACTCTGCTGAAGATTCCTAAAACCCCTGTGTCACAGGACCCACTATGTCGTGGGGAGACCACATCATGGCAGATGCGATCTTGCCTCTATGGCACGGCACAACAAGAAAACAAAAAGGAATGCTTAAGGAAGTGAGACATTTCTCAACCGTGCAGGAGTTAATGAAGGGAACAAAATTACTCTGACCTGGACGAACAGGAGACACAGAGTCAGGTACTCTTGCAGGCCTGAGGAGGAGACTGCAGACACATCCAAAATGAAAATTAGGACCAAGAGACTTGAAATTTGAAGACCACTAGCCAATTATAACAATCAACAACAACATAAATTTAATATAGCAAACATGGTATTACGCTACTGAATTTCCAGGTATTGGGTTCTAACAACCGTCTGAGAAATCCATTCATTCGTTCAAACGTATTTATTTAGCCTGCTGGTTCCAAGTAGGAAATAGGAGGTGACAAGGGCCACTATTTTTACTACAATAACTTTTAAAAACCAGTTACATTGGCAAAAATATCACTCTATTTGAAAAGACCTTGAAAAGTTGAGGAACGAGGAGACTTAAACAACCCACAGAAGGGAAACCCTTCTGAGATGAGCAGTCTGTTACTAATTTCTGTCAAAGATTTGCCGGTTCTAGGCATGCGCTGGTGGCCGGGCTTGGCCCCCAATGGGGGGACTTCACCGGGAGAATGAGAAATCAGCAAGGCCTGTGGGGGTAAAGTGGGGCTGGTGGGATAATTGGAAACTTCAGACATTCCAACACATGGTTAGCTTTCCCCACAGTGTATTTGCAGAATTCTGGGATTAGGAAGCTTTTATTGAGCAAACAGTAACCTGTTTGCTCCTGCAGTGCCATGGTGCTTAGGGGACAAAATCCCACCTGAGGATGGGTTCTGCCTCAGACACAAAACTGGACTTGTCCTCAATACATTTTCTGAAGTTGGAAACAGTGGGAAGCAGGAGGCCAAAGACCGAAGGCCCGAATGTCTGGTAGGCGGACTTCATGACTAAAGTTATAGAGACTTGCCAGGCTTAAAAAACAAACAAAAAAACCAACCTGAGAAGAACAGGCCAGAGAAACATAGGTGAACTGACCCAAACTGAGTCATGTATACCTGCAACCAAGTCCCCACTCAGTGTAATGAATGCAGGTTGGAATGAGACAACCTGTCCTCAACCCCACCCTCCTCACACGGGAAGCTCATTGGTGGATAGGATCCTCCCAAACATCATTGCACGATGTCTGTCACACAATGGAAAATGACTAGATTTGTGGGGAGGCTGGTAAATGTGGGTGATAATCAAGGAGATACAACATAATAGGAAATATTTCGATGATTCAGATATTGGGATTAGCACACAGGGCTTTGAAATAACCAGTTCAAATAGATCAAAGACATGAAAGGGAAAGCGGGCAAAATTGACGAGAAGATGGAATTTTCAACAGAAAGTAGGGGTTTATTACAAAGAAACTAGCTCTAGGCAGTTTGCCGAGTGTATTATCTAAGAAAGTAAACCTCTTTAGAAATATAGGGGAGGAATGTGGTGCAACTGTGGACAAAGAAATTGAGAGGTCTCTGTGTTAGCTTTCTTCAAGGTATTTAATACAAGTAAGTGATTATATTACAACAACGACAACAAAAATAGGCTGCACAGAGAGGACTGCTTCACCCATTTGGTAAGTCAAGATGTGATGGGCCAATACAGACATTTCATTTAGTTTATACCTGAGGGAGAGGAATAGCAAGGTAAAACCACATTTATATTGAAGACCATTCGTGGTTTGTTGGAAGTATAATTAATCTTTATTATTTAATAAAGTGGTTTTATTCTATTAAAAACTATTTAACAAATACTTTTATCCTATTTTATGAATTTGTCCATTCCAGATGATTTTACTTCAATAAAGTACAAATTTTAAACACCTTTTAGAACCATTATAGATTTCCATTCTCTAAGGTAACTCACCAAATTTTAACATTTCATTAATCTAAGCATTTACACATGTGTCCTGTTCTTTGCTTTTCACTACCATTCTGTGAATCGTTTCCTCTCCATCTTACAGATAGGAAACTAGACACTATTGGAAATGGAGGGAGGATTCCAATAGTAAAAGGACACTTAGTGAAAAACTTGATGACGAGAGGAAAGGGGCTTCACAGAGACCAAGGACATCAGCTCCCTGCCTCTGGACTGAACTTCTAAGGGAAAAATCAGGAAAGCGCAGCACAGATGATCACCTTCATCTCCACCAAATGCTGGGGAGCTGCTGCCAAAATAAAGAAACCCACCCCAGTCGATGCTGCAAATCTTTCAGTTCAAACTTCTGGTTGCAAAGGAAACAGCACCAATTTGCAACATTCCAGGGCTCTGAGCTGGTTTTTAGAGCCTTCTCTGTCTGCTCTGCAAGGGGAGTGAATTGATGCCATGGTTCTTTGTTACTTTCAATAAACCTCCTCTGGAGTTCATAAAGGATCTCGAGAACTGGCCTAATGGCGAGAGTCTAGGAGGAGGAAGGTGTCAATCTGGGAGTCCCAATAAGTAATCAGACTTGCTGTTGTCTTATATTGATGCAATACCTACTACCTGCTAGGACTGCAAGGAAACATGAGGAAAGTGTTTTCACCAGATATGTCTACTTTTCTCCCTACTTTCTTTTAATCAAGAAATCATTTTCTTTGGATGATTTGGCAAAGACCAATCATCCGTCGGGAATGCCGTCATGAGTGCTTTTTAGCCATGGTTTTAAGGTGAGGCTTCTCGAGGGAAGTTTTAAGCAAAGGAAGGTTCCTTGATGGATAGAACACGATAGATCTGTCTGAGACCTCGAAGAAGCACAGGGCTCCTAAAGCAGACAAAACAAGAAGAAGGCCTGTTTTGGACAAGTGAATGATAGAAAATTATAGACAGAGACCGAGGAAACAGACACAAATATCTGAAAGCTTATGAGGCCACCTAAATGTTTAACGGTAGATACTATTTTAATAAAATCTGGCACATTTTTGTGCCATAATTTATACCCTTCAAACCATGCTTTTTGAGGATTATTTAATGGCACTCCCAATTCTTACTGATAGAATATTGCTTGAAAGAGAAAGCAGGACATCAATGCAGACGTGGGTTAGCAACGGTTTTGTTGCACACACCCATGCAAACACACACCACACACAACACATGCTGCATCGGGACTCTGCTACAAATATAGAAATGAAATTACAGTCACCTGTCTAGAGCAGGGTAGGGAGTGACTGGAAATATAAGTGAACAACTTGATATCACTTCAAGTGAGGCTTGACCCTGGTTCAAACACTGTCAGAACCTACCGCATTTTTTGGGCTATAAGACGCACCTTTCCCCTCCAAAATTTGGGAAGAACAATGGTTGTTAATGCTGCTGTTGAGTTCTGGTTACATTTACATTGGTGAAATATTATGTTATTTATGTTATTAAATATTTTACCACATTTTTTGTTTCAAAATTTTTTCCTATTTTTCTCCTCTAAAACCTAGATGTGTCTTATGGCCCCCAAAATAGGGTAGTTTCCCCCACTAGGTTTCTCAATCCACTTCCATGGTATCACTCCTACTCTCAGGGGGGCCCTGGCCTAGAGATCTTCCTGGGGCCATGTGCACTCACATTCAAGCGACATGGGGAAAGAAGCCTGAACAAACACCAGTTTGGCGTGCTGGTTGTTTGACTTCCTTTTTCCTTCCCAGCCCTGAACCAATTCCTGTGTCCAAGAAGGTATGACACCTTTTCTCTGCAGCTGCACAACTAGAGGTGAGGTAAATCCCACAAGCACGGTGGCAAACGGCAGGATTGTCTTCTTTTTCAAGGCTAATATTCCTTTATGTAGATTTACCACTGTTTCCTTATCCATTCATCAGTGGTCAGACACTTAGACTGTTTTCATGGCTTGGCTTTTGTGAGTCACGCTGCAACGAATGTGAAGGTGCAGGTATCTCTTCCAGATACTGGTTCATTTCCTTTGGATGTACTGCCTGACGCCAACCCCAACGTGCGGGCTCCCCCCCCCCCACACACACACACACACAAGACTCCCTCTTCCTTCGGACGGCAGCTGCAAGTCCAACTGTATAGAAACACAGCCGGTATTTGTATGTTGATTTTATGTCTTGCAACTTCACTGAATGTTTATCAGTTCGAACAGGGTTTCTTCTTTTCTTTTTTCTTTTTGCAGAGTTTTTAGGGTCTTTCTATATAGATAGGATCACATCATTGGCAAAGAGAAATTATTTCACCTCTTCCTTTGTGATTTCAATGCCTGCATTTATTTTTCTTGCCTAATTATTCTGGCTGGGGCTTCCAGGAGCACGATGAATAGACGTGGTGAGAGTGGGCCTCCTTGCCCTGCCCTGGGAATTAGAGGAAACACTTTCAGTTTTTCCCTGTTGATTATGATGTTAGCTGAAGATGGCCAAATTGTAACACTGATTATCTCTGGCATTGGATTATAGATGATCTGAAGTGACTTTACATTGCTACTTATTTGTTTAAGAATACTTCAGCCCTGGCTGGTGTAGTTCAGTGGATTGAGAGCAGGCTGTGAACCAAAGGGTTGCCAGTTCGGTTCCCAGTCTGGGCACATGTCTGGGTTGTGGGCCAGGTCCCCGGTTGGAGCCACATGAGAGGCAACCACACATTGATGTTTCCCTCCTTCTCTTTCTCCCTCCCTTTCACTCTCTCTAAAAATAAAGAAAAGCTTTTTTTAAAAAAGATTACTTCAATGAATATATATAATCTGAGAAAGAAATTATAAAGTTTTACAAAGACAAATAGTTAGATTCCCCAACCATATCACTAAAGCCAAGTTATTTATAGATTAGTAGTTTTATATAGTTAATTATATATAGTTCTATATTGTTTTATACATATAGTTTTATAACACTATATAGTTTTATAGTTATATATAGATATAGTACACATACAGTTTAAGCATTTGTAAACTAATATACATTTAAAAGTTTGAGATTGAGTGCTAAACGACTCTAAAAAGTGTTCAAAACCCTGAGTTAGTAAAAATAAAGTGACCCCAACAAGCAATAATTGAGAAAAAAATTTGCAATATTTTTCACTTAAGTTAATGGGTCTTATCAATTATAATTAATTTTATAATACCAAATGTTCAGAGAGCCATAGCTATGTATATCAAAAACTTTATTTCTTAAAAAATCCACTCAAAATATTCTGTGACTGACCTGTATCTGGGCTTTCCCAGGCCATTTCTCCTCTAGTCCTACCTATCTGTGTCAATCTGAGCCCATTGCCAGTGGCCTTGGCACAAAAGACAGCCACACACACACACACACACACACACACACCATTCAGGGAGTCTTACTGACAGCCTGTGGACAGAAGGAGAACGGGAGTATATCACGTGAGGCTACTTAATAAACATTTACCCTTCTCCGCACATCCCGCAAACGCCCACTCCCTGGGCAACCATCTCAGACCTCCTAGCTCACGCATCCAGCAGTCTGCATCTGTCTGATCTAACTTTCATCTCCTCCCCCTCCCTCCTTTCTGAAGCCAGGTGCCTTCATCCCCCATTACCTCAAGTTGCTTCCTCTAAGTCAAGTGTCGAAATGCAAATGTCTGGAGCCAGCCTGACAAGCAACGTAAAGGAAGGAATAAAAGTCCAAGCATAAAGGACTGGTGGGGACTATGGAAAACTACACAACAAATGTTCCGCACAGCACTTGCTACCCTATGGGAAGAAAGACCCAATATTCTCTGAGTTTCCAACTGTCAGAGATCCTGGGAATGTAAATTTTTTTTCACATTTTGTCAGCTCATTGACATTTTAAAAAACAGCATATTGGCCAAACAAAACGCATTTGCCAGGCAAACAAAAACCATGGGCTACCAGTTTGCAGTCTCTTCTCTGGGTCTCTCCTGAGAGAAGCTGCAGGGAGCCAGAGGGTGAGGCCAGGGCAGCTGTGGAGCCGTCCAACAGGAAACAAAAAGCAGAAAGGAAACTGCCCGTCTGGTTCTCCCACCTTCCATCTCCTTCGAGAGCCTCTCACCTGCAGAACCGAACAGAACCAACTGGAGGGGAGAGTCCCAACCCCAACACCACAGGGCAGTGTTGAGAGGATGGATTTGGATTGGGACACAGAGGTAGGTCTCTGGCACAGACACAACCACAGCGAGAAATATATTTCACGTTGGGACTCACAACACAACACTGAAGTCATGCAAGTCCAGCTAAAGCAAGTTTCAGCTGTCAACACAAAGCACTCTATTTTCTTTTCTATCCTATTCTATTGCATTTTAATTTTAATGCTGGTTACACACCCCCTTCCCTAAATGATTTCATGACTCATTCATGTCCTGGAAGAGTCTTGAATCTAAAAAAGGAGTGGGCGACTCCTGGGTCTCCTTGGGAGCCAAGTGGGAGCTGTTGAGACCAGGGCGCCTATCAAACTCAAACCAAAGTCTATGAGCCGTTTAGAAAAGGTGGGGAGAGCGTGGGGGGTTGTTTTTCCGATTTCAGAGCAGTCCTTGCACAGAAACCGAGAGTATCACTGTGGTGGGGTCAGCACGTCTCACATTTCCATTTGGCCCTGCCTTCTCCATCAACATTACAGATGTAAGTTTGGAAGCAACGCACGACACAGGTGTTTGTAAGTGGGTGGCACTGAACTCCTTACTGCCCTTTCAGAGTCCACACTCATCGACGTGGTCGCACATAGAAATGAGGTTTGTTTTCTTCAGTGAACAAATGTTAAGAAAATCATAGTATTGTCTACCAGACCGTATAAAAATCACTCATAACAGATCCTTTTTTCAATTTCTGGGGTAATTAATGGGGAAAATTAAACTTTTTTTAATGACTTAAAAAACACCATGGGACTGCACTATTCATTCTGGGTTATTGGTTATTATCCAGAATTAAGTCAAACTTTTATATATATTTAAGTTTGTTAGTAATTTAAGTATTAGATTTGGTCCTTAGGAAGCCAGTTTAAGACTAGTACTACTAAAAATGCAACCTCTACCTCCCCAAAAATAGACCAGAAACTTGGGGAGAAAACCAAGAGAAACCAATTGCTATAGCAATTGCAAATTAAAATCAGTGCATAGTTGTGACTCACGGTGTTAACGAGTTCATCCCTGTGTAGACCTGGAAGAACTTTTGACCTAGGTCGTACAGAATTTGACCCTTTGCATTTTTTTCACCTCATACCCAATTCTCCTCTGTGCACTGGACTCTAAAATTCACCAGGAAACTCCAGGGAGGAGTTTCCCTGCGTGGAGGCTTGGTCCGTGCTTCTGCCATTACCAACACACCATTTGAACGCTGGCAACTCACTCAACTTCTGAATAGCAAGTTACCTCCTCAGTTAACTTTCGTGAAGGTCAAAGGACATGATAGATGGAAAACACTAAAAGTTCACAGGTTCTATGCAAGGGCAAAATCTTACTATTCTTTGCCTTATGTGCCCCATAGTGTCTAACAATAGCTTGGGACACATGTTCAACAAGCGCCCTGTAACTGATAGAGCACGCTTCTCCAGAGGAGGATACCTACTAAGAAACTGTAATTGTCCGACCTACTTCTACTGAAACACAGACACCCACTAGAGAGGAAAGGGCAGGCTGCAAGCCTTAGCAGCACAGGGTAGTGTAAGGATTGAGAGTGTGGGGCCAGAGTCTGCCCAGCTCAGTTCGAGCCCAGGCTCCATGACTTTCTGTGTAAGCTGGATGAGTGACTTGCACTCTCTGCACCCCATTCTTCCATTCTATAAAATGGAGAGAATAACACGGTCTAACTCGGGGAATTGTGAGGTTTAAAAATATATGTATCTATAAAGTGCTTTGGAACAGTGCCTGGCACATAATGGCCTGCGATAATTATCAGCTATGACTATCGCTTTTATTATTATTTCTAGAGTTTGGGGAAGCCAGTGGAGGGGTAAACGCAGGAAAGGAAGAGACTACCGAAGAGGCATGAACTTGAGAGAGGCTTCCCAATTCTGAGCATATTGCAGAAACGCCTAGTACTCAAAGTCCCACAGGACAACGGGTGAAATCACTGAACCGCTTCCTTTTCCAATTTTACCAGCTCTCTCTTCAGAGCAGTTGTTCATGAGAACACATCTTCAAGTTTATAATTTAAAATAACTCCCAGGTTTCCTAGAGAAGACTACAGTGGAAGACCGCTCTATATCTAAGAGAGCGGCTAACTGGGACAGGCAGACAATGCCAAGCACTGGGGAGGGCATGGAGCAAATGGAACTTGCGCCCACAGATGGTGTCACACAAACTGCTGAAAACCACTTTGCCAACAGGCTGGCAGCATCTGTGAGAGCTGAGCCTATGCGTCCCTTATGGCCCAGAAATTCATTCCTGGGCATTATGTGTCCCACAGCAACGAGTGCGTCTGTTCACTAAAGACTTGCACAGGAATCTCCCTAGAGACAATCTATACGACAGCCCGAGCAGGAAGCAACCCCCATTTCATTGCAGGAGAATGGGTATATGCACAGAATAGAATGTTGTATATCACAGAGAATGAACAAATCATTCTTATGCAACATGGAGGAGTCTCACAAACATAATATTGACAAAACCACCCAGATACAAAAGAATACTACTCACTGAGTCCGCTGACATAAAGTTTAAACGCATGCAGAATAGTCATTCTCTTTGTCCGTAGTGAGACGGTGCAGGGGGCAGGGACAGAGGGGCTCCCGGAGTGCCATCAGGCTCTATCTGTTGATCTACAGGCAGATCACCTGGGTGTGCCCGCAGTGAAAACTGGCCAAAACGTACACACACGTAAACATATACACACAATGTGTGTACGTACATTGAACTTCAAAAAACACATATACGTGTGTGTTAAACTTCAAAAAGATTTAAATGCAAATAGTAGTCTTGAGCATTTTAACTACTGTCATGGAAACAGGGCCTTTGCAGGAATGACTTCCCCAGGCTTTGCCTCCTTCGTGCCACCAGTGAAACCTGCACCATGGCACCCAACTCGAGGCCCGGAAGCCACCTGTTTATGCATCTGTCTCCAGCTCAGCCACAATCTGCTTAAGGCCAAGGACTGAGTCTTACTCATTCTGTATCTCCAGTTCCCAACACAGAGCTGGCACATGGTAGGCTCCTGGAATAGGTGCAAATTAAAACTAATGGGAAACAAGATACATTGCACTTTATGTTTTATAAAATACACTTCGACGCCACGTTTGCTGAAACCAGTTTTGTCAAGTGGGCCACCCAGCTGTTTCTGGAAACTGCCTTCTGAGTTCCCCCACAAATTCCATCCAAACTACCCATCGCCTTGCCCTGGCTTTGGAATCTTCTCAACTAAGTTCTTCTCTTCAGAGGAAGCGAGAGACATCATGAGCTATACTTTCCTTGTTAATGTTCCCTAGTACATTCTGTGATTAAAAGGTGAAAAAAAAACTTTTGTACATAGGCTAGCTGACTCTATAATTCATCAGAGAAATATTATAAATGAGGACATGCATTGGTTATGTACTTCTGTGACCCACTAGAGTTTGCAGAAACAGAGCAAGGTTGGAAGAAGCTTTCTTGCTTGGCTGTACCTCCAACAATTTTCTGAGATTCACAGTGTATTGCCTTCACAGAATATCAAGAAAAATGAAGTGGTCATCTGAGATTCAGGATGCTGCTGATCTGAGGGTGGGCATCTGTGCTCCCTGACCTGGGGGGCTCATGCTTTTTCTCATGAGTCAAAACTGTTTCATTCTCTTGGTCTCTGTGAGTTTGAAACGTGTACTAACAGACAACAGCAAAGAAATACCACACCTCGGCTTTTCTCGCCTTCTAGGCTTAGTGCTTTGCATCTGAGACTTGGAATACAAAGCAGACTTAGAAAGGTCCATTTCTTGAGGTTCAGAAATTTGTTTCATATTTGCTGCCTCAACAGTCATCCGAAAGGACAAATTAGTAAGACATTACGTACAGTATTGTACAAGCGGGAGAGGGGAGGATTTACGTCACCCATTAATCAGTGACCTAAGCAGAAAAACATTAGTGAATGATTAAAGAAAGACGACCCTAAGGGGGAGTGCAGGGGGATTCAGGCAGGCTTTGGTCAAAGCCCCCAAATCTAATGTAATTTCAAGCTGGCCTCAAAAATTCAATTTGTGTGGAACCTCTAAGTCATGTACTCCGCAATGACACACAGCGTAATTGCGTTTGAGCAGCTTCCAGCACAGCCCTGAGAACATGTCGTGTTCCGGGCCCTGCGCGCCTGCAAGGGAGGTGGCCCAGATGACCACACAGGAGGCCAGGCTGAGTAACGCAGTCTGCTGATCCCACCTGCTGACCGTCGCCCTCCGCAGGAAGCACATGTTTCTGCTTAATTCCTGCCAGCTTTTGGCTGTCAGGTAGGGCATCTGCCGCAGGCAGCCCCCGAGGGCTGCCACCTGGTGCTGTCAGTCGGCCCCAGACCAAGGAGGAAAAGGGGAGGCATTCATCTATGTGCTTATTTTTCTGTGTTTAGGGTATTTCTTGGGACTTGGAGTTTTCACTTGGCAAGTGAACTGGTCTCTTTAGTTAGGAGGGAAAAAAGGAACGTTGCTTACTTTGCTTTAACTCAGAGTTCCCTTCTTTGGAAAGGCTGTTGAGCAAGACCTGGTTCACCCGCATTAAGCCCATGCAGCTTCTTCACAGTGCCACAAATTTTACTTAAAAAAGTATATCCTAATAATCAGAATTTGAAACATAGTCATTAAGTCTCATTATTTTTAACGTGCAGTTCTAAACAATTACACATAGGCAAACACAAAATTATTGTTTTAATCCCCTTAAAAAAAAGACAAAATAAATAGAAATAAATGTCCCAGGAGAAAGATGGAGCATTCCTCAGAAAAGACCATTTTTTGGCTCCTGTCTCCATAGTTTATAGCAGGCAAAGGAATAAAAGATTCTGCAGTGATGGTCAACAGATAATATTTCAACCTCAAATAGGCTGCTTCTTTTGATCCAAAATCAACTTATTATAGCTAATTTTAACTCATGACATGCGTTTGCATCTATAACTACAGCACAACTTTCAAAAAACCAATTAGCTACAACGAAGCTGGCTAATGAGGAAGCGTATTTGGTGCTTTTGCCAGACTGTTTTAAGTGATAGGTCAATTGTGAACAGGAGTTAGCCCCTAGGAAAAAGAAGGCCACCCCCCTAATGACACAGATATTTTTATAATGGCTTCTTGTTTGGTTTATCCTACTGATGAGTGACAGAAATAATAACTGTGATAAAATGTATAAAGATCCTGAGTTAAGGATAGTATTGGTAGCAACCGGAAAAGTTAGATGTAATTCAATGCTGGATTTGCTCAATAAACTTTAGATTATGTGTCTAAGCACCTACAGGTATTTTTTTGAAAGCATACACCCAAAAGTTTATTTATGTTGCCACTAAAAAATTTAACTTTGTTATCTCTCCAGCTCTGAATCACATCTCCACTGAAGCAATTCTTTTCATCATGTGATTTTTTGTTGTTTTTTTTCTTGGATAACAGAATTTTTGAGGAGCATAACTATCACTTTATGGCAGAACAGACTGTTCTGAACTTTGAAAACATATTACTATGGAAATTGGTGTTTGGAAAGTCAAGTGCAAAATGCCATATGTTTATTTCTGTCTCAATGGCATTTTTCATACGGGGAAGGACCACAGTGGAGACAGAATCAGAGAGCCCTACACTGGCACAGCCATGCACGTTTTCTAATAAGTATAAGCATTCCACCACCTGTATTTACGGGGCCATATTTTCATTCTACCTGTGTATTTTCAGGAAGTTCCATAAAATATTTGCTCAGAAAGTATTCCGGACATGTGAGGGCACAAGATGCCAAGTCATACAAAGAACTGGATGCAAGAGAGGAACAGGAAGTTGAATGGGTGAAAAGTGGTTGGGCAAAGAAGTACAAAAGGGATTTAAGAAATGCAGAATGACCCTTCAGAAACAGAGGAATCAGACCGTAACATCCAGAGCAGAAACTGTTTTCATAACGTTTTGTTCCTACAAATAGTGTCTTGATGATCTTAAACCTCTGCCTGTGCCCATTTGGGAGCCTGGAGTGAAGGGGATGTTAATATGCCGGGAGTTTTTGGAAACAGGCTTTCCATGCATGTTCTGATTTCTCTTGTGTGCACTTAGCCCTGTGCAAGAACTACGTGGCGCGGTTAGTTCTCCCAGGCGTCTCCTTCAGAGATGCCAACAGAGGAGAGTGGCTGGCATGAGGGGATGCGGGCTCCCCCACACCTAAGGAAGGGGCTCTAACTCATGACTCTTACGAATGCCCAAGGAATGCTCAGGAAACTCCTTCAAGGGAATTCTGCTGCCGAATACATTTGTTAAACTTGTTAAACGGAGGCGACTTTTTCTGGCAGGCTTACAGATCAGAGAACACGTCCGCCTGCCTTTTGATGCCCTCTCCTGGGTTTTCAGGCTGTGCTTCCAAGGACGGACCCGGGGCGTGAAGGAAAGCTGGCTACAAAGCATTTGCCTACAAAGAGTTCCTCAGTGTTTAGGCATATTCTACATTCATGTCCACAAAACAATATTCCACATTACTTGTCTCTCACTCAGCTGGCTCTGAAGTGGAAACACCCATCCCCTGCGTGCACTGTGAGAAATTCCTAGGTTTTGTTTCCTGAATGTTTCATGGAAAGCAAAACAGTGTTTCTGTCTTTGGGTTCTTTTTTCAGGGGAAGGGGGGTTGTATTTTTTTTTTAAACAGGACATCTTTCAAAATGTCCTGAACTTGCTTTGGGCATTTAATCAGATCAGTTTTCTGTCGTGTTGCTTCCCGCCCTTCTGTTCTTCTCTCATCCAAGCCGCAAGGCCTCCAGCCGCTGGCCTGCCCAGAGCCCTGGTTCGATAACCCTGCAATTGGAGGGCAGAGTGGGAGGGGCGGCCCCATACCTTTGTTTTTCTGGTTCCCCCCAACACCCTGGTGGCCTACTTGGGTGTCCCACAAGCTGTTGGTGGAAAATAGTGCACCCTTTTAGCAACGACCCCACCTAGCATGAGCTCCTGAGCTATACTTAAACAAGGAGGAAAGAGAGTTGGAATGATTGAGGCCTGCGTTATGCCATGAGAGAAGAACCATTTTCTCTCCATGGTGGCGGGCCACAGGGTAATTTCGGCTTCTGCTTTGGCAACCCCTGGGGCGGAGGGAGTGAAGTCATGTTATTTTCCAGTGTGACAAAAAAGCAATTGGTATTCACAAGCATATTTTCAGGGGAAATTTTCAACAAAGTTGAAAGGGTTTGTATTTTTTAACCTAATAAAAAATATCCAGAAGAAGATTTCTCTGTTTCCTAAGGCTCCTAAAGCTTCTCTTCATGCTGGGTGATCTCTTCACGTACGGGAAGGGAGACAGAACCTGCACAGCTCAGAGTGTCCATGTCCTCATGGCGGCACAAAGTGACCACCCTCTTCCCTGTTTCTTCTTCAAAATAGCCACGGTCTCTTGTGTTTTGTAATATTTATAGAAAAATACGGACTAGCTGCATAGCCCAGCTTTCGAAGCATCTCAACTATTTAGAGTGTCCCCCAGGCACTAAAAACACGCTGAGGGGGGAGGCGTGAATATGTCCGTGTTCCCTCTGGAGGACCGTGACCTGAGTCTGCTCCCCTCTTCAGTTATCAGTACGAAAAGGGCTCGGGCAATTTTTCCTAAGTATGGGGTGACTAAAATTTCACACTCACGCCCATCCGTTAAAGCGCTGTGACGTGAAAGTCCACTCCTAGGGTCTGGGCCCTGCTGTCAGCATTCCGAAACCACTGCCTGTCTCCATTACAATCCTGCTGACCATCTCTCCTTTGGGCCCCATGGTACCCACTGTCTTTGTCCGTCATTCAGTGGCATTTCTCGTAATGTTGTATTGTATGGGTCAGGATACTGATCTGACACATGTTTGTCTTCCGATATTAAGCCCTTAAGTTCTGTCTGATGTCAAAGTCGTTGTGAAACTTCCAGGGTCAAGGCCACACCCAGACTGCACAGATGACTGATAACTATTTGCTGAAGGAAAGAATGAATGAATAATAGGAAGTTGGAACTGACATAAAGAGTAAAATATTTATTTAAAAAATAAATTTATATATACATGTATATGTATATGTATGTGTGTGTGTATACATATACAGGTATATATATACACACACACACACACACACACACAAGGGGTACCCCCAAATACCTGGAGGGCTTTTATCTTCTGGAGGGTGGGCCACTTGTAATACAGGCTTCCCTCGCTAGGTGAGGGACCCTCACCTAGGACTCTGTATCAGTGGACCAGCTGGCATTGTTGTGAGAAGCTGTGTTTGTTTTTAACGAATTTTTCTACAGACTCAACACATTTGCCCATTTCATGATGGGTGATTTACGGCACACCTGCCCACACCATGCTGAGTGTTTAGCAGTTTTTGACCAAAAATGGGCATGACCCCCATGTCCTACCCTTTTTATTTATCTTATCTTGCCCCAAGCAACTTTTTTGTTTCCCCAGATGAAAAAAGCCCGCAAAGGAAACATTTTGCTGATGTGGAAGAGGTGAAACAAAAAATAGCAGAAGCATTAAAAGGCATCAAAATTGACGAGTTCAAAAACTGTTCTGAGCAGTGGAAAGACTGAATAGGTGTATTGCATGAAGATGATTGAAGTTTAAACATGGAAGAATACACAATTTTTACTAAATAAATTCTAGTTTTAGGACATATCTATAGATAGATAGATAGATCTCTATATATATGCTTTAAAAGACAAACAATACACATGCTTTTAACAAGATGCGGACATGAGGAGTCACGGTAATGGCAGGAAGACAGTTGATCTGGGCAAAGCCAGAGTCTGCACTCAGGATAAGGAAGGAACCTCTCTCTAGGCTGTTCCTGCTTTCCTTTAGACCTTGTCTTCTAGGTTTCAGTTTTTCTTTTTTAATCATCCAGTTGAGATCTATCTATCTATCTATCTATATCTATTACATATATATTACATATATGTCCCTTGATTTTTTTTTAAATTTTTTTTATTTATTTATCTTTAGAGGGGAAGGAGAGAGGGAGAGAAATATCAATGTATGGTTGCCTTTCGTCCGTCCCCTGCTGGGAACTGGCCTTCAACCCAGGCATGTGCCCTGACTGGGAATTGAACCTCGATCCTCTGGTTCGTAGGCCTGTGCTCAATCCACTGAGCTACACCAGCCAGGGCCCCTTGATTTTTTTTAATAAAGGGCTGGAAGCTTGAGTGAACCAAATTTACCTATTTTGAATTCTACTGGTTGAAAAAAATAATTTAATTTCCCTCCTTTACATCCACTCAGAGTACTGGGCACAGAAGTGAAGCAAACAACTGGTAGTATTTACAGGCATTATAGTAAAAGCCTAGTAATACAAAATACTTTTCTGGCATCAGAATTATAGACAGATGAGAACAAAGTTCTTTTAAAAAAAAATGAAAGTAAAAATAAAAATTAGCCCTGCCTAGTGTAGCTCAGTGGATTGAGCGTGGGCCTGCAAACCAAAGGATCACGGTTCGATTCCCAGTCAGGGCACATGCCTGGGGTGCAGGCCAGTCCCCGGCAGGGGACGCACGAGAGGCAACCATACATTGATGTTTCTCTCCCTCTCTCCTTCTCTTCCCCTCTAAAGATAAATAAAATCTTTTAAAACTAAAAAATAAAAAATAAAGATTAGTGTGGAATATGTATCACGTAGATGAGATACTATACATGGTGCATCATTGTAAATTAGATATTTCTTTGGGGAACATTCATGTCTGTAATTTAAAAGATTCAAAGTTAGGCATCCAAAGCTAGAAGCCCCTGAATTGAAAAAAAAACAAAAACAAAAACAACAGCAACAAAAAATACTCTTATCCCAAAGAGGGATTTTTAAATAGAAGACTTTGTATATAAGCCCATTTATCTGCAGCCTAGTAAGGAGCTGAAAAAGGCCTAGAGAATGTGATCTCAGTAGGCAAACAATTCAGATAATGTAAATTGCAGTCCCAGGCCTAAGAAATACAGAAAACATGTTTAGTCTAAAAAAACAGAGACCTAAAATGGCATGCACATTCTGAGAAGAGCCCTTCTGGGACCGGACAATATGGAAACACTAAAATATAAATCGAAATCAAAGAGATGCTTCCATTTCAAATGTGTGCCCTGGAAGCTGCTCTGAACAGCCTGTCCCAAGCCCCCATTCAATTCCCACGGAGACATGCAAAATGAAAACAGGGGAAATTATCCATTGCCAGAGTCAGAGACAGGTTTTCGTAAATAAAGCTGATCTGAAAAAAACAACAACTCAGAACCTATGCACGCTTTACCTCTTGAAACAAGCAGCCCCGTGTACCTAGAAGGAGAGGAGACCTTTTTTCTGGCATCCTGGGCGGGGGCCCAGAGCCTTTACTAATAAGAAAACGGGGCCATTTCCCTTCTTTAGGGCAGAAAGTGTTTTCTACGACTCATTGTTCATATCCATCCTGAGGCTGTGTGTTCCAGAAAGTAAAGGAACCATAATTTAAAGAAGTACTGGTGGTTGAACACGACTTCCTCGGTGGACAGAGATGGGAGAACCCAATGGTAAGGGTTTGCTGAAGATATGGTTTCCTGGGACGAGTCTTCTCACACTGAAAACATCTCAGCTGGGGCATCCAACTTTTAGCTCTCAAACACTTCCCTGCACAACTGTGTGTGGCTATGGTTTTGCTGTGTTCTGACCTTTCCTGTTTAAAGAGTGCCAACCCAACTTCAGCCCCCATGTCGATGGGGTTACTGTGTGAAATAACAGTCAGTGGGTGCAGGGACCTGGAGGTTTTCACTTGCTTCGCTGCCCTTCACGGCCTTACGCTGACTGGGGCAAAATTAATTCAAGAGGGTCCACACAGAGATGTGAGCTGATACTGCGGTAAAATAGGAGGACAACATCTAGATAGAAAATGCAGGTCAGCTACAAGGGGCTGAAGGTGGTTGGCTTTTTTTAAACGGGAAAGGCCAGAATACATCGTTGCATGCAGTTGTGCAGGAAGGTGTTTGTGAGCTAAAAGTCCGGCACCCCAGCTGAGATGTTTTCAGTGTGAGAGGACTAGTGCTTGGTATGCCGGGTCCAAAAACAAGCAAACGAAAGTCACATGTCCTTCTAGAAAAAAATCATAAGACACATTGGTCAAGATTTATTTCAAAAATAACAGCCTCACAGTTGGAAAGTATTCTATAAAAGCAGGGTGGTAGAACTGCCTGAAATCTATTAAACACTGCTGTCTAAGTAACATATAAATAACTCAAAAAGTGGAGCGCAAGTTTCCCGAGCAAATTTCAAAGCTCAAACACAGAAACTAACTATAAGAATAATAATAATGTATATTGATTTTCAGTATGTACTAGACAGTCACTCTGAGAACTCCTTTAATCTCAACAATGAAACTTACAGGATGGTTGCACAATTATCCCTATTTTCCAGATAGGAAAACAGAGGCCCAGAGCAAATCGTGCTAAGTTACATAATTAGAAACTGGATGTAATTGCCTGAATTTACAGCTGTGAGGCTTTTTTTAACGTATCAATTGGGAAAAGTGGGTGGTAAAGTCCCTTGGAGGAATTATACATAAAAACAAGGCTTTTAATTGTTCCCGTTCCTGCATCTCTAACTTTGTGATTGACCTCCAATCTTTTGTCCTAATCCCTTTTCACTGACTCTTCGCCCACCCAACCCTGCTGTCCGAACAGGACCCTGACTCGGCGGCCCTGCAACGCCCTCGCCCCTGCCTGCTCCTTCCTCCTTCTCCTGAATTCAGCTCGGCCCTCTCTGCCTTTGACAGCTTATGTTTGCAAAAATGCACTTCATGGAATAGAGGAATAACATAACAAACGTATTTGAGTCAATATGTTTACCTTTCTGTCTTTCACTCACTACACTCCGGCCGCACGGCCAGAGAGATCTGAATAAATGTTGGATCTGATTAGATAGAAAGTGACAGGAAGATTAAGATACTATTAAAACAAAGGCAATAATGATCAACTGTCACCAAAACTCTTTGTAGAGATAAGACCATAAGTGTAAACACTATTATTAAAAAATAAAAACTAGAAATACAATTTAAAAATTGCACGCAAACTAATGGTTCCCAGATGGGAGGGCAGTTAGTTGGAGGTGGAGGGCAGGTGAAAAACGAAGAGGTTAAGGAGTACAGACCGGCAGTTGCAGTACGGTCACAAAGATGCAAAATGCAGCCTGGGGAACGGGTCAGTAATATTGTAATGACTATGTACGGGCCCAGGTGGCTACCAGACTCACCAGGGGGATCACTTCGTAAGTTACATAACGGCCTGACCACCATGCTGTACACCTGAAACTAATACAAATGTGGAATGTCAACTGTAATTTAAAAAAGTAAAAATAAAAATCGAAAAAGTAAATAAAGTTATGGTATTATTTTTAGAACTAAAAAATGCAAAATATTAGAAAAATATGCTACTTTTAAAAGTAAATTCTTAGATCTATGTCATATCTTTTTCAGTCCCGATTATTTTTTAAAAACTGTAAAAATTAATCAAGAAAAGTTAAATTGAATAACAAATTTAATATCAGAAAGCAGATACATAGGGAGATACATAAGCAGATATATAGGGATGCAGTTTTTAATTTAAGTTTTAAACTTGTAGGAAACACTATATTAATAAAAAATTAAGTATTACTATTCAGTGCTGACTCTACAGCACCTAGAACAGTACCTGAGAGATGGAGATGTTCGGTAATACTTGGTGAGCATGTAAATCTTACAGAAAAATAGTACTTGTCTCAAGAAGTAGGACACCTCAAAAGAGCAGCAACCGTGCCGGGAAGGATTGATACTTTGTCACCAGAGAATTATCTCAAATTCCCAAATCCTCTCATTGTGTAAAACTGAGCACTTACTATATGCCAGGAATGACTTTAGACACTGAAAATACCCCTCCCCCTCCCCTAAATGTCTTCATAAATTACATTTATTTCTTATTAACTCTAGGAAAAAATAAATCCGAACCAAACCGATGGTTATATGCGTACGAAGAAAACAATGGCAGAGAGAGAGAGTAGGGTCCCTCAACGTTTATGCCTTCCGGGAGTCAGAAGCAGCAGACCTGGAAAATCTGAGTGTAGCACGCAGGTAATGAGCAAGGCTGTTTTCAGAGGAGACAGAAAGTGGGGGAGCCCGCAGAGGAAGGCAGGGGCCTGAGCCGGGAGCTGAGTGAGCCAGGCAGGAGGAGTGAGTAAGGCCAGGCCCCATGCGCTCAGAGGCACCGCACTCCGAGTAAGAAGGGAAGCCACGTGGTCTTGATCTTGTGCAATCTGACCTGCATTTAAAATCCACACTGTGATTGTGGTGGGGAGAATGGACTCTGGGGTGCAAGGTGAAAAATCTGGAAGGATAACTTCAATATTGATCATTGCTCTAAACCCAGCAAGAGAGGACGGTGGCTGATGCCAGCATAGTGACCGTCACTAGTGACCGTGGAAGTGGCCAAGTGGTAGGGCTGCAGACATCCTCGGGGTCAGGTTTTGGATCTGCTCTGAAGAGGGAGCTAACAGAATCCACCGATGGATGGGGGAACTTGTACTTTAAGACCACAGAACATCTTAGAAGCTGCAAAAATAAAGAAAACAACAAAAAAAGTAGAACCCTAGTTCAATGAGAGGATCAGGAACACAAACTATATAAGAGGCAACCCATTGACAGATGCTAGAATATATTTTTTAAATTGAGTACATGATAAGCATGGCTTTACAAATCAACTCTGTAGAGGACAAAGAATTATTTAATAAATGGCGCAAACATAATTCATTACCTATTTTTAAGTCATTCTTAACTATTACATATGACAATGAAATGGTTCGTGAAGTGATAAATTTAATGTGAACAATGTTTTAAAGGCACCCATTATTATCAAGAGACTTTTGATTAACTTTTATCTGAACGCAGTAGCCACAGAACTTTGAAGTTAAACAGCAGAGAAAGAAATCACAAAGAGGAAAACATACTAGAGCGTTAACTAGACAAAACCCAGAACTCCTCTAGGTCAGAAACGTGTAAACAAAATTAAAACCAAAGAAAGTAGAAATTTTTGCATAAATATGAAAACAGATGGTCAATGTTCTAGTTACACAGAAATTTGTTTAAAATCCAAAACAAAAAACCCAAGTCCTAACCACCACATTCTAGCCCAACAACAGAAAGAGAAGCTTGGTGCAGCTGTGCTAACACAGTGTTTTTTCCCAGAACTGGCCCCGGTGCTGGCTCCGGTTTCTACTTCTTTTAAATCTTCATCTTTGGAAGTACCATCTATGTTTCCAGATGGAAGGAAGATTTGCAAAGTAAAGCTGAAATGGCTAACTAAATGATGTTATCGCAGAGCCTTCAAGGAATCAGGTGAGCTGTGGCTCTGACATATGGGAAGAATTGCATTTGGGAAGAACATCCAAATAATACTTATAAGTGAAGGAATTAAAAATAAGAAAGCATTCTAAAAGTACAGCATGCTGCTCACTGAATGTAAGATTCTAATACTCTGTGTGGACAAAAGGAGCCATAACATACCAGATATCAAATGTGAAAATGTCATTCCAAACCATAGTGGGCTGTCCCTGGAATATTATATGCAAGGACTAATGGCCACTGACCCTTTAGAGAGAAAGGAAAATAGAATGCTCTCAGGGATCAAGAGGCTTATGGAAATAAACTTTAGGAGGCAGGAGTCTTCCTCACAGGGGCGAAGTTAAAATAATACTAATAAATATCCTATGTGTTTACTGTGAGTCAGGCTGCATGTTAAATTTTTTCAATGTGCTGTCCCATTCAGTCCTTCCATCTGGCCTAGGGGGGAGGTATTCGCACCCCCATGTTACAAGTGAGGACGTGGGATCTCCAACCTTGAGGCCACACAGCAGGGCAGAGCTGAGCAGGGAGGGACCCCACAGTGGGCCTGTCTCACTCCAAAGTACATTCTCTCAGCCATCAGCATCCTTAGGCATGGAAAGAAGCTACACAGGCTAGTCTGTCGCATATTAGACCATGGGGTACTCCTTGAAATTTCAAAGAGGGAAGCCCAAGGTCAAGTCATCCCTGGAAGCACCTGTAGAATTCCCTCCCTTGGGAGGCAGAATAGGATGAGATTAACATAGATTAATTAACACAATAGATTCCAGAAGAGTCTTTCATCACTTCTTCACCTCTCCAGCAAGTATTTATTGAGGCCCAGCTATGCACCAAGCATGGCACTAGGCACTGAGTGTGAAGTTCAGAATCAATTTCTAAGGGCAGAAAGAGATGCTTAGTTAGGGTGGGCATTCTCCGCATTTTTAGATTGAACTCATGCAGGGCAAGCAGGCTTTAAAAAAAGAAGCCCTTTCTTGCCCTGACATAGTAAGCATGATCAGCTACAAATCTGACACATGTCCTTCTGTCTAAATTTAACCCATGTATATTTTGAGAGGTGGAGCATTCGGACCACGAGTATGGTTCTCTGAACACTCGGAGAAAATAGCACTAGGGCATAATTTTGGAATGGTAAGAGGCAACCTACTTTTCAAATGTGAAATCTGCTGAGATTCCTTGTACATTTTTCCTCTATCCCCAAAGATCAACAAAACAATTTTAGAGCTAGTTTATTTTCTACTATGATTTATCTTATTTTGTCAGTGCTCCCTAATCTTGATCTTCAAGTTTCTCCATTCTCTCTCTCATGATGTCAACTTTGGGAGTACTGTAATACACTTTCTATAAGGCCTTGGAAAAGAGCATACATTTTCCTTAAAAACATGTAAAGGAGAAGTATTATACAGGGGGGAAGCTTTTCATAAAAGCATCATATTCTATGGGAGCAAATAAAAACACCGGAATATTTCCATAATTAAATATTCTTTTATAACGATGGAGAAGTTAATTTCATCAATTAAATTTGATCCTACCTGATAAAATTTTCCAACTTGGGAACTTTATGTTTGTGTGACCAGCTTACATGGAAAATAATGACTTTATGTTTCTCAGCCGCCAAAAGCCTGGGTGTAGGACAACCAACTCCCCAAGGGACAGCTCCGGCTCAAGTCCTGACGAAGGTGAGGCTGGAGCCTGGGAGGGAGGAAACAGATTGCACTGCACATGAGCATGACCTAGTGGCTGGTTCACTGAGTGGCATTCGTGGCAATAAGAGAAAAAAGTACGTGTCTCTTTTCCAAGGGTCAGGGTGAGTGATGTGCATGTAGCTGTTGCTCCCAGAGCAGTGAAGGACAAGAAAGAACGGCACCCTAGAAAGAGAGCCCAGGTGAGAGGAGGACATTCACAATCTCTTCCATTCAGCAGTTGGTCTCCCCACTGCCTTCAGGAACCTGGACCCATCAAAACCACTTCGTGGCATAAGTAAACAGAATGCTCTTACTGATTCTTTACAAGAACCAAAAACGATAAACTTTGCCTCGTACTGGCTCCCAAGTCATTGTGGTGAGTTTATTTAGACTGCGAAACATTCAACAGAGCTTACCGTGGTCAGCACAACTTGCCATACACATCCATCAGGGGCTCACTGGCCAGGGCGCAGGGACATTGCTCAATAACGTAAATACAATGCATTAACCCTAGAGAAGTGTACAACTGCTGTTTCACAGCCAAACATGTACTATATGTGCCTAAGCACCTCTGTGGTCCCTGGATAACATGGCTTTGCATGCCTGTCAGTGTCTTCATTAAAGTTGACTACATGACAAATTGTCTGAAGCACTTTTTATAAACTCTCTATGATAATTGTTTCACCTTAGACATCTGACTATTGATATAACAGTTAATATTTTGTTCCTATGAGAATTTATAGAACTAGACATTTCCTAGCCAGAATTATAGACTTACTACAATATTCCTATAATCAGCGTCAGTAATTTGGAGTGGGGAATAAGGCCAGAGATGCTCAAGTTACACTCCTGCTTAAACAATTAAATTAAATTAAAAAGCCAAGTCTTAAACGCCTCATTTGAAAATTATGTTGCACAAATTCGCATATTACCCTCGTGCAACTTAGCTGTATCAATTTAAATAATTGTTGGGCCATATTACCTATATATGCAAATTCACTATTGAGTAGTAAACCCATGAACAGTTAAGAGGTTATTTTAAATGATCATGTCCTGATTAGAAGCAAAAGCAGCAGCATCAAAAATATGAGATACAGTAGAATTTTATAAAAAGCAGTTTAGACTAGGAGTACAGAGATTTGGGTTCTAGTTTCCACTTGGTTGCAAAGATGCTGCATGACCCAAGCCCTTAATTTCCTGTTCTCAGATCATTGCTGAGGCGCTAATTCAAAATGGTCTGCTTTAGAATGGTTCAGGTTGCAGGGATGGAAAAACCCAGCTCAAATGAGCTGGAAGGATAAGGGATTGTTTGATTCGGGGAGTGTGGGAGTCGGACAGCAGGCTTTGGGGTTGGACTCAGGCTCTCCCTCGGTGGTCTCATCAGGGACCTGCTTCTCTCTGTCTCTCCAGCCTGGTATCAGCACCATTCTTGGCCTATCTACCCTCATGGTCACCAGGTAGCCGCCAACATCTGAGGATGCACACTCAGAGACAATGTGTCTGTCTCAAATGCAGAACAATATACTTGCATTTTTACTGTGACTAGACTGACGGGGACTGCGACCCCCGAAAGGGGCCTCAGCTGTATGGGTGAAGTGTGTCTGCCCCCTGAAACTCTGGCATTTGTTAGAGGGAAGAGTAGGAAGAAGTGAATGCTACAGAGATACCCAATAAATATCCAGTGCAAGGCTTTTTAAAACGAATTTTGACCTTCTGCTATTCTAAGTTCCTTGGGCCTTACAAAATTTATGCATGTATTCAACAAGCACTTATGTAGAATCTAAATCATGGACGCTGGCCCACTCCCAAGGAGATTACAGCCTGGCTAGAGAGATAAGAGAAACAATTATTTCTATAACCAAAGGAGTGTATGAAAATAAATAAATCAGAAACAAATGGATGTGGGGGAGGGATGAGGTAGAACGCGGGGAGAAGCACAAGGCAACAATCTGAGGAGCACAGAGAAGGAAAGTGGCCAAAGAACAGGCTGGGTGGGGAGAGAGGGCAGAAGATGACACAGAAGATTGTAGCGGTCAGACTCTTTGCGAAGAGTCTATAGCTGGGAAGACTCTCTGTGTCTTAGTTAGGGAAGCTTCTGCCTTCTCATAAATGTATGTAGTTTTCACTAGGGACGAGAAAATTACATGCAGTAATTTTCAAAAGAGTGAAAGTGTAATGTAGGTGCATTAATGTAGGTGGCCAACTCAAAACTTTGTTGATTGTTTCCTTCACTGTGCAAAAGATCTTTAGTTTCATGTGGTCCCACTTGTCTGCTTTCGCTCTTGTTGCCTACACTTTTGGTGTCATGGACAAGAAATTATTGTTAAGACCAATGTCAAGGAGCTTTCCTTTATGTTTTATTCTAGGAGTTTATGGTTCCGGGTCTTACATTTAAGTATTTTAATCCATTTTTGCTTGATTTTTGTGTGTGGTGTAAGGTTAAGAGTCCAATATCATTATTTTGCATGTGGCTATCCTGTTCTTCCAATACCATTTATTGAAGGAACTATCCTTTCCCCATTGTATATTCTTGTCATGCTTATCAAAGATAGGTTGACCATATGTTTCTGGGCTCTGTATTCTGTTCTATTGGTCTAGGCATCTGTTTTTATGCCAGTACTATACTGTTCTGATTACTGTAGCTTTATAATATATATATATATATATATTTAATTATATTTAATTGATTATGTTATTACAGTTGATTTGCCCCTTTGCCCCCCCACACACACACCCAGAACCCCTACTCCCTCAGGCAATCCCCCCACCAATGTTCATGTGTATGCATCCGGTATATAAGGTCATTGGCTACTCTATCTCCTATACTGTGCTTCACATCCCCACGGCTATTCTGTAACTACTGATTTGTATTTCTCAACCCCTTCACTTCTTCGCCCATCCCCCACACCATTCTCCCAGCTGGCAACCATCAAAATGCTCTCCATATCTATGATTCTGCCTCTGTTATGGTTTGCTTAGTTTGTTTTTTAGATTCAAGTGTTGATAGATATGTATTTTTGCCATTTTATTGTTCATAGTTTTGATCTTCTTTCTCTAAAATAAGTCCCTTTAACATTTCCTATAATAATGGTTTGGTGATGGTGAACGCCTTTAGTTTTTTTTCTTATCTGGGAAACTCTTTATCTGCCCTTCAATTCTAAATGATAGCTTTGCTGGGTAGATAATCTTGGCTGTAGGTCTCTGAATTTCATGATTTTGAATATGTGTTACCAATCCATTCTAGCACACAAAGTTTCTTTTGAGAAATCAGCTGACAGTCTTATGGGAACTCCCCTGTGGGCAACTTCTTTTTTCTTGCTGTTTTTAAGATTTTCTCCTTATCTTTAACCTTTGGCATTTTATTTACGATGTGTTTTGGAGTGGGCTTCTTTGCACCCATCTTATTTTTTTTAATATTTTATTTATTTATCTTTAGAGGGGAAGGGAACGAGAGAAGAAGAGAAACATCAATGTATGGTTGCTTCTCGTGCATCCCCTGCTGGGAACTGGCCCCTGCCGGGAACTGACCTGCAACCCAGGCATGTGCCCTGACTGGGAATCGAACCGCGATCGTCTGGTTCACAGGCCCACGCTCAATCCACTGAGCCACACCAGCCAGGGCATTATTTGGGACTCTTTGTGCTTCCTGGACTTGCATGTCTATTCCCTTCAACAAAAGGGAAGTTTTCTTAGAGAAGAAAAAACTTAGAGAAGTTTTCTCTCATTACTTTTTCAAATAGATTTCCAATTTCTTGTTCTTTCTCTTCTCCTTTTGGTACCCTATGATGTGAATGTTGGACCTCTTGAAGTTGTCCCAGAGACTGCTTATTCTATCCTCATTTTTTTAAATTCTTTTTTTCTTCTTTTTGTTCTGGTTGGTTGTTTTTGGCTTCCTTATGTTCCAAACATTGATTTGATTTTTGGCTTCATCCATTCTACTGTTGTTTCCCTGTAAATTGTTCCTTTATTTCAGTTAGTGTATCCTTTGTTTCTGACTGGATCTTTTTTATGCTGCTGAGGTCCTCCCTAAATTCCTTAAGTATCCTTATAACCAGTGTTTTGACCTCTGTATCTGATAGATTGCTTATCTCCATTTTGTTTAGCTCTTTGTTCTGGAGTTTTGATCTGTTTTTTCATTTGGGCTATGTTTCTTTGTCTCCTCATTTTGACAGCCTCTCTGTGTTTGTTCTTATGTATTAGGTAAAGCTGGTTTGACTCTGTGTGTTGGTGGCCACTCCGTGTGGCCTAATGTAGTAGGTGCCCTGTGGGGTCCAGTGGCACAGCCTCCCCTATCACCCTAGCTGGGTACTTGTGGTGTGCCCTTTGTGTGTGCTGAGTGCACTCTTTTCTTCTAGTTGAGCCTTGGTTGGCAGACCAATGGGAGGGATTTACCTAGGCTAGTCAGCTGCAAGGACTGGCTATGACCACTGACCACCATTCTCCACCCTCCATGGGGGATCAGCTATGCAGGGACAGGGTGGTGGTTCTCCAACATGGTCTGTCTACTGGGTGTGCTGGCCCTGGGGTTTCCCAGGTAGTACAAGCCAAGGTCAGCTCTCACCTGTGTTTTGCTTGGGGCCACCCTACATTAGCTAAAAAGCTGAGATGGTTACTATTTGTGCTGGGCTTGGAGACTCGTAGGCAAAGACAAGCTGTGAATCTACACTGGCCAATGCCAGTGCTAGGCCTAGGGCTCACTGAGGCCAGCTGTTGTTTGATAGGATTCAGGAAGTTGTTAAGCATGAGACAAGACCAGCCATTCTATGGAAAAGCAGTTTGCAGGGCCTGTAAACTGGGTGGGGTGGAATCTCTGGGTATCTCAAAGATTGATATAGTCTCACACACAGCACCAGCTTGCTAGCTCTGTGGCCCTGCGTGTGGGAGTGGGGGTGGGTTTAGAAAATGAACAATGGTGTCTGTTTGCCTTGATGCCAGACTTCAGTTTCTCTCTGTATGCTACTGGTGCCTTTCAAGCTGTTACCCTGACACTGGAGCTTGGAGGGAGTAAATCTGAGTAGGTGAGCCCATGTGTGAGCTGTTTAAGAGGAACTGCTTGGGGCTCCAGGAGTTTCTTCCACTGACTCAATCCCTGCTGGTTTTTGCAGGCAGCAGTTGTGGGGACTCATCTTCCTGGCACTGGAACCCTGGACTGGGAGCCTGTTGTGGTGGGGCAGGACTCCTTACTCCTAAGACACCCCTCCTGAATTTTTATCCACCACATGTGGGCGTGGAACAAGCCTGTTCAGTGTCTGCACCCTCCTACCAGTCTGGATAGATGTGGTTTCTTTAATTCCGTAGTTGTCAGACTTCCATCCTACTTGATTTCTGATAATACTGATGGTCGTTCTATATTTTGGTTGTAGGTTTGATGTGGTTGTGCAAAGAGGTGAGCCATGTCTGTCTATGCTGCTGTCTTGACCAGAAGGAAGTCTGTAATATACTTTGAAATCAAGAAGTATGATGCTTTCAACTTTGTTCTTCTTGCTCAAAATTGCCTTTGGCTATCTGAGATCTACTGCAGTTCCCTACAAATTTTAAGATTGTCTTTCTATTTCTGTAAAAAAACACCACTGGGGTTTTTATAGAGATTGCATTGAATCTGTAGGTCCCTTTAGAGAAAATATTTATAAACAATATATCTGCTAAAGGCTTAATATTAAAAATATATAGGGAATTTCTGCAAGTCATTTGCAGAAAATAAATGAACTGATTAAAAGGGCAAAAGAACTGAATAAAGATTTCTCCAAAGAAGATACACAGATGACCAACAGATACATAAAAAGGCAGTCGATAACATTAATGATCAGGAAAATACAAATCAGGACCACAATGAGATATCACCTCACATTTGTCAGAATGACTATTAAAAAAAAAAAGGTAAGTGTTGGTGAGGGTGTGGAGAAAGGGCACCCTGGCTTACTGTTGATGGGACTTCGAAATGGTGCAGTCACAATGGAAGACAGTACAGTAGTTCCTCAAATACTAAAAAAATACAGCTACCATGTAATCCAGTAACCCCACTTACCAGTATATGTCCAAAGGAACTGAAATCAGCATTTCAAAGTATGTTGAACAGCAACATGAGTGAACCTAGAGGACATTATGCCTATAAATCATAATAGCACAACTATTTAACGTACCAATTCAAAACTACATGTTAAATGTAACAGTAGCAATAATAGTCTTAATATTCAATGCACATCAAGGAAGCAAAAGTTTCTCCCTTTGGACACCAGAATTCATTTCAGGCATCCCAGGTACATCACAACTCTTATTTGAGGTGAGTTACGGCTTCCTAACAAAGGGAATATAAGCAGTGTAGACCCACAAACACAGGACTGATTTTGACAGCCAGAACAAGATCTCTAATTCCTTGTTAAGAAGAGAGTGAACCTAACAATCCACTGAGCTATGCTGTCTTCTGAGAGAATAAAAAGAGAGTGGCTTATTAGATTCAGGAAAAGGTACTTTGGTGATATACTGTAATCTTTCTTCTCAAATATAAATCACCTTTAGCATTCTGAATCACTATGGCCTTCAAATTAATATTCTAGAGTGGGTGGAGAGACTGGAAGGTACCAGGCACCCTTGAATATGGTGGACCAGAAGCCAGACACAGATGGAGGTAAACCAAATAAATACTCAGTTTCTTTATACCCAGGTGAGATGAGGCTCTGGGAATTTGAGTCATCTCTGGAGGGTGTAACTTTGGATCAGAGAAGTTTGCAGGAATGTATTTGGAACCACTGCAGAGTGAAGAATTACAAACATCCAGGAACCTACTTGAGCAGGGTGAGCCCTTTCAGAGCTGCATGAAACTGAATTTCCATCAGTATCTTTTGAGACTTTCTGAATGACTGTTATCCTCTGGACCCCTATATTTTCACCTGCCCATTTCAAAACACCTGGAGTAGATGTTCCTTTGGAAGAAAAGAAGGCCAAGGTCAAAACAAAGTCGCCAAAGCAGCTGTGCATCCCTGGATCCCCAAGGATCCAGCATGATCCTGGTATGGTCTTGAGATTCCCTGAGCATCATGGAACTCGGCAATTTGGACCCAAGTGGTCCAGCCTCTGACTCTCAGACCCCAAGGCAAACACACTGATTAACTTAGGAGCAAGATGCCCTTTCTGTATTGCCAGGTGTCATTTTCATGACTCAATCCAGCAAAACGCATTAAAATCAGGGCTCCACTCCAAGGAAGAGGCCTTACTCACGCCTAATTGCAAGTAAGAAATGCACAAATCCATTTCCAAATGGGAGGCAGTGTATAACCTCGGAACCATTTCAGTGGTCCCATAGCTGAGGGCCAACTGAGATTCTAGCTCCATTCATCTCTCAGAAAAGTACTCGGCCACATACATCAGCTGGAGTTCGCAAGCAACAGAAGTAATGAAGAAAAGGGATGAATTTCAAAGGATAATAAAACCACCACACCAGGATGAACAGCCCTGAATCACAAATTAGAATGCTCCCATTGGCAGAGACACAAAGGTAATATTTTCATGAGAATGAATAGTCCCAGAAAAATCTGTTCTCCAGTATCAGACACAACCAGGCCTTTCCTTCCAGATGAGACATGAATGTCTCCTTTCTCCACTTCATCTTTTTCAGTTATCCAAACAAAGCTTTAGCGGCAGAACAAATAATGAATATAGTCATTTTAGGTCCAATATTTCCTCATTAATGTAGTAACTTTCCGGTAGTAGTCAAACAGGGCACTCTGACTCCAGGATATTTCTTTTTCTTTTATCACCGTGAGAATTCCAATGCCACCTAGTAACTAATCATATTTTACTTCATTTTCAAGGAGGAGACCTTGAAACCTTAAAAGCACATTCATTTCATCCTAGGGAGCCTTCTGGAAGCTTTGCATAACAGTACTAAGGCAGACTGCTGTTTCGATGTTCTCTCGGTAACGTTTGTCAGAACACTTTCACTTCAAGGGCTCCGCGAAGAGGCTGTTGTTTTAGCTCAAAGTGTGTGTGAAGAAGAGCATCCCCACCTATAAATTACCACTTGCTGAACCGCCTTCATTCCCCCAATGCCATGCTGTTCAAACGCTCTGTATTCCTTTCGTTAGCTGTCATGTTGTTTCTGAGTGCAGTGTACGCCAGGGTCCAGCATGCAGCCTCGTGTTTCTCATAACTGGGCATTAAACAATGCTTTTACTTTCATCTGAGGCTGAGGGGCAAGGGGCAAGGGACAGACAGTGTGTGGTCCAGGGGGTTGGCTCAGGTCAGGTCTTGGACTCTGAGTTGCTGCTCTCTACTCCAGAAGCCAGAACACCTGGCTCTCCTTTCTTGTGTAACCATTTTGAAAAGAAACCACCACCACCCTGGGTGGGATTTAAAATAAATGTAATTACAAAATCAATGCTAATACGAGAGAGAAAGGGAGAGGAAGAAGAAGGAGAGAAGGAGGAGAAGGAACGGAAAAGGAAGGAGATGGGAAAGGAGAAGAGCTGAGAAGGGAAGAGGAAGAAGAGAAAAAAAGTAGAAAAATTATCCCTGTAGAAAGATCTGGACATGCACCTGTCAGTGCTCTGGACATGCAGCCGTTGCCAGTGCTCTCTGCTCTTGGCTGCAGGTGAGAGCTGGGTTCGATCCAGTGTTGTCGATCATTTACTCCCGAAACTATCATCCAACTTGAGGTTGCAACACAGAGTCACACTCTCAAAGCTTGAGGAGCAGTGAAGAGAGGAAGAATAACATCTCAGCTCCTTGAATGTTGCTACACCTCTGCTTTGGAAAGATTTCAAAGTGTCCTCATTACTTCTTATCTTTCCTTTACCTGACCTTCATTTTTCCCTCCCCTTGTCTCATCACGTCCTCCTGAGAACACACTACGTGGCGTATCTAAAGGGAGGGATACAGCCCCAGCCATGGAGGATGGTGGAAGGCACCTCCTGCACCTGCCTCCTTCACCCAGCCCGCCAAACTCCCCAGCCGCCTCTGCTGCCGCCTGTGACTTCCACAGCACCAGCTCTAATGGTAGACCCCATAACTTCACAACCAAGCTCCCCAACATCACTCTGCCCTTCCGCCCCTTCAGAAAAGATTTTTAGCCTGCCTAGAGTGCCTAAAGATCCCAATGCCACATCTTTTTTTAATCCACCTCGTCACTGCCATTGCCCTCAGATCCATTCAACTCAGAGCAACGCTATTTACCCTCTAGGTGCTTAGTAACAGCGTTGGTCCCGGGCCTGCCAAAATAACGTCTTTGCGGACTTGACCCTGGGAGCTCTCCGCTTTTTCTTGGTGTTCTTATACAATAAAGCCCTCTTTATAAGATTGTTTTTCAACTGAGTGTTTGAATCAGAGAGGGGGATGGCAAGTCCTATTTACCTTCACAGTTTCATACCCATTCATCTTGAGAGGGAGTGTGTGTCTCTTTTGGACCACTGGGCACTGCAGAGCAGAGCCAGGAAGTACCGAACAGTGTTCTCCTTCTGCTCCCCCATAAACCCGGCCTCGCGGACCCGGCCAAGCAAGGCGGCAGCGTACCGCTCTGCACAGCAGCTAAGCCTGTGGTCTCCCCTCCCGGCCTCCTCAGGAAACACAGCCTAGAACTATAGTCGATCTACCTCTGAATATAAGTGTTTTACTGTCTTCCTGCAGCCAGCACCCCCCCTTCCCCGCCCCAAAGTCCTTTTGGACTTTTTTCCCTTTACAGGCCCTGCTGAGACGTCTCTCCGCTCAGTCAACATGGCCGTTGTCTCTGGCTGGGCCCTCCGGGCAGTAAATAGGTCAGTTGCGACAAAAAGGTTCCAGCTGCTGTCGCATCTTGCTGCAGGTGGCAAGCAGGTTCCTGTGTGTGGTTCTCAGAGGGCTCTACTTCTGATGCCAGCATATCTTACCTGTTCTTTCTTCCTTGCTTCCCCTCTGGCCCATTTCTGCAAAGGTAAGAGTGTCGTTTCTTCAACAAATAAAGGATTTCCTCTGCGCACTCACAGGCTTGGTTAAGCCCCGTTGCTCTAACACTTCTTTTCCCCCACTATGTTCTTTCCAAATGCACTGCACCACAAGTGGACTGCACCACAAGTGCTATTGGATGGCATGCAATGCCAGGCTGTTTTTTAAAGTTTCATTTTGAGGACAAGCACTCGGAAAACCTCAGTCACCTGCCTGTGCCTGGGTTCTCACCAGGTGGTTAGACTTGCTTATTCAGAGACTGAGCTTTTTCTCTCATTTATCCTTTCATTAGCAAAGGGATAGACATGGGACCTGAATTATAGCTTTGGATTTTACTGTGGGTTGATTAAGCCTCTTCTCTGGAGTAAGGATGCGGCAGAAATAGGAGAGATCAGTTTTTTTAAAGTTTTGAAATAATCTGTTAAGTACAGAAACCATTTGTTGAGTGCTCCCTTCGAGCATTGGGCTATAGGCTTAGACATACTGCTTTATTCAATCAATTCAATAATCTTATGAGGGTCTCCTTACTGTCTTCACTTTATAGATTTATAAATAGGCTCAGACTAAGTAATCTGCCTACAGTCCCAGAAAATATCAAAGCAGAAATATGGATATAGAGTTTATTGAACCTAAAACCTGTTCTACTAGGTGCCCTGCCTTACTGATAAAATGATATCATTTGAGTTGTCCGATCTATCATAATGGTCATTGAGAATTTAAGGAAACACAGCCACCAGCATTTTTTGCTGTATCTATTTAATTTTTTAAAATCTGGACTACTGATCCCCAGGACACTTGAATATGCTTTTGCCTCTCCTGAATTATGTAAGGCCCATGTGCCGAATTCAGGTCACCTATTGATTCCTGTGCCTGTCACCTATTGGTGTCACTCACATATATACATATATATACATTTATCATATATATCTCCTAGGTATTTTACATCTTGGAATAACACAGCCAGTAAGTGGCAGAACCAGGATTCAATTGCAACCTCAATTTTGTCATCTGTACAATGGGGTAATAATATCCCTCACAAAACAATCATTGTAAGAACTAAGCATAATGGTATATATAAATTTCTGGACATAATGCCTGGCATGTAAATCCCTACTAATGATGCTTTTAATTATCATTGTTTTTCTTCTCTTCATTCTTCTCCTCCTCCTGTAATGTCTTCTGTGTCTTATTGGTGTTCGCATGCTTATTCTCATGCCTGGTGTTTTCTGACCCCTTGCTGTTGTTTGTGATGTCCTCTTTAGTGCGAAGCTTCAACCCTCCGGTTCTGCCTCTTCAACTGCATACTATGCATTGTGATAAGACTCCCAAACACTTCCCACTGCAACGCATGGGCAGCCGACTCCAACCCTGAGAATTCCCGGTCCTTTGCAGAGATTGGTGTAGGAGAATTTATATGGCCCAATCCTGGCCAATGAGATGTGAAGGGAATCTGCTGGTAATGACGTTATCTTTCCAATGATGGAGGCTGTCCCTCACCTTCAATTGTATGAGGCTGTGTCTGGATGTGATTCCTGAACTACTACCATCCAATCAAAGATGAAAGTGAGAGTGAAGACGAAGAATGGAGGAGGGGTGGAGAGAACCTGGCTGATATCAGGAGTTACTCACACAGAGCCTAGCGCCGTCTTTACCTCTGGTCTTCTTGTCACGTGAAATAAAAATCTTTTCTTAGTGAAGCCGGTCTGAGCTGTAGCTTCATTCTTACAATGAAAAGGATACACAAATATGTTCCAACTTTGCATGCTGATGGATATTAACTCAACTTATGGTGGTGATCATTTCACTACATAGATATCAAATCATTACATGGTGCATCTGAAACCAATATAATGTTATCTGTCAGTTATAGTTCAATAAAAAAATAGGATAGCTCTGGCTGTTGGCGTTTTCCACTACATCAGTCACGAATGCAGTTTCTCACAAACAGCAGAAAATGTGACTATTATGACTTAAATAAATATTTATTTTTCATTTAAAAAAGGTACTAAAATATTCACTGTCCTTTGAGGCTAAATGCTGATGCCACTTTCTCGGTGAAAGTGTCTGGTTGCAATGTGTTCTCTCCTGCTCTGGTAAGTTTTGGAGTCTCCCTCTCTCCACTGCACCTAACACAGGCCACAGCCACGCCCGCAGGTACCGGTTTCTCCCTGGAGAGGTGCTCACTGCCGGCAGTCACCGAATCTCAGTCCCCATGGCATCCCCCCCAAGGCGGACGTTGGCACCCTGCACCTGTCATGGCGATTTGCTCAATGACACCTGTTCACAGACTTCATTTGCTATTTGGGGGGCTTATATGTACTGATTTTTTATAGTTTGGATGGAATTCAGTGATTCTTTCGAAGGACCGTGGTCCTGGCACACAGGAGTCTAGATTCCCTTCCAAATTCTCTGGTATAAAACTATTTTTTAAAAGCTGTATGTATGTATGTATGTATGTGTGTGTGTATGTATTTATTTATTTTTAGAGGGGAAGGGAAGGAGAGAAGGAGAGAAATATCAATGTATGGTTGCCTCTGGTGAGTTCCCTGCTGAGAACTGGCCCGCAACCCAGGCATGTGCCCTGACTGGGAATCGAACCGTGATTGTGTGGTTCGCAGGCCCGCGCTCAATCCACT